>NW_027468620.1:23749711-23829711 GCF_046254945.1 Alosa pseudoharengus | reverse complement strand
GCGGCTCGGTGTCGCTGCCGCTCTGAGGGAGGGAGGGAGGGAAGGGGGGGGGAAAGAGCAGTATTGGTTCACAGCACTGCCGCTCTGAGAGATGGAGGGAGGGAGGGAGAGAGGGAGGGAAGGGGGGGAAAAGAGCAGTATTGCCACAGCACGTGCAAATCCGCACTGTACGGCGAGGGGAGCGGAAGAAAGAGATGGGAGAAATCTGGGAAAGCATCCCAGAGTTTCCCTTTTTTCATTTTTTTTTTCTCTCTAGCGCAGGCACACACCTCCCTCTCTCCCCCCCTACACCCTACCAGCCCACCCCACCCCCACCCAAGCCCATCTCCACCACCCCCTCTCAGCTCACGCATGGAGCTTTCTTCCCACCTTCCTCTTCCTCTGCGGTCTGCAGGAGGAGGTGGTGGGTGAAGACTGACTTTCTTTCTGAATGCCCCACACCTCCAGCACCAGCGCTCTCCGTTCGTGCGGGATGCGCGTCGTGTATTGTGCGGCGCCGCGTTCCGCTGCGTGTCCTCGGCTGGCGTGAAAGCCGCGTTTGTTCGTTGCATGCCCATGTGTGGCCGTGACAACAGCAAAAAAAAACAAACAAAAAAAAAAACAGGCCCGCGACACCCACTTCAGGCTGCTCCGTGTCACGGATCCCTGAAGACGAGCGCCTCGTGTCGCACGCCTTCGCCACGAAAACGCCGTCCCACAGACGCTCTGATACCCATGTCTAGGCACGCCAATAAGATTCCCAACCCTGGCACCAGATGTGTGTGTGTGTGTGTGTGTGTATGTGTGTGTGTTCACAAAAAGTGGCTTGCCATTCACCCAAAAATGCATATTGAATGTGTGAGCCTTTTTGGAAAGACTCTGAAAGCCACCTCTGAGCCTCACTGAACGAATGGCTGTCGGAAGTTTATGTGAATCCTTTCAACACGGCGAACGGTGTAAGCGGGGGCGATTTGTAGTCATGTAAAAGCACAGCATGTTCGCCATTCGTGCGGTGTGATGTACCCGTGTAGCAGCGTACCCATGAAGCTTTGCTTGTTTGCAGCATTGCACGGAGGTCCAAGGTGAACAAGGAGCTGGAGGAGGTGTTTGCAGGTGATCAGACATGGCCATGGAAACAAACAGGTGTGTTCATGTACACTATTGTTCAAAAGTTTGGAATCACTGACAAATGTCTTTATGTCTTAAATGAAATCACGATCTAAATAAAAAAAAAAAAAAAAAAAAAAAAAAAAATAGAATTTGGTGCATACATTATTAATGTTTTGTTGATTTTTATTGGAATATCTACATATATTAAATTCAATACTACAGTACATATCTACATGGAAGATGTTTGCTTCCACCATCACTCTTATAGCGATTCAAAAGTACTTTTATTTTAACTCATCTTAAATTATCATGCTTTAAAGGTTAAATCATCAGTACAAAACCAGTTGGCGACATGAATAGAAATCACAACAAAAAAAAACATGAACACCCATGCAAAAGTCAGACATAGACCCAGTATGCATTCATGACATCCTCATAAATACAGAGCAATATATTAAAGTGTCAGCACTGAAGTAGCTGTAGACATATTTTCAATACTTTGTCTATGTATGTCATGAACTCAAATTTTTTCTAAATTTGATGCATCCATAGAATCTGCTGGTGCCATTTTAGTACTACAGCCCTCCCAGGGCCCTTGATATGTTGTGGTGATGTCACAACCTCCCATTCATGTCTC
The DNA here is from genome assembly GCF_046254945.1 of Alosa pseudoharengus. Lineage (NCBI taxonomy): Eukaryota > Metazoa > Chordata > Actinopteri > Clupeiformes > Clupeidae > Alosa > Alosa pseudoharengus. Next base: position 23,827,985 of record NW_027468620.1, on the reverse strand, counting down.
ATAAATCTTAATGCAACTGGCACGACTCCAGTAAGCACTAATTATAGTAAAAGGAGTGATAAGGCGACGGTTACATTAAAACCGCAAACAGCTCTCAGAGATAATTGCCTGGGATTATGGCGGTGCTGTCACATCAGTCCCTGTGATTTTCCTACACTGAATGATTTATCATACCCTACACCGGAAGAGACCAGACCACTTCATGGACTGAACCTTTCAAAATGCACTCAATGACCACTTCGCCTCTTGTGGTGAACGGACCAATTGTTGTTGGACCCCAATGAGATCACAAGCACTGTGACCTTAAATTGAAATAGTGTGATAGGCCCATACTGTCTTGTTGTCAGTTAATGGATAGGTCACCTGACAGTGACAGAGGATGGTAGTGAGTCTTGAATTGAACTTTAGCGTTCCTTTCACATAAAGGTTTTGATCTCTTCTTCAATCTTTTTCCAGATCTTAAGTGACTTTACACACCTCCCAAAGTTCAAGTAATTATGATTGATGAGAAAATTGTAGTACGATTTTGTATAGACCCTTTCAACAATAAAAACAAAAACAATGCTTGAACGTTCTATTTGGGCCCCAATCTACTTCCTCTGCATTAAGATAACATATGGAATGTTAAAAAGGAAGCCTTGTGGGGCCAACTATGATGCTGATAATGGAACTCTCTTGAAAGGGTCTATACTGTAGTTCTTTATAACGTATTAGTTGGGCCCTGCTTTTAGAGTCACATCTCTCATCTTTAACATGCGATTTGATTAAGATTTCAATTTTAATTTGGTTGCACTTGCAATTGATTATATACTGTATGCATATCTGTTTATATGGTTTACCCCCTACGACATAGCCAGACATCTGTTTTACCACTGTAATCATGTAGTGATATGGAATTAACCACTCAGCCTTCTTCATCCTAATTCTATGAAAATCTGCTAAAGCTTTCTAATAGGGATTTCACATGTTTCAAATAGGAAAATCACAGCCTGCATCGACTTGTTTGGTAATGCTGTTGTCTAAGTGGAATCTCCAGTATGTTAAGAATTTGAATAATACAAAACATTATCTCTAGTATGAATGAAGGTGCCCCTGTTCCCAAGAATCAAATATGGTGCTTAACAAAAAAATGCCTTTAGTGACTTCTTAATTTAATTTTAATTAACAAAAGAGGAAATATTTTTGTTACTGAAGAGTAAATTGTTTTTCTTTTTTTCTTTTTCTCTCTCTTGTCACAGAAATTAATCTTGTTGACCAAAATGATCAGGTAAGTCCATGCGTTCAGGCCCGTCATGTTGTTCAAACACGTCATTTAAAGCGTCTGCATGTGTCTGACTGTCGGAGTGTTTATTGTGCTCCAGAGTAAATAAAGCGCTCTCTTCACACAGGCGGCCGAGGACACAGGAACACTCAAGGTTATTCACTTTGGATTAGTATGAACGCAAACTTCAGCTCGTTATGGTTTTAACGCAACTGTGCTGTTATAAGGAAATATGTTGATGAGTTCCAGGCTTTATATTTGTGCAAAGGGAAGTTGCAAAGGGAAATGCATCCGAAGACAGCATGTCTAATTGGATCAGTCATTGTGAAAATGTTTTTATATATATATCAAAACAGGAAAACTGACTGTGTATACTGTACAAGGAAAAATAATTTTACTGTCTGTATGGCAAGCTCTGCCTCTTATAACCCTGTTAAATAATAAATGTTTATTTTACTATGTTTTGTTAAAATGTGCATGTGATTCTATCTTGCTATTGGATGTGCGTGTGATATGTCCATGCAGGCTTCATTTCCTGTGATCACACTCCACCACTTTTGTCAGTTAATGCTCAGCAAATAAGCAACTAGCAGTGGCTGTCAGAAGGAGTGATTTTACAACACGGCAAATCCACACTTAGACTTGTGCAAGAAAAGGGAAATGTGGCATGACGTGTGGTATTTTTGGCTCTTGATCTCCTATCTGGCCTGACGTTACACGCATGCACACTTCTGCATTGTGTGTGTGTGTGTGTGTGTGTGTGTGTGTGTGTGTGTGTGTGTGTGTGTGTGTGTGTGTGTTCGTGCGTTTGTGTGTGCTGTTATATATATATTTATTTATATATATTTATTTTACCTTTTTGGATTGTGGGGTTTGTGTGAGATTACAGGCAGCAGTTATTCATGAGCAGAGCCAGAGCTCCTCTTTAAAGGAGTGTAGCCATTTTCCTGAACAGCAGCCATAGTCATGTCAGAACTGTCGACGGTCTGTACTCGGGATTAATCTGACAGCACCCAGCCATCCATAATCCCCTACTGTATCGTAATCTATTTACTTTGCATTCTAAGAGGATTTCCATAAAACATTTACAAGAAGTGATGCTGGAAATGGACAGAAGATCAGGAAGGGTGCCGTTTTGTGTTTTGTATCTGTTTCTTTTTTTTACGTTTGTTTGTTTTGTTTTTCGTTGGACCATTTTTCAGAGAGACAGAGAGAGCGAGAGAGAGAGAGAGCATTGGTTGATATCATGTTTGGCTCCTTAACACCAGACAGAGATGCACACAGAGACATTAAAGGAATCCCACATTTCAGACAGTTCAGCGTTAGGCCGTGTTAACATCTCCTGTGAACTGCATTGATCTGGTGGGATGGGTTATAATTACCCATTGACCCACTGAGTGACTGGTTATTGGGCTCAGGAGAAGATTACCCAGGCCCAGTGTATTGTATTTGCCACTCTGCTCTGAGGTGATACCAGCTTCATCATGTTACAGGCAGCAGTGTCATGATAACAAAAATAAATATTTAAAGCAGTCTGTAGAAATTGATGGAGGGGGTGCATGGATCTAAACCACTGAATACACTCAGCGTAGGCTACTTCTTCTGAATAACCATTTGCTCCTACATAATTGGCTCATTTTATATCATATACAGTAGAGTGGACTTGAAAACCTATCTGTTCTGTATCAAACTCCCACGTTGGAGCCACATTATACTTCATGTCAATTAAACATGGCAAAAAAAAACATAAACCCTACAGTATTCAACTTCATGTGACTATGATGGACTGTTCTGAATTCAAAGAAGTTGAGTGGCATAAATGTCCCTGCTTATACAAGTCAGGTGCAGTCAAACAAGTAATTTAATATAGCACAATACGTATTTGTGTTCTGCTTTATTTCATACTCATATGCTAAACAAATTTATTACGTTTTAAATATAATGCTACAGCTTTTGGTAGAGGTATAAAATGAATAACACCTGTCCTACAGCCAGCTATTGTAATGGTTGGTTAGAGGAGTGAGATGTCTACTGCCACACCTATGAAACATGACAGCTGTAGCTTGCAGAGGGGAAGTTGAGGCTGTTATGTATTTGGATAGGGTGCACTGAAGCCATGCCCTGTACATGTAAAGTGAATCTGGCTTGTTGTCCTCAAAGGGAGTTGCTAGTTGACAAGGATATAAAAGAGCTGATTGGACAGACAGGTGGCATATTTTTGATTTGTCATGAAAATGACATTCGAGAATGTGTTTGTAATTCCAAGAATTTAAGATGTGAACTGAAAGAAACAATTGTGCATTTTAATATAGGGGAGAAATAGCTGATGCTAGTGTAAATTAGTCTGCTCATGTACATTTTCCTCCGGCTATTAATACTGCCTCTTTTTTTCTTTGTATATAGCATGCAACATTGCAGCTGTTAATTTTCACATCATTTTTCTAGCCAAGAAAACCTTAATTACAATATGTATCATCAAGACTTTCTAACTTTTTCTAGACTCTCATACCATTTGATCTGCTCCAAAAATAGCAAATGCCTGACTTGAACGCAGTGGTTGTGTTCACGTTTTACATGCTGTATAGCCTACGTTTTACAAAATCAGACATTCAGTCATTTGATTGTATAACCTACATTTACATTATGTAGAATATATCATGTGATTAGAATGTATTGGATACATTTTGTAGAATCTATTTACATTATGTAGAATATATTATGTGATTAGAATGCTATAATGTATAGGTGGTTATAGCATCATATTTGTTATTTCCTCTCAATTTTTTCCAAAAACTCTTAAAACAACTAAGGAAAGTGAGATGGTATGGATTCAACTATCATATATATAAATAACTCTCTTAATGAAACATGCTACATATTCTATTGTTGAGCTGTGCCTAATGAGAATATAATATAACTGGCTATGGTGTTTGGAATGACTTCTCCACATCTTGGGATTGGTATTCAAAATTCTGTACGACATCCTTTATATGCCCGACATTCATTATTTTTTTCCTCACATAATATTTTAGAGGAATTAAGAATCAAATGTAGCTATAAATGTAGCACATTTATGTTTTATTAATTTTTGGATGTGTGTAATATGTAACTGGAAATGAGTAATGTTTTTTCTGTTATTGCTCAACCCAAAATAGTGACATCAAATAAGATGTTGACAAAATAATGATCACTTTCCAGTCTCCCTTTCTAAGTGATTGTTTTGTCTGACCATCTTCAGTGTAGATAAGAAGACTGAGTTTAACCTACTGCAAAAAAAAGAGAGGGAGAAAGAAAGAAAAAAACCCTCATGTCTCCAGTGGGGTCTTCTTCAGAATTGAGCTTCTGTCACTCGCTGCATGCCGCCTGCTATCCGCCCATCTCTGCACAGGCAGGTCTCAGAGGCAGGCTGACAACTGATCAGATCTACACATGCAAAGGAGAGGCCACTGCTGCCCTTCATTTCCTGGACAATTGAGCAAGCCGAGCCCCAACAGGTTCCCCCGCATTGGCCTGCTGGAGCATACAGGCCCCTCGTGCATGGCATGCAGGCCGGACCGCCCTGAGGTCAACAGTTCACAATAATGCGGGGCTGCAATGCACGTCAATCATGCGGTGCGTTTTTGCACAAAGCTGAATTGCCAGATTCGTACCCAAGGCACCAGTTGTTGAGTTTACAAGCCTCACACTAATCCTTGCACAATTAAAGGATCTTATTTTATTGGTAGGATTTATGTGTATTGGTCCACAAACTAAAAAATATGAGGGGAAAAAAACCCTGTGCCCAGCCCAGAGAATTATGTGCGGTTGCAAAGAGGCAGAATGTGTCCATGTTGCAACTACAGCATGACCATGTCAGCTACCATGTTGGCCGCTCCTTTGGGTCATCCTCCTGCCTCCATGTCTCACTAAGACCCAATTATAAATGAAGATAAAGAAATCCCTGACTGGCTTTACCCTTCCTCAGCATTTCAGCAACACAGCAGCGCCTGCAGTCAGTGTGCCTGACACCCCGGCCATGGCTGCCCATCTCCTCATCTCAGCAAACCTCCAGCCCTCATCATCTTTCTTATTTTTCATTTAATGGCTTGGGCTGGTAATCCCTTTGAAAGCTGTCTCATGGGCAAGATGCATTAGTATGGTGCAGAATATTCCTAGGGAATCCAGCCACGTGACACACACACACACACACACACACACACACACACACACACACACACACAAGTATGTCTGCTGTGTCTCCTATCCGCACTGTGAGATAGAGCTGGCCTGCCACAGAGGGTTTATAACAAGGTTTTAAGGATCACTACCTTTAGTGTATTCTCCCGCTCGCCAGCTTCTTATGTAGCCTATCAGGTTATGTCAAATACACTCTTGCACATACTCAGCTGTTAGCAGTGGTGGAGTTAGTATTACAGTCTGCATTTTATGCACAGCTATGCATCTGCATGGAATGGAGCGAGCACAGTCAAGGAGTGTTCCACATTTCCTGTGTTTCAGTCGAGGACCAAGTAAATTGCAGGTGACCACGGTAAATCACAGACCTGTGCGCCCAAGAGCATCTCTGAAAAACAGAGGGCGGCATCTGACCGAAACAGAGTTCATCTTGATGCAAGACTTGACTAACAAAGCATTGCACAATCTCAATATTCTAAATAAATAGTACATGTAGGCCTACGTACTATTGGAAACTTGTTTGACTGGTTTGGCCTAGCTTGCGAGCGACCAAGGGGCTGGTGGCTTAAAAAATGTTCGCCTTGGCATGTTGATTTTCCACAGCGATCGCAAATTGATCCTATCTCATCACTCAAACACACGAGGATTATGGCATCGTGTATTCATCTATCAAGAAGAACACCGTTTAAGAATACCTGAAAGAAATAGTGCTAATTTTATCCAGCACATAGGCCTACATGTGATATAGCCTTTGTGTAAGCTGCACTGAACAGAACTGAATAAATAGCTATTGCACATGTGATACGGAGGGTTGAATTCGTCCTGGTTCAATGGGGTAGATGGAAATAGCCTACAATACATCTCCGAAGGATAATTTAGAATCATCTATTGTAAACCCCTATACCTTTGCGAGTTTGAGCTATGGTGATAGCGCGCAGGCTATATCATTTCACAAGAGGACTGTAAACGGACCGAAATTGTAAAATTATTTCAAGGAAATATGTCCTAGCCTACTGATGAAGTTAACGAGGCGGAATAGAAGCCTGCACTGGCACTCAGTAAACAATTATTTAAAAGGTTCTAAAAATAGACGAAATTAGGCTATTTTATTAAATGATCTTCTTGGCGAATAGATTTTATTTTATAAGGTGAATCCTTAATTAGGTCCTGGTGATTATCTTTTTTAAAATGACAAAGCCTGGGCTACGTTTAGCACAAAAAAGGGACTATTTGGCCTTTTGACAGAGTAAAGTTGGAGGGTTAATAAAAACAGGCTAGTCAGTATAAGCCATAGAGTGAAATAATTGTTATTCTGTTTCACCGTAGCCTAGGCCTACGTCATTTCATGGAAGTGCTAAAATCATGCAATTTGAAATAAAACTAATTATATGGTTAAAACTTCCAAATTTCAAGAATTGAGCTAGCTTAAACCTACTTTTAGAAATGCTATAATTGTCTGCCATTCCTCTATTTCTTGAAAATGGCAAACGCTCAGAGGCGGGCAGGTGTTCCACGTGAAGATGGGTCTAGTGCTCATCTTAAATTATTCCCAGGCTTGGTAGCAAATGTTTGTTTGATGCAAATTTGACAAATCCGTCGGTGTTTATGTACAGACGCGGAGCGGCAGAGGAAGGCCCGCTGAGTCTCATTGCGAGGACTGCAAAAGCAAACATGTTTAATGTTATCTTAGGCGAGCTATTTATTCAGCTGCTAGATGTTAATAATTAACACACAAAAAACACATATTGATGTTAATTAAAGTCGCGCTCTTGTCCTATTATTCCCTTTAAATTTCACACACAAATTAGGGATATGTGACCTTACAAAATGCATGCCTGTGGTGTGGTTTCTGATTGTTGAGTAGCTGCTGATTTGCTTATATCACTCGGCTACTGGGGGCCCGATAAATGTAAACAACGTGTGACTGTTGAGTATACAAAATTATTTCCTGCACCTTATCTCTGTCCCTCTATAGATGCGGTTTCACAATTCCTGTCCATGAAGGGGGGGACTTCTGACAGACGATTTTTTGTTCACTGTTTTAATAACCTGCTCGGCAGAGGAGCCCAAACAGCCCTGCCAAGCGCAGAGTTGTTTTCTTTTCTCCCCCTCTCGCTCTCTCTTTCGTTTTAATGGGCTAATGCCTGACAGCGGCTTCGCTCTAATGTACTCCCTCTCCACATTTGACCCATTAACCCGACTCCACCCACGTAATTACCGAATCAGAAGTGGTGATACTGCTGCAGGTTATTTTGGATAAACTCGCTCGCAGCGTTACGCGGGGGAAGTAATTATCATGCTTTTACACTCTCGCATTCAATTACGACCTGATCAAATGAGCACAACAAATATTGGAAACATTTAAATGCGCCTTTCTCGTTCAAAAGACACTTCCAACCATATGCGAGACCCTCCCCAATTTAGCTTCAGTTGTGTGTTGCTATCTGCAGGGGAGAGTGGATGCAATTTTATACCCATGCTTTCGTAAAGCTTGGGGCCAGTATGGGCTCACCAACCAAATTTTTAATCCGGTCGAGTTAACCTTTTTAACTTCCTCATCGAGTGCAAGCGTGAGAATTCTTCACGAGAAACTGCAGTGCAGACCAAATTAAGACAAGCAAAGTCTAAACTCTACAGAACACATCAACTTGAACAAAACCATCATTCGACTTCACATGTAGACTATAACAAACTGCCATACACGAAATAAAATGGGAATAAATGTATATGATTTATAATCGTATTAATTTAATCATGTTTGTGATGTTACGTTTGGAAATGTGCAACGAAAAATAAATAAATAAACATCCTATTCAGCAATGCGTTCAGAATGTGGGTGTTGCACGTGAAAAACACTCCACACAAAATCCATTATAGAGTTTAGTTTTTGTTAACTGATCTTTATTTTATGGACATGATGACTGTAAGGGCGCTCGCCTGGGATACATTCAGAATTTCACTGGCATTTGAAACGGTGGTCTAAATCCATTATCAAAATTATCTTTTGATTAAAACAGTAAATCAAGTGCTGTTAAAATTAAACCAGTATCACCGTTGAAATATGACCAAAGCAAATTTTGAAAAATTGGTATGATGGTGTGCTGCTTGAGAGAAATGACACACAGCACATTCAATAATAACACTTCAAAACAATGAATGTTGTTTCTGTAATAAATTCCGTCCTGTTAACGTTGTCCAAATTAAGCTAAATGACCCAATTCGTTCAAATACATTATTGCAGCATAGGGCCTATATCTTTGCTTTTCTTAAAATATTAAATCCTTTTTTAGAGTGGAATAAAAAAAAAAAACCGAACAAATACACGGACAAAAGTGAAAACGGCCGAATTGTTTTCTTTGGAACATTGTGGAGAAACATTTACATAAAACTCGTTTGCAATGTCTTAAACCATTCCAAATCCAGTAAACACCAACTAAATGTGGTCACTGTAACTGACCCAAATACATATTTACACATTTCAGCTCCCTTACGCAGCTGACTAAAAATCTCTTTCGTCCTAAAAATAACCCATTTAAGAAAAAAAGGAACCGCAGAAACTATACAGTTTTGGGATTGGGATGGAGGTAAGCAGGCCACTGAACTGTCAGCGTCGCTGTGCAAGGGAAGAAAAAACAACTGTATTCCATATCACTTAGGAGAGAAGGGCACATTGAAGAAGTGGGCTGGTGGCTGCTGACGTTTAGTCGAAACAACATTATCTTTTTAACATGTCCAGCATTTGCAAGGTCTTCCCAGGGCATTTTTTGTATCACAATTCTTCATTGACAAAAGTAAAAAGGAAACTTTTTAAATTTTATTTTAATCTTGTCCATAGTCTTCCAATGTCACTGATTTCTTTCCCAGGCAGGGGTTTGTCTTTTTAAAAAGTTGGTGAACATCTAACTATTTTGTTAAGTTTATAAGTTCATATACTTTTTTTTTAAAACAACACACTATGAAAAACAAGAGGGCTGAAGAAGGGGAAGCAAGAGGAAGGGAGAAAAAAAGAAGAAAAAAAAAAATCACAAGACTTGGAATCTCCAGGAAGTCTGGTCTTTGTAGTCCAGACAGTCTGTGGCGTTGAAGTTGAGTTTCCACGAGGAGGCGGTTTGTTCTTTGTAATCCAGGCAGTCAGAGGAGTTGAAGGCCAGTCCCGCGCCACTGTAGGCCTGGTGGTGGTGATGGTGGTGGTGGTGGTGCCCTGAGGACTGGCTGATGTGGTGATGGGGGTGTCCAGACATGGAGGAGGCCGTCATAGGGCTGAGTTGGTGTGGGTGGTGGTGAGAGTGCATAGGGGCCAAGTAGGAGCCGCAGTCCACTCCACTGAAGTAGGAGCCGGATGGGGCCGGGTAGCCCTGGCTGTAGCCGGCCGGCTGGTTGTAGGACATGGGGTAAGAGGAGCCGGCGGTGCCGGAGACGGAGCGCTGCATGCAGGACGCGTTAGCGGGGGCCACGGGTTCGGGCAGAGTGACCGGGGGAGCCGGGGCCGAACCCGGGGAGATGGCCGGGCTCCAGATGGAGGAGACGGTGCTGATGGAGGTAGATGTGCTGCTGATGCCTGCGTTGGCACCCGCGCCGTTGCCCGTGGACGAGCTGGAGCTGGACGAGGAGCCGGCGCTGGAGACGGCCGGCGGGGTGAACTGCCCGCTGCTCTCGGAGCCCGTGCTCTCGCGCGTGGGGGACGACTTCTTCTTGGGCGGCCGGGCCTTGGCATTGCTGCCACTCTGCTGCTGCTGTCTGCACTTGGCCCGCCGGTTCTTGAACCAAACCTGAGGCCACAGAGAGAGAGGGGGGGGGGGGGCACATTTCAGTTAATGATTCTTCAGAAACGCAGGGAGAGAGTCAGTCCTTTGATGTACATCTGAAGGACAAGGAAGACAGCTATTGTACTTCATTACTGTGGAAAATTGGTGGTTATTAGTCATTACCAACATTAATTTGCATCCAGGCTCCTTTTTCTACAGTCTGGCTCTGACTTCATACTATGTAGACGCCACCAAGATAACAGGCTATTGAGTTTCCCCCTCAGTGATGGGTAATCCAATCGTTTGTAGAGGGTCTACTCATGTAAGGTTTTTTTTTTTTGTTTCACACAAATATTCAGGGGAAGTAGGCTATAATTGGTTTTCCAAAAATAAGACTTTCTTTGCCCCAAAATATTTTGCCACGCTTTACAATCTACATGAAATCGTGAAATACAGTGTCCAATTTTCTCCAAGTACAAAAATTGAGTGGCAAAAATGTTGCAATTAGAAAAACAATCTTTATATGTAATTGCAATGCCACTAATTCGGTTACTTGCATTAGCTAAAATTGATAATCCTCTACCGACCCCATTCAAGCAATTTATTACAGATGTTTCTTTGTTCTAAGAACAGAAAGAAATCTGCACATTTATAGGAAGGTAGGTGGCAGTGCTCTAGGGATTTTTACACCGGATTTGTAGCCTTCATGGCCCACTAAACGATTCAGTTGGCAGAAGTTTTATATCAACACTTCACAAATAAATGTTTTTTACAGTCACAAGAGGGGGCCAGTGAGCAGGTTCCTAAGGTCACGTAACGCTGGCCTACAGCTTCATTGGGATAAGCCACTAGTAAGCTATTGTTAAATTCTTAAGAAGTAGAAATACATCGATGAATAGTTTGAAAAAGTGAGTTACCTGAACTCTAGACTCAGGAAGGTTTATTTTCAGCGCCACCTCTTCCCTCATGAAAATATCGGGGTAGCGCGTTTTGGCGAAGAGGGCCTCAAGAATGTCCAGCTGTGAACGCGTAAATGTAGTCCGTTCCCGACGCTGTTTTCTGGGAGTTGCTGAAGCACAAAAAAGAACATCACAAAGTTAATCACAAAATTATAACATTTAGGTTCATGATAAGCCCATGTCCCACGAATTATAAGAAGAACAAAACAGCCGCCCATCTAAAATAGATTGTTGACAGACCGACATTAATAACGTCTGGCTAGATGACTAGGTTCAAGAGAATATAGCCTTTCACAGCATCAGCACAATTCAAGGGTGAGGTGCTTGTACAGCCTAGGCCCAAGCAGTAATGATATTTCACGAGTTAAATCGTGAGGAAAATATCCATTATTTTTTTTACTGTGACAAAGCGTCGGCCTACAAGAACGTCCTTGGGAATTATTTTAGACGCACTTCCAGAAATTATGTAGCCTATTTGCTGACTTTTACTGGTTGAAGTGGTTCCTATCCTGCGCGTCTACGGCAAGTTCAAATAGGGCAAGGTTGAATATATATCCTAAGTGGGGTTAGACTTTAACGTAAAGCGATGGCTCACCTGGGTACCCCACAGAAGGATGTAGCAGGTCCATTGCGGCTCCGCTCAGCCCCAGGCCGTTCATGGCGTAGGGGGGCTGTTTGAGGTATGACATCATGCTAGAGGCAGTCACGGGTCCCCCCAGATCTTGCCAATAGTTCGATTTGCCCCGATGTTGCAGCTTGCCGGAGAAAACGTCCCAAGTAAAAACACTAAAATGAAAGAAAAGCCATTATTTGCAAAATTGCACACGAACGCCTAACATGCGAGGCGACCGAATAAATGAGGCTGAAATTAAAACAGAAAAAGTTGTGTGAGCAACTGTAGGCTACTGCATATAAAATAGCTGGACTATTACGGCACGTTCATTTGCAATTATTAGTCAGAGAAATATTTTACATTTTTTGTTCTGTAGGATACATTAAATCCCCAAAATGAACACAAAATATTTTACAAGTCAGTCACAGAAATGAATGTTCTAAACGAAATTAGAATTCTCATCAATAGGTTATGCCATCCAAATGGTGCTGATCAAAATTAGCCTACTCCTTAGAATGGGCAACTGGGATCATTTCATTTTTGTTAGTCATGTTCGTGTTTGTATGTATTTATGGTGAGCAAATAGCCTATAGCGTCCAAAGATAAAAATAATTACTTAAGATAGCCAGCCTCATTCCGAGGAGACTAGATCTCCAGAAATGTCAGATACGTAGGATACCCACTGAAACCCGTCGGACTTCAAAACTTCCATTTTATATATTTATCAAAAAGAACAAGGCCGCCAGCAAAAAAAGTAGTGCAAATAATGAAAAAGAAACATTCTATTTGTTCCATCGGTTTAGGACAGGTTGTGGAACTACAGTGTAGTCTAAACTTACTTGGCCAAAAAATAGTGAGGCCTAACAGCGCAGGTTCATTTTCTACATTTTTACAGTATAGGCTATACGTTAATACATTTTATGACTATCTGAGGACTCAACAGACTTTAACCTATACACTATTATTTATTAACAGATGTTAAACCAAACTTTCAGAATACCAAGCTTATTAGGCTACAATCTTCTTAGTAATGGGGACAATATTTAGCTCCATCCTGTGATCTGAAACAGTCACAGACCTTGTGTTTGTGTGGAGTGTGAGACAAATTATTGTCACACCTCTAATTAAGACCGATTTTAAGTTCAGACAAAAACTAATACAGCAAATTATTTTGTTAATGGGCGGAAGCTCCGTATCTCTTCTGCTAGTGGAATCATTTGCCCCTTGCTGAGAACCCCAAATCAGGTCTTGAGTGTGTATTCGGACATCTCCTGAACAACATTTCCAGCTGTAAGACCGATTTAAAAAGACGAGAGATCTCAGTGCAAATGAACCCAATTGCAATTTAGATTAGACCTCTAGGGAAAACGTTTAAGCAACGGCCTTATCAGTAAAATAAATTAAAACCAAAACACGCCTCTCCAATTATCCTCTAGTGTAGACGTTCTAAACGGGAATTGGTGGCCAATAGCGGTTTACAAAATAAAGTAAATACACGGACTGTAGGTCTTAATTTACACTGTTTTCTTTTTCGTTTTATTTTATTTAATGTATTCAAAGACAATTAGTGACGACAAATAAATCCATTATGGGCTAGTCATATTTAAAGTCAGTGAGTCAAAAGGAGGGCACAACCTTAAATATAAAATGTAACTTCTGGAACAAGTTTATAGGGGAACAAAACGGCCAAAGCTTCCTCCCGAGAGAATGGCTCATCGCCATGCATGCATAGTCTGGATTCCGATTTCCGTCTTTAAACGCAAGTCAGCGCCAACTAAATAATGCAAGTAAACCTGAACATTTGAAACGACTCAGAAGCGTTTAAAATATTTGCTTACCTGTTTCTCTCTCCCTCCGTAGCCTCCTTTTCACCTCAGGTGAGGGCTGATCAAAACCCTTAACGATTAAAAATTATCCACCAATGGAGGAAGCTCGACAGCAACACCGGATAACTTCAGTAGCTCGAACTCAAATGAACAGGCGAACTCTGAAACAGTCGTTAAAATGCACGCATGCAAAATGTGTTGATATGGAGCACGTGTTCAGTCGTTGTATTTCTCTGCTGTAGCCAAGTCAGCGAACGTTTCCGGGGTTCAAAACCAAATAAAAACTCATTTGCTTTGGCTGGTCGGTTGTGTCTGTCACTGTGTTAAGGTGATTGCAAATGTAGACGGATGGAGATTGATCACCTTCTCCCTATCCTGCCCCTCTATGAGCGTAGGACAACTGCAGATCCGCCCATTGGAGCCAATCCTCTCTCCACCTCCGTTTGACAGACAGCAGAAATAGCCATTCCGGGCGCGTAGAAGCAAAACATTCCCACCACAGCCTGACTGAGGGCAACACAAACCTGCATGGTCGGAGAGATTTTTAAAAGAACAAAATACTGAAACCTAACAAGCATTTGAAAATTAGCATGGATTTATAAGTCGTATTGGGTCATCACACGCATAATGTTGAGCCAAAACGAAAGGCATTATGAAGAACAAATTCATGTTTGTTTGAAGTGGAATGATTGAAGCAGATGAGTGCTTCGGAGAGTGCAGCCAATAAAAATTAGTCTGGTTCTGCCTTCATCTACGTGCTTTTAACAGAGGGTATGTGGGAAAAGTGGAAATAAAAAGGTAAAGGCATCGCTGGCCTATTGCTTTTTTTGAAATAGTGAAATAATTGGGCGTTTTACAATAAATCAAAGAGCGCAGGCCACACAAATATATCGAGAGGACATCATAGTTTCAGTAGCCTATACTATTTATATTTGAGTAGCAGTCTGTATCCCAATCTTTTGAATTTGCAAGAGACGTTTTCCTCTGGTGCATTATTACCTCACGGATTATCAGTTAAGTGTTTACAGTGGTGGAACAGCCTTTTTCTATGTTTTTATGCAAAGCAAGACAGACATAAGTATTTTAAAAGTAGGCTATAGCCTTAGTCAGTGTGTCTAATATGCGTAGAGTTTGGGTAGGCCTACAGAATGTGTGACGTTATTCGGAATAGCTCGTTGCTAACCCTAATGCAATTTTGGCTATTCCATGATTCAACCCATATATTTTTGGTAGGTATGCTAAAGCTTATAAACTTAGATAAAATGCATCTGACATATTCGCTGTCTTTAGCGATGCCAAACGATACAAGATAGGCCTGCATAGCTAGAAAGTTTAATTTATCTATTTTATATCTATTTTCTTTTTTTATTGTATTCCAATCTCATGAATATTAATGGAGGTCTAATCCCCACTTAGAATTACATTTCAGAATAGTCGGCGTAAAGTTTAATAGGGACAGAGTCCTTTACCACGCGGAGGGGAGATCTGAAAAGAATTGGAGAAAAACTCAGCCGTTCCAGAAAATAAATGAAACCAACGCGAAGAGAATCAGCACCTCGAAATCAAAGAAAGCACTTTTCAAGCCTCACTTTCCCAAAGAAATGGCAATAAAATACGGTAACAGAATATCATGGAGGGCGCAGTGTTTCCTTAACTGTTTCTCAAAGGGTCGGTGAGATGCTCTGAGGACCTTAATAAGGCTTCGGTCGCTCCCTTTGTTGATCTCACAAAATCAACTCATTCTAATTGAGGCCTGAGCTGAAAGCGAGCTAATGTTCAAAGCAAGTGACCGCCGTAGGAACGAAATTACATTTTTACTATATGGGCCGCCCAATCAAAGGCCGGATTTACACGTTCCTCTATACATCTCTAAAGTCATTGACAAAAGTACTCCTAGGAAGAACAGAGATGCCTCGCAATGCCACCAGTGGCTAGAAGTAAAGAAAAAGTTATTGGAAGTTGTGCGTAGGCCTGCACCTGCACAATAGCGCATCATGCACATATCAAACGTTTTGTAAACTTAAAAAATATATATTTTAAAGAAAATTACAAATTGACAGGGCAGGCCTATCGCCTTGATATGTTAGGACAGTGGATTCTCCATGTTCTCAAATAATCATTTTCACAGTAAAATTCTGCACGAGCCCTTAACAAAGCGTGTCTTTAGAACACAAAAGAGCAGCATTATTCTGACAATTCCCAAGATTTCATGTTTTTAAAAAGCTCTGACGTGGTTAAGGCGCTGTGATAAACCCCAGAACAAGTATCAAGCTATCAAGTTGCAGGAACCTTTTGTAATAAGAGTATTTTGTCTAATCCCAAATTGCAGTCGAATTTTCTTAATGCTGAGCTCGTAAAGCTCGGGATTAGGGGAGGCAAAGAGAGGAGGGGGAAAAGTTTGGTCTCTCTAGCCGGCAAGATTGGAGCAGGTCGCGGATGTTGTCGGCGCTTATTAAAGGGATGATGCATAAAATACGATATTGTAAGAGCCCCGTGCAACGAGGATCGCCCGTGTTTTCCCTTGGTACATTTTAGCGAGCGGGAAGGAGCTTCGACGGTCGAGGCTTTAGTGAAATCCCACTGATCAACACCTGCGAGGTGAGGCCACGGACTTCAAAGTGCGTACATCCACAACCAGGGCCAGGAGATCACCCATTCGCACACATGGATCCACATTTCTCAGCGCCGAGATGGAGAACTGGCTTTTCACCATGCGCTAAGCACAGAAAAGCGCATACTATTGCTGCAGTGACCTACTATAAAGTTATTAACGTTTAGATTTAATGACATTATGCATATATATATATATATATATATATATGTATACATATATCCTGCAATGGAGGAATGGTGGAAAGATCTCCAGGTAAGAGACCTCTGAACTCTTTATAAAAAAAACATGTTATAATATTGTATGTAATATTTCGTAGATATTGCGTTATTTTGTTTATTTAGACCACTTACTATTAACGCCACGTTTCCAGTTATTTTTGTGATTTGACCACACTTCTATTTAATTATGTAAACGCTTATAATATGGTATAATTATCTCAATCATGAATTCAAATTATTAAAAAAAATATTTGTACACAATAGGCTAAACGGTGCAAAGATAATTTGGGACTCTTAAGGGGTAGGCTACTTAAATCTGGCAATTCTACCTTAGTGTAACTTGTAATTTTTTTTATCTTTGTTATTTTACATCACACCAAATTCATAGATTAAACATTTCTCATATGAACTTTACATTACCTTACTACCATACAGTAATAATAGTTTTCGAGGTAAAAAGAAATACCGACTGCTGCGTTATTTTTTCGGGACAAAGGAAAGTAAGTTGATTTCATTTGGATTACACAGAGCATGCTGATGTTGTAATGCATACAACATATCCCAATCATATTCTCCCCACTAACTGAGTGAAACTATATGATTAAGGCAACAAACAAATGCCCTTCACCAGGGTCTAATCGTTTGTGAGCGCCATTTAGTGCGCTCCATTCAGGAGATTATAGTCATCCGCGATAACTGCGGAATAATAAAAAACAAAAAAACAAAAGCGCCTTAGGGGGACATCATATGGATGTACAGTCGGACCCAAGCAGGGAAGCGATCAGCAAATTAATTTGAAAGTATTAGAAAGGCCAGGGAGGACGTCTGCTGTCAAAACTTATTGGGCATGTTTAATCGTGGATGCGAGGCTGCGACGATGGGTACTCGGCAGTCAGTCAAGAGGCGTCTCTTTGCTGCAGCCCCTCTCTTCGCGGCGTGAAAAATATGCGAGAGAAAACAGATGTTCTGTACAAAGTGATTCGGCCTAATCTGCCTCAGAGGAGCGGCTACTCGCCATCGACCTCAAACAAAACAAATGCAAATACTAATTTATAAATAGCCATAAAGCGCTTGGGAATTCGCCCGATCAGTCCATCGTACACTAAACATGCTCTCTTATGATGATGCCATTGACATACCTGCTTTGGGAATAAAATATGATGGCCTATCTGAAACAATTAGGCTAGATTCAAATTCAATAAAGTAAACCTGAGTTATAAAACAAATGCCAATTCAAAACAGGTAGCCTACTTTTATAAACAAACTATTGGATAACTTTTTTTAATTGTCAAATGCGCCTTAAAATAGGCACATGATGGGATTGTCATTTTGATTCATGTCAATATCTGGCAAAGTAAGTATGCGACATGCCGTTGCTTATTGACGCCGATGCAACACAGGAACAAATACAAAGGGAAAAAGACAGACTGTAATATAACATGATATATAAGCTTCGATAACTGCCTGATCTACACGCATCAGAGCGCTATTGACTAAAGTGGCATTAAAAATAAATAGCTCGAGATAAAATCAACTTAAATAATTTATTCATGACATTTTGATGTTGCACGCAGGTCCTCTTGGTCTCTCACCGGTGTATTTAGGTTGAATCACAAAGTTGTACAAAAGGCATGTTTGAGTATGAAAGCATTGGGATTTTTATTGATGACTGGTATTTTATGACATTGGAATAAATAAACAGGTAAATACTTGCACAATAATACAGCTGCATCAGATGTGAAAAAAAAGCAGTGAGGTTTGCAAATGAAATGATAATTCTCTTTTTTAAGTTTACAATAAATATAAACAACCTCCTTGAGCAAATGCACATGGTGTTAGTTACTTTAGTTGTGGCTCAAAGGGCACACCGCAATAAATAATTACTCTGCTCTCTGCTGAATGTGGAAATTAAAGTCTTTTTTCCTGCTGCAAGCTATCTCAGACTAGTGATGAAAAATATACAACAAGATAGTCCGCTCCCTGGTCTACAGTCCATGCATTGTGGCTCTGCACCACAGAAAAATTTGGTAAACTGTGTTCAAGCACAAAATAAAAGTCACAAAAGCCACAGAATGTCTGCTTTCTGAAATGCACCACACGGCCCTTTTTAATGTTTCATTTGTAAAACCCTAAAATCTAGAGTATTTTAAAAGCTCATCAAGTAACAAACATTGCTTGCAAATGAACGAGGACAGTATTAGTTGTGTTCATCTTGTTTTGTCAGTTTGAAATGATATGATTTCCTTTTGAAATGTAGTCCCATAAAATGATGGTAATAAAAGTCCCCCAGATAAAACAACTTGTGCTGTACCTACATTTTTTTTTTTTAAAAACAAGTCCCACTGTCAGGATTAAAACACATTCAGACTGACAAGGCCATATGCGTCTGTAGAAACCATTCTGATTCAAATTCAAAAGCTGCTTAATACCCCCCCCACCCCCCCACCCCACCCCCTTCTCAAAGAATCAGTACACAGTATTTCTGATTCAAGGTAAGTTTTGCACGGAGCTGTGTGTTACATACAAGTACCTTGTTTGACAAAGCAAACAAAAAAAGAGACAAGAAATTATATATATTTTATAAGTGGAAGAAATGTTCTCAGTATAAACTCAGTACAAAGCATGAGAGGGCGGACACATGGAACCCTCAGCTAAGTCAGCTCTGCCCTGGAGATAAAGGACTGGTTCTTTTTTTCCAAAGGGTCACATGTCATAAAATTAAATGAAACAATGGGGGCATCTCAAAATCTCTACTGCTGATGAATCTCTTTACATGTACTAAAAAAATAACACGTCGTTTTGTTGTTTTCCTCCACTTGGGGGAGGGGAACAACAGAACTAAACAAACAAACAAAACAAAAACAAGAAAAGATGACAATCATTGAAGGACACACTTCTCTTCTTTCTTGGTCATCTTGCCCTTGTTCTGCTCCAGAGTTCTCTCCAGGTGCTCGTCCTCCTCCTCGGCTCTGAGGACAAACAGAAGACAGAGACAGGTGTGGGCACGGCTGCAGGAGACACGTGTGTGGACATGGACACACAAGGACAGACTCGGAGACTCGGGACACTGAGGCACCTGTGGGACACGTATGGAGCACGACTGGAGTGCACGCACACACACACACACACACACACACACACACACACATGCACACACGCGCACCACTACCTGCATGCACTTTCACTTGTGCACTAGAGAGAGAACACCATGCACTCCACCAGCTCTCCCGCTTTTTAAACACTCCACTCCACCACTCCACTCTCAACCACAGGGCCCTGGGCTGTGGTTTTCCAGCATGCTTTGCCACAAGAAGTGATCGTGACAAACAGACAGAGACAGTGAGACGCAAGAGAGAGATGGAGGACTTACTGTTTCTCCTGCGCGTCCAGGTCCCGCACCAGGGCGTCCCTCTTGTTGACCAGTATGACCAGTTCGTCCAGGAGTAGCTGCTCACGCCACTTCTGGGCCTCTGTCTTCTGCCAGTCTGTTGGGACAACAGGGCGAGACACCGCTAAGCATTCTGGGAATTTCAAAACCAAAACAATCTACACAGCAAGGAGATTGTGGCCTGATTTGAGAGACTCCAATATCTCCAAACAAATCGTGGCGCAGTGTCTTCATGAGACGATCCTAATCGCTCCGATTTGACTGAACCTGACATGTCTTTTTCCATGACTGGTGGCAATAAACACGCTTGTTGAATGCTGCTCTTGAATGTGGTTGCTGTCACGTCGCCTGGTATTTTAATCCCAGTGCAGGAATGCAATGTTCAAACAGGAGCGGAGCGGCACGGCCTGATGTGGGTGCGAGGCACTCTTGATATATCAGGACAGCGGGCAGCGTCAGGAAGGGTTCCAGAAGGTTCTGGAGTAGCCCCACTTGGGGCCTGGTGCTGGGCTACTCTGAGCAGGGGTAGGGGGACAGGGGCAGGAGCAGGGGTAGGGGTAGGGACAGGGCGGAGAGGCAGTCCTGCAGGCAGGTGAGCCCTGGGGCCGAGGCTGAAATATCAGCCCGGGTGCCACATTCACAGACACGCCGATACCAGTGCAGATTAGAGAGAGGTGTCACAGCCAACCTGGAGCTGCCTCACCGGCAAGCTATGCCTTGTTAAAGCTTACACACACATAATACAAGCCCCCCCCCCCTCACACACACACACACATACACACAGACAGTTGGCCAGGGCGATAGCCTATTTACATTAATTCAGACACACCAGCACAAGTCGTACAAACAAATTCATGTTGGGGCTGTGCACGTGAACACAAGCATAGACTCAAAGCACTTGGCCAAACCAAATATTGTCAGAAAACCACAACATGAAGACATTTGTGTGGACTTGTGTTTTTGCTTTTTAAAATGTAAATGTACTGCTACAAAAAAATGAGTCCTGTTTTCCTACCTCTTGTTGCTTTAAATTGCAACTGTTGAGCGCAGCCCCTGCTGAGCCCCATGTGTTTGTCCTGAAAGGTCTGCTCTTTTCTCATTTAACCTCCCTGCCTTTGAAGTGGCGCAGAGAGCGAAATGAGCACAGTTCCAATATTTGGCCTGTTATTTTCCCCCCTTCAGACCTAGGCGTTGTGTCATTAGCCTTTACAACAGCTAACACTGAAAATATGCTAGCAATGTTTGAAGACATTTTTGTTTTGGTATGGGGGGTTAAGACATCTTCAAAGAGGCAGGTTTGCAGTGGGAGGAGGAGGATGAGAAAGGGATCGTTAGGAGATTAAAGACCGACGTTGAAGAAAAAAAAAAAAAAAAAAAAAAAAACACCCAACTTGGTGCTACCGTGGTGACGTGGAAGAGCAGTCGCGGTGGAGTCCGAGGCCAGGCAGGTAAACACGGAGATGGGGGAGGAGAAAGGGGGACAGGCGGGAGCAGCCTGACGGGGGCCGCAAGAGGGGCTGGAGTGGAGTGGAGTGAGGGGAGAAAAGCCTGTTGCTGAGTGGTGTGGTAATTGGCTGTCCCTCCTCTGCCATGAGGGACTGTTTACAGCGCCACAGCCACAGTCAGGTCAGTCTGGACCAGAGAAAGAGCGAGCGAGTGAGTGAGTGAGTGAGTGAGTGAGTGAGTGAGTGTGTGTGTGTGTGTTTTTTTTTTCTTTCTCTCTTCCTTTTCTTCTTTTCCCTCTCCATTCGATCTGTCGTTACTCCTGGTCCTCCGTCAAAAAAACGACAATGCCCACTTCACAAAGAAACTGCCCAGAGGGGACGGAGGGGAAAGCTACAGCCAACACACAAAAAAAAAACTTTTCTCAAATATTTTGAAGGTAAATGGGGTGGGGTGTGTGTCGAAGGGGGAGAAAGAGAAGGGGTGGAATCCCCCTCCTTTTCCAGCTTGTTCTCTTCCCCTGTAGCCGTCCTCTTTTCCCCTCACACACACACACACACACACACACACACACACACACACACACACACACACACACACACACACACACACACACACGCCAAGAAGCCAAAGGCTCCTGCCCAACAGGGAAGGGAGAAGGAGCATGCTGCTGTCAATCACCAGCCTTGCAGTCCCGCCTCCCTCATTAGGAAAGTAAACAATGAAGAGGAGCAATGAGAGACATCGCTGAACAAATGAGGACCAGGAAGGGAAATCTGCCCCCCACCACCCCCTTCAAAAATGAAATAAATAAATAATAAGAAAAAACCTGCAGGCTGGGAAACAAGGCACTGCCTAAATTTGTCCCTCCCTACTGCAAAAAAATAAGAAGAGAAGGAGGGAGAGCGAGAGAGAAAGTGTGTGTGTGTGAGAGAGAATGGCGCAAAGAGTGTGTGCACAATCCTTTTGGATTACTCCTGCCTCTCTCTCCCTTTCTTCGCTGCCCTGGGCAATCCCGTTAAAACTCACATGCTTGGTGCTTATTCAGATAACCCTAACAATACACACCAATGGTAACCATGTGAGTCTTCACAAGCCACACAAGAATGCACTGGTTCAAATCCCCATGACCCCCCTCCTATGCAAAATTTATTCAAGAGCGCTAACTGCTCAGCGGCGTCGTGAAAGCAAGTGCTCCTTACTCGCGGCTTCCGCGACTTAATATTTTTGCAATTTTTGCAACAGCTACAACGTTCGACTTCAGGAAGTAGGACTTGGATTTTTGGCTAGCAATGTGGGCGAAGAAAGTTTTTTCTTTTTGGGTTTTGAAAAAAAAAATACTTTGAGAAAGTCGGAATCATCAGGAGAAAGGAGAAGGGGGAGTTTTGCGGTCCTGTTGCACAAGATCTCAGCTCCTGCTCACGTCGACTGACAGGCAAAGATGGCGCTGGAGGGAGGCCAACTTTAGCAGGCACACAGAGGGCAACATGGAAAATAATGGGTGGTGGGGCAGGGGGAGTTGTAGAGAACGGTCGACAGAAGAGTAATTCTCTTATAACCAATCTCAAAGTACATATATTTTGAACTTTAAGAAAATCACAAACTTCGAAAAGTACTTTACTCAGACAGTTAATAGTCACCGAAGAGCATAACATGGCACATAACTGTGCCCTGGCTGGAACTGATTCAACTGTGTTCTGTTCAGGCTTGTAGAGGGAAAAGTTCACATATAGTCGAGTCATAAATATGGCGAGTGAGTCATGGCATGTCACCAGGTAGAGTTGTGTTTAGTTCTGAGAGTGGACCAAGCCCTTGTGATCACCCAATAAGAGTCAACCTGTGGCCACAACACTGGCAGTAAACAGGCAAGAACAATGTGTGAGAAAAGAACGAGTGAAATCCGACACGTTTCCCAGTTCTTAATGAGGGGAAACTTCTGACAAGTGTACTATGGCATCAAACCGGTTTAGAGTGCACATAATGACAACTGTTTAACCAAATTCTTTTAGCGGAACCACTTAAAGTGATGTGTGAGTGTAACGTGATTACAGCATAATGTTGAAACTAAATTGAACAGCTGACAGCACGGAATATGTTGAGGGTTTTCGGGCGGTTGTATTGAACTCAAGCTATTTTCATAAGTTTTGAGAACACAGAAGGGTGGATTGACATCACACAGGAGGGACGGAAAAACCTGAACAAAACCTTTAGAAATCCTAGAGATACACTCAGATGGAAATTAAACAGGCTCTCTGTGAATAGTGTAAAGAAGGGGGGAGTTGTCCCTCTTTTGCTTTATCTCCAGTTCCAGTCAACTAGCAATCTTGAAAGAGTTTGCAACATCATCAAAGCTGGCCATTTGATAGGATTCTACCAGTGCACCTAATCAATCTGAGGAATACGGCGGCCTAGACTTGTAACAAAGCTCAAATAGATTTACAAATGGGGTTGTTGGGGGGATAAGCTCCTGCACAGGATTACATATTGATTTTAAACATATAAAAAAGCTTATCATATAAAACCGCACACACACACACACACACACAAAATAGGAGACCTCTGCATAAATCCCTTTAAGAGTGAAGCGTCCACTTTCAAATAACACGCCCTGGAGTCAACCAAGTCACGGGAAAAAAAGAGGAGAGAAAAAAGTCTGAATGTATGTCTGTGTGTGTGTGTGTGTGTGTGTGTGTGTGTGTGTGTGCATGGGCAGATGAAAAGGGGCAAAAAGGGATCAATTTGGTAGCAAGAGTGCAGGCATACTGCACAAGGCCACGTTCCCAGACTGCTTCATCCTCACCCAACAGGTAGATGGGAAATAAAACCCTGGAGGGACGCTGGGATCAGGGTTTATATTGGCACACACCCCAACTCTGTCTAGGGAGTGCTTAAATGTGGAGGACTAACTCACGGCCTGGGACACTTTCACATCTGTCCACTAATGGTCAGTGAGGGGCACTTAATAGTCATCAGTCTACAAATCACCACAATCAGTGTTTCTCCTTTGACGGAAGAAAGCCGTGAGAATTTTTTTGTAGAGACTAACAAATCAACATCGAAATATAGCAATCAATATCCTGCAAGTATAGTTTCACAGACAATACAACAGGATTACTTTCACCCAAATGATCAGGTAGATACACACACACACACACACACACTGACATACATACCTACGTCATCTGTAGCTTCTTATCATTTTACATTACATCAGGGAAGCCACATTCACTACCAGTGCTCCCTAGTGACACACATAAGCTAGTATTGGTTCTAATCTTGTTTTAGTTTTTCTCACTCTCTCTCTGATGCTGGTTGAGCTGATTTGATAGTGGTTGTGGGGGGACTTCTCCTACCTCCCCTTGCGCACATACCTGCGCGTGCACACACACATACACACACACACACACACACACACACACACACATACATACACACACACACACTTGCCCAGCCGTCATAGGTTAGGCTAGATGATGGTTCTGTGAGAAGATTTGGGGTGTTTGCTATCAGGAATAAGTGTGTGTGTGTGTGTGCGTGTGTGTGTGTGTGTGTCTGCTCCAGCGGCTCCACGGCTTGCCTCCCTCTTCTCTGTGTCATCAGCTGACCAAGCAAATCAGCAATTACCTGTCGGCAGCCGGCCACCCTGAATGGACCTGTTGGAGCACCAAATAAGAGAGGGGGCGCGCACGCCTCCTGGCCACTAGCTCAGAACTATCTCTGCCGCTGGGGGAAGAAAGCCCTCAGCCCAACGTGGAGAGCTCAAACCCCTTCGGCCGGGGAGAGCATGTCAGCAGACAGGCAGAGAGAGAGAGAGAGAGAGAGAGAGAGGGAGAGAGGGAGAGAGAGAGAGAGAGAGAGAGAGAGAGAGAGAGAGAGAGAGAGAGAGAGAGAAGACATATCTTGAAGAGACTGATAAGTAGGAAACCCTTGGAAAAACTCCAGTTTAGCAGTGTGCAGGCTGAGGGAGCGCGCTGCATGCTGAACGTGCGGCGGGGATCTACAGCCACACAGACACCAAGCTGAGACACCATCTACTCTCTCTCTCTCTCTCTCTCTCTCTCTCTCTCTCTCTCTCTCTAGGCTTACGAACGCTCTACACAGGGCTCCACACACTCAAAACACACACCACTACAGTCACAGAAATCCTGTGGTGTGAGACTGTTTGAAAAGTAAAAAAAAAAATAAAAAAAAAATATGTATTTTTTTTTGGTTGGTGTGTAGATTTATTTTAAGGTTATGTTGGATAAAAAGGTGGTGAGGGAGGTCCATGCATTACGACACACACGTCTACAGAGGAAGTGCTGTCTGGCAGGCAGCTTGGGCACTAGAGGCTGTTTACAGCTTGGGTGGTGGTGTCCCTGCTTGGCTATGCACAACCACCGGTGGCCCAGTCCCCTCAACCTAATTACAATTGATTTATGATGGATCAGGTAAGCTTTATCAGGTGCAGAAAGAAATTACCATGGCTGGCCGTGGGGTGAGGCGGGGTCACCATCGAATAGCAAAATCAATTTGCATTGATTGTAAAAGGTTCATTTTGCAAAAGAGGACACCGTCAAAGGGATTAAAGTTAACCAGACAACTTTGATACCACACAATAGGCTTTTTTATACCTTTTTCCCTGGCAGGATAACATGCACTCTGGAAGATTATGTGGGTGGGTGTGTGTGTGTATTTATATGTCCACAATCTGGGATGTCTGCGAACACATCAAATAGATTTCTCATTGATGTGCGTGCCATTCAGGCTTATGGCAGGTATAATGTAGGTCACTATACATAACTGTGTAGATGCTGAGGCTTACCGTTATGCATACAAATGCACTACACACAGACCAATAATGTCTCAATGTGATGCCATATGAAATAAAACATTTTTTTTTTTTAAATGAAATGACTCATATCAGAGATGATAAAATCATCAGGTTTTAATGAAGTGCTATCAGGACCGTTCTTTTTTGCAGAGCCCCCATCCCCCAAACACACACACATACACACAGACACACACACACAAAGTCGCTCACCAATATCTCATCCTCTCTTACCTTCAATCGCCAGCATTGCTCTTAACTCCCGGTTCAGCAGCTCAAAGCGTCTCTCAAGATCATGTTCTTTTTCCCTGGGCAAGTTGTAAAAGTTCATCAATATGTTAATGACTAAATCATTAAACACTTAAAGAAACCTTTAATAAACATTGATTCGAGCACTCGCCTGCACCTCCACCCACCACACATTAATCTACTGCAAATAAGTGATACACAAACCCCAAACACAAGAGCTGTTTGGGGTTGATACGAAGAGAGAGGGAGAGAGAGAGAGAGACGGAGGCAAAATAGAGGGATAAAAAAATAAGAGGGGTGGGGTATCAACGTGCAAATTCAATTTGACTTCTTTCAAAATGTATTGGAAATGAGCTAATTCTCCCCATAATAGAATTTGTCCTTCAGAGCCCCCGGTCCAGCACAAAGACAGAACTGAGAGAAAATAATCATGGTGGCGGGCTTAATTGACCACTTAAAAAAGACTCCCTTCCAGTGATATAATGTGATTAGAATACTTCAATCTGCCATTTGCAAAAAGGGGCTTTGAAACTCCTTCTATGATGGGAATGAAAAGGCAGTGATTTCCCCCCCCTCTGAAACACGTCACCTCCCTGCAGACGGGGGACGGGAAGAGCATTAATGAATCCCAGCCTCACTGAGGGCTCTTCTACAACGGTCAATATCAAAAACAATGCCAAGCTTAAACTACCAGTCCCGCTTCTACTCCTACATAACAGTGAGTGACATAGATGTCACATATACACACACACACACACACAAAAGGAGTAACTGTATGTGTATGTATGTACATATATATTTTTTCATAGATCATAAATACATTTATTCATAAAAATAAATAAACAAATATATACACCTCATGTCACATATATGCAATACATATCTGTCCAGTTCAAGCTTGGCATTGACTTTATGCATTACACTTATGTATAATAATTTCATTTTGAGGTATATAAAATGCTGGTACACGAAAACGACTGGTTAATTGAGTGTCTAAGTGACATGATCATGGTGCAGCAGTAGTGGTAGAGTAGGAGGTGCAGAGAAGAAGAGGAGAGAAGAGGAGAGGAGAAGAGAGTGCTGGAGTGGGTAGCTGGCCCCACGTGTGGTGGTGGAGGCCAGAGTAGAGAGGCTGGAGAGGAGAGGAGAGGAGAGGAGAGGGGGTGAGAGGAGAGGAGGAGAGGAAAGGAGAGTAGAGGGCTGGAGAGGAGAGGAGAGGAGAGGAGAGGAGAGGAGAGGGGGTGCGCGGGGAGAGAGTGGGAACTCACAGCAGAGAGAGCTGATTCTGCCTCCTGATCAGCGCGTTCTTCTTGTTGACCAGCATGAACCACTCTTGCATCATGGCCTCCTCCTCCTCCTTGTTATTCCCTGCAGGAAGAACACAAGAAGCAGGTTAGTGTGTCTTTTCCTCCCCCCGTTGCCCGTCTCTAAACATTAACGTTAACGTATTGCAGGAGATTGGAGATTATACGGTATGGACACACACAAACACAAACACACACACACACACACACACTCTACCATGTGGCTGCCTGTTTTCAAGCAGAGTGACATAACCTGGTATGTTCAGCAGGAGTAACCGCAACACAGCTGAGCATAAATATCAAGTGTCTGCATGTCTTATATAAGCGTCATAGGCTTAAATACCTATGACACAATATCTACAGCGTACACAAAGCCGTTTATTTTTCATAGTGGATTAACTGAAAGTGTATTAGAGGGCCAGTGGAACAAACCAAACAGGATCAAAACACTAAACAATCCTGTTGTACATCACACCTGTGCAGAAGACTTAGCTCCTACCTCACAAGAATTTACAGAAGATCATCCGACACACACACACACACACACACACACACACACAGATACGTTTAAGTTAAGCGCTTCCCCACCCCCTTGAGTGAGGTGAATCAAATGAGATTATCCGACAGGTTCGGCACAACAGCTGAGATTGA
Source organism: Alosa pseudoharengus (assembly GCF_046254945.1). NCBI lineage: Eukaryota > Metazoa > Chordata > Actinopteri > Clupeiformes > Clupeidae > Alosa > Alosa pseudoharengus. Next base: position 23,799,731 of record NW_027468620.1, on the reverse strand, counting down.
CACGGAAGTTAGGAAGTCAGCCAGATGTGTGTTTCGAGGCAAAATATGAGACACTTTGCGAGACGGCAACCATTGTCAATAAGACTGAGCTGATGCTGGATTAAAAGCAGGGATTACTGCAGGGTTACACACACACACACACACACACACACACACACACACACACACACTTAAGGCCATGTGGCGGGAGAGCTTAAGCATTTACGAGGCTCTCTCAGGCCTGGCTCAGCATGGTTGTAAGATCCGAAGGGTCTAATGCTCCCCAACGTTAATGTAATACACAGGGAACGTGTGCCAAACGTCGGCTGCTTAAACCGCAGGCGAGACGTCGCCCTCACTGGAGGCTTAGATGCTGGGCTGAGGAGGATGGCGAAAGAAATCCCAACATGGCCGACATTACCTCTTCACTGGGGCACGGTTTGCAAATGACACAGTGCGAATAAGTAAGCTTGTGTGCGGTGACTTCAGGTGAAGCAAATGCATTGCTGCAAGCCAGCGTCTGACTGTGTTCATGTGTATACTTAGGATTTTCGCGAGTGTCGCCTTGAATAAATGTGGATGCGTGTTTATGCCTTCAGGTCGACGTGAGGACTCCAGCTCGACTCAGCTGTTTAAAGCAATGGTGGAGGAGGAGCAGGAGGCAAGACTTTGTGAGTCGGCACGCAGCATCGTAAATGTTTCACTGACGCTAATTATTTCTTTGAGGGCCGACGAAGGTGGAGGTGGCGTGTGAGGCGTGGAGATGAAAGATCTCAGCTTACGTAATCACCTCTAAACCTCAGTGCCTTGGTGAAAACAGCCTTGCACCGACAGAATCAACAAGCCGAGTGAACGTCACTGCGAAAAAAAGCAGCCTGTGCTTTGCTAATGGGCACAGACAGAGACAAATAAGCCCACCTCTTCTGGAGGGGCTCTGTAGGGCCAGCAGAGCTGGCATGCAGAAGCTTACACCTCTCCACACACACACACACACACACACACACACACACACACACACACACACACACACACACACACACACACACACACACACACACACACACACACAAAAACCCTGGCCACAGCAAAAGTGTGTGCAGCATGGCAAACTTCGCCATAAAGCATGAAATAATATTCATTCGCTGATGGGAGCCGGTGACCTGGACCGTGAGTGACCCGAGGTTATCCATTAGTGCCGTAGATTTCTGAAACAATCTGGGAATCATACTGTGAATCATTTAATAGCGACTGATCTACAAGCTCAAGGAGTCAAGCTGAGGGCTGGTACCACGGGCGCATATTAAAAAATACAACTAATCTCCCTTAATATGCAGCCAACTTGCATCAACTTAAAATCAAAGTAGTAAATATTTCATATGAAGTTGCCATGATTATAAATAACAATCACTTTTTTTTATCAATACTATAATACTTGGTGCATTTGAATGCAATAAAACACCTGCAAGACTGACCGATGCAACTAAACCGCAGAACATCTAAATGGCGATATTTGAAGGTCTATTACTACACTGTCCAAAATGTGTGGCTACTGTCGGATTGAAACGAACCCCTAGTTCTTAGGGACTTAATCTGATCCAGTGTCACCCATGCTCTGGCGGGAGGTAGAATGGCGTTTCTTCCCCCTCTCCCTCTCTCTCTCTCTCTGACTACCTCGCTTCCTTTCATTTCTGCCCCTCTTGCTCCTGCTCTCGCCTCTGTGGTGGGGACTTGGCACCCATGTGACGGTGACGCCGGTCATGTGAGACAGACAAATCCACGGGCCACAACAAAGGCAACGCCGCCCGACGGGGGGGCTCTGGCGGGTAGAAGCCCTGTCACTTGCCGACCCCCCACCCCCCTCCCCCCACCACCCCAAGCCGAAACACAGGATTGTTCTGCAGGGGGAGTCTCTCTCAAGTCTGTCCCTTGCCCAGATGTGTGTCATTTTATTAATAAAAAAAAGAGAATAGAGAGAGACAGACAGAGGGGGAGAAAGAGAGGGTGAAAAAAGAGGAGAAAAAAGTTCAATGAATCAGTCCATTGGATTACCGTGGAGGATGTTTTTTCTTTTCCTTTTTTTAACATTTTCCTCCATAGCAGCGCAGCTTGGAAGGGATAAAGTATGCACTGACAGGTCATTGTGACTCGGCACGGTCAAATAAAACAAGCAAATAATAAACGCTAATATTAAGCCTGTGTGACATTGTGGAGGGACTTGGGATTAGACCACGGCAACATCCCCCCACCTACCCCCCGAACGGCCATCCCAGGCTGTGTAAGAATGAGTGTGTGTGTGTGAGACCGCGCACTTGTAGAGGGGCTTTCTGTCCTCTGCTGTTTGTGTCAAGTCACACACACACACACACACACACACACACACACACACACACACACACACACACACACACACACACACACACACACACACACACACACACACACACACACACACACTCCAGAGCCAAACCCTTGAACGTTGACCCTGGTCACTTCTGACTCAGGCAAGAAGGCATTCTCGCCCCCTATTCTGCAGACCAAACCTTTGATCTCGGTGATTGGGCCACACTAGGACACACAGCTCGCTTCATTAAGTGAAAATTCCACAAGCCCAATTACTATTCAGCGACGGAGTGGGGAGACCTTTCTCCTTCGCTCCAACTCGACTCAGCTGAGGTTTTACTTTCTGAAGTTAACTAGTAGAGGATGAAGCCTTTGTTTATGTTGATGTTATTGTGTCTGATTAGTTAATTTGGTCACACAGATTCATTCAAAGGCTGAATTGCTTTGGTATATGACAACTTTTCCGCACTATGCTGCTTTAAGCTTATTTTATTTATGCCCTAAAACACTACTTAAAAGGGAAGATACAGATCTCAAAAATGTGTGTAAAATTGAGATATTTACAAAATAATTATGTTTCCAAAAACAATGAAAATGTTTATTAAAGCAAATATATACATGGTATAAAATCTTAATTGAAAAAATAGTCTGTAAGCAAAAAAATAAATCCTTTTCTACTTCTGAAGATTACTCATAATATAAAAAAGTTAAATAAATAATATTCATAACCCCTTTTTTACTGTTCTCTATTTTGATTATGATAATAATAAAAACAAAAAAATCCCCACTATTTTTTCTACTGGTTCATGGGTAGAAATTCACCTTGAGGCGAATGCCACAAATGTGCTATGAAATAATGCTATTTAATTCCAGGACAATACCACAGAACCTCAGAGATTGTTGTCATTTACTATATTAAATAGATAACATGAATAGAAGTACATTAAATACATATTTATGTCACTGCACTTGTTTTACACTTGGCAAGCCTTTTGTTGTTTTTACCATTATGTCATTATTGCTCTTCAATTTCCATTCCACTTCAATCGTTCATATTTCTAGCAAAGTCATAGGTCACCAAGTTATAATGAAAATGTCCAGGCAAACAATAACTGCCAATGATACTGCCATCCAAAGTGATCATAGACACTAGTGCATTGTACAGTTTTTTGTGTGGATGTGCAATTTTTGTACTGGATGTTGGTGAGAGTGTTACAAATAGAACAGGTCCTGTCTATAACCCAAGGGAGTAGCCTAATATAGGTCTGCAAATTTGGACTAAAGCCACAGCTCTATTGATACATGATATATAAATATACTTAAGTCCTTGTAGTCATAAATGTGACACTCTCCTCTGGTGTCCTTTACTGGCTGGTACATAACCAACAACTGTTTTATCAATGTGTGTGTGTTTTTCTCTCTCTCTCTCTCTGTTCTATATCTGTATCAGCATTAACAAATATTTGACTGTGAGTGTCTCAGCATTTTTATAAGGTAGATATTAAATGTATCACACACACACACGCGCACACAGACATACAATAGTAAAGAGAACCACGTCCCCCCCTAAAATAAATTGAAGTGCCTGTGTGTATTTTACAATTACAAAACAAATTATAAAACAATTACCCCCATTTTAACCACTGGTACCATGATAATTTTCAGTGTTATTGTGTTATAAACTCTAAACACATTATGATAATCAGATCACCCACCAACTAGGCTGTGCTGATTTTTTTTAAATGTCAGATCAGATCACACATAAAGCCCACAAAAATATCTCAAGTCCCCTGCTTTGACATACCCATACAAATAATAATAATAAAAGCTTAAATTAGAATTTAAAAGTAAACTTACGCAACGGGAGGACTGTTTTGTTTTGCCTTATTTTAGATTAATTACATATTTCCCCACCTCATTTGAGATAGATAAAAATCTGCAAATTGTATTATGCTACCAGAACAATTACAAATGAATGCTGATTTTGGCGCGTCCTGTTAAAAAGACCTGGATTTCCTTTCCTCCAAAAAGAGTGGAAGGAGGGGGGGGGGGGCAAGGGGGGGGGGAGGAGGAGTAGGAAGAAAAGAAAAAAGGAAAAGTAGAAAAAGAAAAGAAATATATTAAACCTTGTGATCACAGCAAGCGCTTCACATTTCTTATCCAACCATTTTCTGTTTAATCCAATACCCAGTAATCCAATTTGTCTATCGGAGTTTTAAGGGGGCAGATCTCAACTTCTCCGCGGCTAAGTCACTTTTTGAACATTACAATTTATTTGGAGTGGAGTGACACCGCGTAGACTCCTCATTACACACTGCTGTTGTGACCATGCTCTAATGTTGTGAAGATGTTTTTTAAGGACAGGAAAGAGAGAGAGAGAGAGAGAGAGAGAGAGAGAGAGAGAGAAAGAGAGTAAAAAACTGAGAAAGAAAGGGAGCAAAGAAAAGCAGTAAGAAGGAAGGAAAGAAAGAAAGAAAGAAAGGAAAGGGGAAGAAAAAAAAGAACAAGATGAACATTGTTTCCTGTGATTAAGTAAGAGCTCATTAAAGGGCTGTCGCCGCTTCTTTCTGAATATGCATGAAGCACATAATCAGATCGGGCGCCATTACTGGAGGGGAATATGGTAAGTACAAAAGGATTGATTTAATGACTTGGAGTGGCTCTGCATTGGGGAGCAGTCTTGTTAGCTGGGGAATGAAAGGGTGGTGACTAGCCGCGCTCCGTTCGGGAGGGAAAAAGAAAGGTAGTTTAGCTTTTAGCCACAATACCTAATCTCTGGATAAAGCGGTGCTGCTATTGTGCCAGGGTGGAGGCCGCTACTAGTTGCAAAACGGATAGAGAACGCCTTTGCTCTTGTTTAAGTCAAACTGGTTAACCTCAGACTCCTGTCTGTCTCTCTCCTTCTCTCACTCTCTCTCTCTCTCTCTCATGCTCTCTCTGCGTTTTGGTTTCATTGGCCACTGTGTCTTTGAGCAATCCAAATCCCAGAGGCTGTTACTATTTCTGATACAGAAATGCATATGCAGTAGAGATTTTGAGCAACATAGACAAGCTCTTAATTAATGCACATGAACAGAAAAGGTATTTCAAGGACACAAACATAGTATATATATGCACAGCTTCATACACATGTATATAAATGACCTATTTATTTATAGTCTATATTTACCTTTATATTGATAACTAGTTTGCTAGATATGTATCCATGCAGATGTATAGATATTACTGGATGGAGCAAAGCAAACGACATGAGCGGGAATCTTTGAGCGGGAATCTTTGAGTGGGAATTTTTCATTGCAGGTTATCAGTGAATACCAGAGAGAAAGGACTAATAAATGATCAAAATGATTCTGAGGATACCAGGGCCTTTTGACCAGTTCATCCTATACCCCACCACCTCCCTTTCCCTCTCGCTCAGTCTCCCTTACAAAATGCCAGGCCCCTAACCAAGTAGGATTTCAATTGCACTGCTGTTGCTGTTATTTATCATTTGTTGCTTGCCTTTCGGCTTAACCCTCCCGAGCACCCCGCAACTCAACACAGTCAAAAATAATAATGCTACAAAAAAAGTAGAGCAAGAATTCATAATCATAGGCTGTGTTTAACTGCAGGGGGACAATCCACTGGCTGTGTCTGGCCCGGGCCAAAGTCCCTTTTAATGAGAGGAAAGTCTTGGCTATACATACACGGTTATCGTGCCATCCTTTCATGTAATTGTTTGAGCGTGTGCACCGTGTGAGAAAGGCATGGACAGACAGGTTCTCTCCTCTGCCACAATGGTGTCTCTCTCTCTCTCTCTCTCTCTCTGTGTGTGTCTCTCTCTCTCTCTCTCTCTCTCTCTCTCTCTCTCTCTCTCTCTCTCTCTCTCTCTCTCTCTCTCTCTCTCTCTCATCACTCCCTACTGCGTAGAAGCACAAACAGCCCTCAGCAAACACCCCAGAGCTAACAGCGGATCACACCTCTCCCTTTTTGGCTCACTATATATGTGAGTATGTGTGTGTGGTTTGGGGTAGGAGAGGGGGGTAAAACAAACACTCGGATAATAGATTTCTCTTTTTCGATTGAAATGTTTCGTATCATTTCACTCTGGGAAAAAAAAGAGAGAAGTTCCCTCTCGACTCCTCACACATACGCAGCTTTTTTTTGTGCTAATCTCCCTGATGTTTTCTTTTGTCTTTACAGTAGGAATTCATTATTAAAAACAGTTTGCCGTCAAGGGATGCAAGTCAAGTGTGCAGTATATATTGTTGTTGGCTTTCAACGACCCATAGCCATGAAAAACCACACTACCTCGCATCACACCCCACCACACACATACACACACACACACACACACACACACACACACACACACACACACACACACACACCATCAAATCTGCAGTGTGAGTGTGTGTGTGTGTATTTTTTCAATCAATAAACATTATCACCGACTGACAGACTATGGCATCTCTGTATCTCCCATCTGGGAGAGAGCAAGTCCACTATCTTGGTCTAACCACTGGGGCCAGGATTCATTCATCTCACAGCACAGGGGGAAAATAAAATATAACCTCTTCTTCTAATACTGTAAAACAAATAATACAAAATACCAATAAACAAACATAAAAGATGATTGGCAATAAATGACGAAAACCTGACCAAACTAAAACTGTTATGACATGTAATCTCTGCTAAATGAATAGGGAAGGGATTTTTTATGCAACAGAAGTCTGCTAACGTAGTCATTGCAGTAGTTCTATTTGCCAATAACTACTAAACTAATAAACAGAAAAAACCCATGTAACCAATAATACAAAAAAAATCTAAGCACTAACCACAAAGAATTAAAAGAGAATTCAATGGTTCTGGGAAAACGGACAGAAACCAAGAGAGAGAACCGCAGTTGTAGAATTTTTAGCGCAATTAGCATCTATTAGTGGAGCCCTTCACCTTCATAACAGTGGCAAAACTCAAGGAGAGAGCACAAAATAAAGGCACGACCCTATTGGACTGCCAGGGAAACACTGGCGATCGAGGTGCCCCCTTTTACTCAGCTCGTTATTATTTTGATCATTGCTGCTATTGCCATGATTTCATTCGGTGGGTCTCCTCAAGGGTTCGCCAGGGCAGTGTGTTCACCACATAGCCAGAATCAAGGGCCTTTTGTGAAAAGCAGGACACTTCAGGTAATTAATATTGTACGAGGGGCAGATGAGAGATCCGGCAAAGAGAAAGATCACCTGGTGAAGGCTCGGGGAAAAGAAAGAGGGAAAGGGAGAAAAGGTGTTTCATTAAAAGGCTTTTCTCGGGGGCCATACAAGGCCTACGAGGACAATGCACCGACACCGTATTTTAGCACTTGTGCTCAACAGGCTCTCCAAGGGCCCGCCACCGATGAGAAGAGAAAAACCTATCCCGGTTAATAATCTCATAACAATGGCTAAAAGACATCATCCTATTAACTAGTGATCTCCAGCGCTAATGCCTGTTACTACCCCCACTCCATTGAGGAGAGGGGGGGCTCGGAGCAGCCAGTGGGGACCCTGGCCTGGCATATAGGCCTCTTTCACCTTTTATCCATCACCCTTGTTTAGGGACCTTTCAAGTGGCTGCCAAGAAGTGTCACTGATATTATGGAGCTCTACGACATTTGTCACAAAAAAATGGTAAAAAGGACTGATTGTATTGGTTAAGTTCCACAGGACGGTTGTAATGAGGGAATGAATTTAATGTGGACGCAATGGATCAATGATTTCCTTTTTCTGTACCTAGCTCCCCTCAAATCCTTTGTTCCCTTTGCGAGTCATTTGGCGTCTACATGTAGACCTAATATCTCCTCAGAGCTACATAACTAGCAACACCTCCTCCCTACCCCCCCTCATCTTTTTTCCCCTTTCGTCCTCCTTTTGCCTCCGACTCCTTGTTGCACATTTTACCTTTCTTTACCTCCCCCCTTTTTACGTCTTTTCTTCCCAGGAGAGAGGGAGAATATTTAATGAGCACAGCGGCTGAAAAGGCTCAGGACTCGGCGACACAAAAAGCGTTAAAAATTCTCATTTAGTTGTCTTTATTTTGCTAGCGCCATGTGGTCCTTGAAGATGGTGAAAACATGGGAAGCGAAGGGGAGATCAGAGCAGTCTCATTAGCATGGGCACAGTGCTGGAGAGGCCGCAGCTATACGGCAGGGCCTACTCCAGAGTGCCCGAGAGAGAGAGAGAGAGAGAGAGAGAGAGAGAGAGAGAGAGAGAGAGAGAGAGAGAAAGCAATGGAGAGAAAGAAGGGAGAGAGTAGAACGAGAGAGGAGAGAACGGCTGGTGGTAAGCTCTCGGTCCTCATTGTGCTTTTGTCTTCCCCCCAGACTGCCACACAGCAGGGGCAGCCGCTAGCCCCCAGGTTGCATGCGAGAATTATATAAAAAACACACAAGTACAAAAAAAAAAAAAAAAAAAAAAATTCTAAAGGCTTTTTTTTCATGAAATACGGAGGGTAAAAATAAAACTAATAGGTTTAAATGTCATCGCTAATTCTGGTGTATTTGAATATAAGGTGAACAAGACGGGTAGGACCATGTAAGGTGAATTTTCTTGCAAATGGTCAGATTCATCAACCAAAATATTAAAGATTAAGCAAAAATAACTACTTCCTTCCTTTTTTTCTAGTATCTCCTGCCAAAGACTTTCCATTAATAAATATTTCGACTGGTAAGAGCATGGGCAAAGAATTCCATGTATATTATTAAATGGTGGCCATTAATGGGGGAAAACCTACATGTTTTAAATTCAAATACAGAGCCACAATTGCAGCACTGCATGGTTTATGCTCTCCCCATCAATTACATGTGTGACTACTCATGTACATATATTAATCCCATCAAAACTACACGTATCAGAACACTCGCAAAGCAGGTGCGTGTGCAAGTATGTGTGTACACATAATTAAAGTACATCAGTGAGCAGGCTAAATAAACGGCCGGTGCTTTGATGAATGGGAGGTGGGGGGAAAAGAGTGGGAGAGGGAGAGAGGGACCGCAAAAGAGAGTGACAGAGAGAGGGAGAGAGAGACGGGAGAGGGAGAGAAAAAAGCAGACCCTGTTAATGGCCTCCATCTTGCCCCGGCCTTTCCAAGTTGTAGTGAAACGGATAAAGGCCTAGTTGGATGGGTTTATCTGCTAAATCCTTGTGCTTGGCCTGCTATCTTGGATGATGACCCCGAAGAATGTCAACAGCTCATTTCCCAGAGAGCTGGAAGGAGTCACCATGCAAGTCATAATCTGCTTGCCTCTCAAAGGCCTCCGACTCAAACGCCGCCTTGCACCATGCAAGCTGTTCAATCGCCTTCAGCCTTCCAAAGTCTCGACTGACTAGTCAGGAGACAAACATGATTCGGTAATGAACCAAATCAACATATGGGTTTTTGTTTTTTAAAGCATTTATATTGAAGCATCTCTGCACGCCATGTGGATTTTACAATTCATTTGACAATAATCCTTTTAAACTGATGACATGTTTTCAGATGAGGTTCTTTACTTATTTTACTTCAACAAAAATTTCACGCATCGAGAAATATTTTTTAAACTAAGAAATTTAACCATTTTAAAATTACAATCCATCTACATTTACTGAGCCCCTCCCCTTCTCCTTCCCTCTCATTTTTTTTTTTGCACTGACCACTTATTTCCCTTGGTAACACAAGTCACGAACTGAGAAGCAAAAACCTGAATGACTGTTTCTTCTGCCCTTTTTGCCCCCCTCTGTCTCAGGAGTCCGTCTGTTGGCAGGGGCCGTCTGCAGTGAGCTCGCTGGCCTCTGCTGGGTTCCAGCACCAGATGTTGCCCAAATGATCAACAATTGGGGGCAACAATGACGAAAAGAGAGAAGAGGTGGAGAGAGGAGAGCAGAGCAAAGCAGGACTGGGGGGAGGTAAAAGGGGGGGGGGGGTGGGTCAGAATAAATTAATGACTGATTCCTCCAGCTTTGATGGAATTAGAAGCACTCCTTTTCTCAATGTGCCATGTGAACGTCCTTGCGTTAAACGTTTTTTCTTCTCCCCCCCCCGCCACCACCCCTTCTCTCTCCTTCTTTCCCTCTGTCCCCTTTTTTGACAAGTAAGGCCACCCAGCAGAAAGCAACTGATGCAAAACCCAGGAGTAATCCCCTCTGTTTATCTCCTCTCTGTGGTTAGCCCTAACACAGAGCCCATTATCTCATGGATTTAGGCAAACTTTCATTTATTTGTTGGCCTTGGGTATTTTTTTTTACCCCCTTTCTCCAACTTTGTTGCTGGAGAGGAGGATCCCCCAAGTCCCCCTATTCCAATGTAAATAGATTTGCATAGGGGGCTACAATGCATCTAGTTGGGGTCCTGATTAGCCAACAGTGGGGTAAGGCTTGCTTGCATGCAGGGGTCCTCGAGCACACATGTATATGTAAAAAAATGGGGGCTTCCAGTAGTGAGGAGCGAGTGCATGCATATGTATCTGTGGTTTGGCCGCCAGAGCCCCCCCAAATGTTTCAGTGGGCCAAGAGGGATATGCCGAAACAGGCCACGGTTCCGCTCTCTCTCTCTCTCTCTCTCTCTCTCTCTCTCTCTCTCTGTCTGTCTGCCCCCCCCCCCCTTCTTTCAGCCAAAAACAAGGGCAGCATACCATGCCGTGGTGTGCAACTTGGCTAGGAGCAAAGAATCTTGTTTATGCTGTCTGAGTCTGGGTTTTTGTGTTTATGCTTATACAAAAGCAATGGCGTGCCGCAATGAAAACAGAAAAGTGAAACAGAGTGTTTCATTCCAGTCAGGGATGTGAGATACCTAATTTTTAAAACATGGATTGAAAAAAAAAGACAAATAAAGTAAATAAATAAATAAACAGACTCAAAATAAAATATATATGACAATATACCTCTGAACAGTGAATAACACTGATGTCTACAAAATCCATAGTAATGATGTCGATGTGAGATGCTGTTTGCAAATAAAGTAGGCCTTTACTGGAGGGCTAGATTAGAGTGCCTGAGAAGCGTGCGCTGAGAGCAGGGATCTCACAGGTGGCTGCTAAGCTGCGGCGCTTTGGTTTGCTCTGTCTGTGTATTTACACACACTGAGGTGGCAGAGTCTGGCAGAAGCGGCAGGGGGTGTGACGGCGAGGTGGAGAAACGGTCAAGTCAGCTGATTATGCTCCGACCAGACCCTGAGTACATGATACACAAGCAGCTGCATAGAAAATGTAACTTTCTGAGGACAGATTGAAGTGGCTAGAGGCACTTCATAGGATGCTGTTCTTTCATTTCTTGCATTTGGAGCTGAAGATCTTACTTTAATGTCAAAAATGACGTATATATCCGACAGCTTAGTTCTGCCATGACACTCAATGGCATGCTATTAAGTGCTTAGGCGACAGTAAAAACAAGGCCTGATAAAAGAGATACAACTCACAGATAACAGTAAAAGAAGTGAAGACACCATGTAATTACACATTCAATTACTGAAACTCGGGCCTGTCCTACTTCATCACTGACATTACAAGTTTAGTGAGACGGCCTCCCAAACACTGTTGCATGCTGAGCAGTGGTAGGACTATCAGGTGTGTGTGTGTGTGAGTGTGTGTGTGTGTGTGTGTGTAGGGGGGTGTACTGGGAGTGAGATGGAGAGAATGGAGGACAGAGGGGAGAGAATAAGAAAAGGAGAGAATTGAGAAAGGAGAAAGAGGAGAGAAAGGGAGTGGGGGGGGGGGGGGTTCTATTGGGACAGATAAGGCACAATGGAGTTGCCGGTAGCCCCCCAGCCGCTCTTCTTTGCATAAGTGACTCCTCCCCCTCCATTAGTGCGGCTCGGCCCAGCTCCCCAGGCCATGTGTTAGAACAAATTTGAGCAGTGTCATATTGCACGCATTTCAAGAAGGCCAACACGCTTACCGGCCAATTTGCTTAATGAATTAAGCTTGGGGAGTAATGGCTGTGCTAACACCACTAGCTCACGCCTTGAAAATTCTGATTTTGTGGATTCCGGCGCTTTCTTTTTTTTTTTTTTCCGCCCACCCCCTTCTCTACCATCCTATTCACCTCTCTCAATCTCTTTAGGTTTGCTTAACCCTTAAAGGTGTAGGTTTTTGAACGTTCTAAGTTCCGCAACAATTGAAGGTTCTAAAATTCTATGTTGAATTCAATGAACCCAGATATTCTTTAGAACGTTCATTTCTCAACATTCCCATCACACCGGTGTGACGGTACTCCTTTAAGGGTTAAGGAGTTTTTTTTGTCTTAAGTGTGCACAGCACACCTTGTGTGCTTCTTTACGCTCCCTCTGCCCCCCCCCCCCCCCCCTCTCTCTCTCAGGCCCTGTAAAACCTCTACCACACATAACCCCATTGAGCCCAAGACTGACAGGAATTTAAAACAGCTCCACTGTGATGACAAACTGCCCTGGCTTGTGTACCACTAGCGCAACTTCACATTTAAATTAAAATAAAGTGTCCCTGGCAAGCTGTTTTAATATGTGTCCCTGAGAGATGAGCACAATAGGAAATGAGCAAGAGAGGTAGCATAGCAGACTGGTTTGCAAGTGAATGCAGTAATTATGGCCAAACCCCCGGTCATTACACTTAATTGTTGAGTGTGGCTGCATCAGTTACCATTTGAAAAGGTCTATTAATTGACTGCATTGCTGCAATTCAATTATGTCGTCAGGACACAATTTGTAAACTAAATAATAATCAATTATGCAAATGTATCCCCACACCCAAACCACAGTGTTAAGTATATCCTCTACAGGGAATCTTGAAAACAAATGCGCTTGGGGTGTGGGGGTGGGGGCAACATGAATAAACACTCAAATTCAGGCAAATTCCTGAAGTAAGAGCATGGGGGAGCAGATGGGGCACAAGCCAGACCAGCAATAAATAAACAAACAAACTAATAAAAATAATAAACAACAATGAACTCATCTATAAACAAAGAAAACAAACATAAATGAATGACAGAGGCAAAACAACTCTGGTCCTTAAATACATTTGGCCGGCACTGGGGCTGTGGGGCTCTGTATGTGTGTATGTGTGTGTGTGTGTGTGTGTGTGTGTGTGTATGTGTGTGTGTATGTGTGTATGTGTGTGTGTGTATGTGTGTGTGTGTGTGTGTGTATGTGTGTGTGTGTGTGTGTGTGTGTGTGTGTGTGTGTGTGTGTGTGTGTGTGTGTGTGTGTGTGTGTGTGTGTGTGTGTGTGTGTGTGTGTGTGTGTGTGTGTATCCAGTGATTGGCTCTGGAGCTCAGCGTGCTTTTTGGCTGCGTCGCGGTGGTGGCGGAGCTGAAGGGGCTATCGGCGGCGGCCGGATGAAAGGGCTCCGGGACGCTCCAGCAGAAAGGGGGAGATTATAATAAGCGCCGCCATTGTCCCTCCTTTTGAAAATGCTAATCAGCCATATCAGTGGCGGCCCGCGCTGCTGCATGTACCAGCATTTTGCTTCAACTATTTGGAGGACTGCAGGCCTGTGGCCCTGCAACACAGGCACACGGTAGACAGAGAGAGAGAGGGAGAGAGAGAGAATAAAGAGAGAGAGAGAGAGGGAGGGAGCCAGGGATGAGAGAGATAGGGAGAGGGAGAAGGGACCAGGGATGAAGAGAAACCAGTGGGGAAGGGAGGGAGATAGAGAGGTAAAGGAAGAGAGAGATGGAGAGAGAAAATCAGAGATGGGGGGGAGGGGGGGGTTGGACAAGAGAGACTGTGTGACAGTGGCTTGTCGTAATTTCCGTGCAGTTATTAAAAAAAATCTAAATTACACGTCTCTCAATGCGCTCTCTATCTCTTACAACCAACACCTCCCCACTGCCCCTCAATCCATCCACCCAAACACCACTCTATCAGACACCACTCCCCCTCAACACACAGCCCTCCATCCACCCCATGCGCTTTATCTTAAGATTTTCAGACAATGCCTGGAGGATCCCGTTCACTAATCTTCCTAAAAATCCCCTTTCATCCAACTGTTAAAGAATGTTTGAAAGGCTGACACCAACCCGGAAAAAAAAGAGGGAAATCATTGCACATCTGGGAGTGATGGCCGGAGTTAAGTTGGGTTGGGGGGGGGGGGGGTCGGGTGTGTTTGGAGTGAAAAGGGTGGTGGCAAGCTGCCGAAGAGTCCAAACAACTTAACTAATTAAATTGCTGCTGCTTTTTTCCTCTCCTTTTTTGCCACTCCAACACTCAAATGGCCCGGGAGACTAAATAAACTGAGTTTTTCTTTTTTTTTAACCCAATCTTTTCTCTGACCTAATTCGGCCCTGAAGTCTTGAGCGAAAAACTTTATCGTGGCAGTTTGTTTTTTCAATTCTCACGGCTAAGATGTGCAATAACACAAATGAGATGTCCATTTTTTGTTATTAGAGCTAATCCTGTAAAGCAGCAACAGTGGACACCTTTTAAACTCACCAAAAGTACATTTTAAGAAATATTAGCCATTTTCTGTACTGACAACACAGTGAGAAGCAAGGGGAGGAGGGGGGAAAAAAAAACTCTTTGGAGTGAAACGCATTGTGCCTGGTGCACTACAGAACTCCATATATAAACGGCCAGCTTCTGATCCTGCAGTGCTTTTTTTTGCTGGCTGGCAGGATAAAAGCAGAGCGCTTTATGAGCAAAAATTCCTGCGTTTGTGTGCGGCTCCCTTCGCGCTGGACGCTGGGCACACTCTGAACGGAGGAATTTCAATGAAGTCTTTTGCGCTCGGAAATTAAGAAACGGACAAAGGTACTGACTCGCCATGCATATTCTAACATGGACAGGGAGCTGGGGGGAAAAACACAGGCTAGAAGAGCTCAGAATGAAGTTTTGTGCATTCAAAAATAAAAAAAATGTTGCAGTGCAAAGTAGCATGTGCCGATTGCAATACAGGCATCACAAATACACAGTCTCTCACACAAAAAAGAAATGTTCTCTCTCTCAGAACTAGTAAAGGGTATTATGTTCTGAACACTTTTTCTTCTCTTACTGCTGAAAGATTATACTGGTTATCCCATTAAAGTTGGTAAAATGCCATTCTTGTGTCTTTAAGCTCTTGCATAGGAGGTCAAGAAGAGTATGCCTCCGCTTACAAGGCCGGTGTGGATGTAATCTTCCCAAAGTTACAATAATTAATGTTAAGCTTCTTTAGCAATACGTTTCTGAAAGAAGCGGCCTGATAATATACTTAAAGCTGTACGAGGGCTGTTTGTGTTGCCGAGCCTGGAGAGTTGTTGTCCATGCCACTCACGTAGTGCAGCTTAAATCTTTAGTCAAACTAGGGGCTAACTACGAGGATGCCTGCTTAGCCAATGCAGGGGCTGTGACTTAAAAACTCACAGCTCGGTGGCGGGGAAAAATAAATAAATAAACAAACACAAAACAGACGAGCAAACAACGAAATCGCCTTGCAACTCCGGCAATTATTTTTTTTCTCTCTCTCCCTCCTCTTTCCCCTCTGTGCTACTGTCTGAGTTTTAACTCGAAGAGCACCCACAAGCACTTGTGTTTTAGTTGAGACAAAAAGACAAGAGGAGTAACATCAACAGATGAGATAAAACATAGAATGGAAAGAAAGAAACGCAGAGGAAAAAAAATATGAATAATAAAAAAAGCCATTTTTAAAATGGAGCAGAGATTACATAGTAATGCTAACAATGACAGGAGTGCATATGTCTATAAGATGGGCCACATGTAGAATACATAAAAGGGACTGGGAAGAAAGGGGATCTTTTTCTCGGGGTGATTTGAATGGGCACAGTCGCGCTCACAGGTGAAAGGCGGCCTGTTATTGTGCGGGGAGAAAAGTGATGGCTTGTCTGTGGAACGCATTAAGCCGCTGATATCCTCCTTGTATGAATTTCCGTTTCCGAGTCGCACAAAAAATAAATAAATAAAAGAAGGGAAGGAAAGAAAGGAAGGAGGGGGCAGAGGTAGCAATTGTGTGTGTGTGTGTGTGTGTGGGGGGGGGGATTAGGTTGCAATAAAACCTGTGTCAGTCTTATCGGTGTCAAGTGCATTTTTTAAACATATGCTAATCTTGACTAAAACTCATTCTTTGCTCTCATTCTCTCCTTTTTTGATCTTTTATCTGACGCGCTGTAGGTTTGGGCAGCTTAGAGTGTGGCTAAATGCCATTATTTGGATAATTGCATTCATTGTTGCAGAGGTTATGAAGCAATCTGAAGTCCCATGTGTGTGAATAAATACATAAATAAATGGGGAGGGTTTGGGAGCCCAGGTATTCAGGGGGACATAAAAAACTCCAACAAGGCCGACAGATAACATTGCAGTGTTTAACAATACCTGACCCCAGCATTTCAATGCAATATATTACAGCTCAATCGAAACAAAGCATTTGATGCTTTCCCTCCAAAGATTATGGGGTACAAGGAGGAAGGATTGTCTGCCACAACAAACGTAAATGACAATATTGCGATTACATCAATGCCAATAATAAAAGTGTTAACAGTTGAAAAAGATACTTGAAAATAACTAGAATAAAGAAGGTGATGAAGATGAGGCGGACACAACAGGACAAATAAACAGGCGGAAGAGCACAGAGAATAGCAACCTCCACAATGATAATAATAATAGTAATAATTATAATAATAATAATATAAATACTAATAATATTATTAAGCGTGGGTGCTTTTGTGGGCGATCTCGATGCGGCCCTACTCTGAAGGACACCGCTCCCCTTGGTGCGGGAATAACAAGTTCATTAAGCCGACGGCACCCCAGGAATTGAAATTCCCCAGACCTCGGCGAGCTGTTTATGCCCCTGCCTTTCCATCACCGAAAGCATCATTAGGCCACTGTGCTAATTAAGAGTTGTTAGAAAGTGAATTCTCAAACTGCAGATTAGAAAATTAAACTATTTACTGATTACATATTAATAGAAGACAACAATAGCGGTTGCCATAAGCTTGGAAGGCAACCAAGGAATAAATCTGTGTACTTAATTACCATAAACAATGGTTGCATAGAAATGGAGTTTTTATGTGCATTCCCCTCTGTAATATGTCTGATATCAGAAGACACTTGACAATTCTTGTTCAATTATCTCTATTATTTAATGTGCTGTGAACTGCTCTGAGTAAATAAATTAACCACCCCAATTACTTTGAATTCATCTGGGGAGACGATGCAATGGAAAATTGCAGAATTCTGCATTGTGCATAATCTAGAGGGAGGTGGGGGAGGAGAGCTGGAGATAGCAAAGAGAGAGAGAGAGAGAGGGAGAGAGAGAGAGGGAGAGAGGGGGGGAGAGAGAGAAAGAAGAGAGAAGAGGGGGAGAGAGAAAGTGAAGAGGGAAAAATAAAATAAGAAAGGAGAGAGAGGGAGCCAGAAGGAGAGAGAAAGCTACTGAAGCTATGCACACATAAATGAGATGTGGATGACGCCCTCCCTTAAGATCTGTCCACTGTTTTTCATCGGCCCTTTTACAGCTAGGAGATATTATGACAATGACACCGAAACATCAAACCACATACTTTTGGGGTTACCTTATCGTCTAATCTAGGGCTTCAAAATAACACATCGCTCTCAGACTAGGCACCTTGTGTTTAATTAATGCTTCTGGATATGTCACAATTGTTTTTCGTGATAGTGTACGAAGGGTGTTATTAAGTTTCAGTTACTAGAAATGGCATGACATTTGTCTGACATTTGGAAACTATGTGTCAACCTTTTGTAACCTCCCACCAATCCACATACACATAGAAACAATGTAAAGTCTGGACATAAAAAAATCAAAAAGGCATGTCTGTGCGTGTGTTTGCGTGTGTGTGTCTAATCTCAGTCAGAGAGTAAAAGTGAATGCTTCCCCCTTCCTCTGCATGCACCTGTCTCTCACACACACCTGAGACAGGTGTGTGCCCTCGACAATTTACAACTCCGCCCCGGAGACGTGCTGAGGGTACAGGTCCAGCCAGTTTGCTGCCTCACCACTTCCCCCGGGGGATACAGACGATCTGCGACGCCGCGACTGACCACACGCCTCGCTTGAAAAAGCGATGAGGGCTGAGGCAGGGTGTGTAGCCTGAATACCTGGGCACAAGGTGGACGTGATCTCTCTTGGCATGTCTGTACCTCGTGGGAGTAGCACGTCCTAAAGGTCTTCTGTATGACTGTGGGTGGTGAGCGTTGTGAGGGATGTTGCTAAAAGGAGGCAAACGCAACTGGGGGGGACGAAGAGCAGCATTTTAAGACTGGGCCATGACTAGCGGGTACGTCGACTTCAGCAAATCCACGCTGGAGGTAGGAGACAGGGGGAGATGCCTCAGAGTTGAAGCCTGGCTGAAGCAGAAGAGCCTCTAGCCTCTGTGCTATCCCGTTCCCCTCACACCCAAACAGAACACCGTCTGCTCAACGCTCCTCTGACTATCAACGCTCTCCAAACGCCACTCATAGCAGGTGCTTGTAAGCACATTAAGCTGAGCTGCTTTCACACACACACACGATGAATATTAGTTATTTATTCTAGCTGTGGTGCTGCGACATTCTCTTTCACTTCTGTTCTCATTTCAGGCCCTTCTAGCAACGGCACAGACAGCGTCAAGGCCGTAAATCACCTCCAAACAGGTGCCATCACCTGCAGCAGGTGAGAGAAATGTGGCCGGGGCGTTGGTGTGTACAGTAACGCAAGGTGGGGGGGGGGGGGAGAGTGGCGCTACAAATTCTTACAGTGGGATTCATTTCTGCAGAGTGAGAGGTGAACACACACACACACACACACACACACACACACACACACACACACAGGACAGATGGTCACGATATTGCAAGGCGTTTAAATGCTATGGCTGTTTTCCCTGTTCTATCCTTCCTTTCTTTCTGTCGTATCTCTTTCTTGGCTTCCTTGCACTTTCCAAAACAAACCATGTGAGGGTTAAGTATGGAGAGAGCTAGGGATGATGTGTGTCTAGATGGTGTGTGTGTGTGTGTGTGTGTGGGGGGGGGGGGTGCAGGGGGAAAAAAGATTTTGTTTGGTATCAGTAAACCGGACGCTGTTCTCCAATTTCAGTTTACTGAGTCAATGGAGCCTCTCCTCATGCTCGGCACACTGTTTCATGTCCCTTTTACAAGGCTTTAGCCAGCCAAATCTGTTCCCTCTGCCAGATCGCTCCCACACCAAAGAACTCCCTTCTTTTGCCTTTACACGTGTGTGTGTGTGTGTGTGTATCTGTGTATGTGTTTGTGTGTGTGTGCCACTTGCATCATTTTTTTTTTCAGGGGGTCCAACTCCCCCACACCCCCTCCCACTCCTCCTGTTTTACCCCTGCCACCACATGCTCCCTCCCCACCCCTCCCCATCTTACCCCCAACACGCCCCCTCTCTCCCCACCCTCTCCCCCTCCGCCCTGCCTTCCTGCCCCCTCTCCCCCTGCTGCAGCCTATCAATGAAGCCCAGAGATGTATTCGGGCTCTGCATGGCTGAGCGCGCTGTTCAATAGTTGCTGGCTCACGGCCGCTATCAGGGCCAGTTATCGTTTCCCGTGAAGGCTCCCTTATCGCCAGGGCCCAGAGAGGTTGCCGCCATCCGGAGCCTTTTCATTTTCCCGGGCAGGTCCCCCCCCCCCCCCTCTTCTTCTCCCCCTCTCCCTCTCTCACCCCTTCTCTCTCTCTTCCCTCAACCCTCCTGTCTCTCTCTCCCTCTCTCTCTCCATCCCTCCCTCCCCTCCCACTCTTTCCCTTTCTCTCTCACTCTCTCCCTCTTCCCCCGGCCCCAACATTCAGGCTTCAAAAAGATTCACACTTCCCAAACTCCGTAAGAGTTTGTGAACGCTCAATTTGCCAAAACTGTTTACAGTGTAATTGGGCGCCGTACCTGTGTCCATGAGATAGCGCAGCCTCTTCTCCACACCCGACGCACGGGTGTCAATTTGCTTCTGCTCGCTTTCCAGCGCTGCCAGCTCTCCCACAACATACTGACTGGTGTCTTTGAACGCTTTCTGCGAGCAAGAACAAACGGGGGGAAAAAAGGGGAAAAGGAGGGAGGGAGAGAGAGAGAGAGAGAGAGGGGTAGAGGGAGAGAGAGAGATGCAAAAGGGGGAGAGAAAGGGCGGGTTAAGAATCCACTGTCAGGTCTGAGTCACGTACAGTATTAAACAGTAGATGTCTCCTCTTTTTTGGTCAGTCCCACCATTATTTAAAACCTTTAAAAGGAGAACAAAACAATGGAAAGGGAGGAGGGAAACATAGAGAGCAAAAGACAAGTCAGTCAAAAGAGTGTATTTTCTGAAACTCCTTTCTGAATTAAGGTGTGTGTGTGTGTGTGTGTGTGTGTGAGTGCGTCTGCATGTTGCAGGAGACTTGCACTGAGCATAACTGGATAAGAGATATTCCCATTGTTTGGTCCTATTTTTTTTGTTGTTTTGCTTTTATTTATTCTGTTGTTCTCTCATCAAACAGCCCCGCTAGGTGAGCTACGTTGATGGGTGAAGAAAGCAACGCGACTGCTGTTTGTTCACACTGATACCACCTTCTTCATTCAACAACATGCAGACTCAACGACACCACTCCCTCTTACCAGCACTGCCTGGGCCAAAGACAACAGTATTTGAAGAAGACTCCAACGCTGTACTGCATTTGAATGCTATCTAATTGCACCATGTTGTTGGAAACAAAGCAAGCATGTGCCACTCAAAGCTACTTTGGTGTGTGTGTGTGTGTGTGTGTGTGTGTGTGTGTGTGTGTGTGTGTGTGCTGACTCTGAGCTGCATGTGCATTTTAATAAACGAACGCGAGAGCAAAGTGTGACAGCAAAGGGGTGGCGGAGGTTATTAAAATGAAAATGAATGTATGACTGCAGGTCCTGCTCGGTGAGCACTGTGAAATAATCTAGATTTATAATCCAGGCTTACATCCCTCTGTGCCCGCCCCCCTACATGTACATGCATGCACACACACACACACACACACACATTTATGTATATGTATACAAACACACATACATAACACCCTTTCTCACACACAGACACTCATTGCCACCCCCTCTCTTTCTCTCACACACACACACACACACACACACACACTCATTCACACTCTCTGTCGAGACGGAGTGAAGTGCCGGGTGACCCTGCGGAGCCTGAGTCAGGCCTGGCGGATGATTGGCTGAGGGGGCTGAGTGGGGTCACGCTGCTGTTTACCCTGGCTAATACTGGTGCCGCCGCATGGCTAAAATTGAAATAAATCTGAAAATTGAAATAAACGAGAAAAGGTGGGGCATGGCCTCAGGATACATCACTGCTCTATCTTAGAGGGCCCTAGAGACACACACACACACCCCATGTGACAGCACCCTCCGCCTACCGGGGTGGTACCCTGGCAGTCTGATTAGTGGGAATGACCTTAATTAAAAGCCATGCTTATTATTGAGTGTCTGTGATACAGAGCTCAATTACCCCTCCCCTCTGTTCCCCCACACTCCCCCTCTCCACTCTCTCCTACTTGCTATTCTCAAAAGCGAGGGATGAGGTGAGTGTGTGTGTGTGGAGGGGGGTGGGGTGGGGTGGCGTGGGTGGTGGGCGGGTGTAGCAGGGTGAGAGAGAAAAAAGCAGGTGTTTATTTAAATTCACAGCTATAACTATATTTGGGTGGGGGAAAATAATATATATTTTTTTTTACTGCTGATGCATCCTCTTTTTTAATGGGAAAGAGAAGAAGTGCGAGTCAAGTGAGTGTGTGTGTGGGTGTGTGTGTATGTGTGTGTATGAGGCATTTTGAGGAGGTGATGTGATGTGATGTGTGTGTGTGTGTGTGGAAGGGTGGGAAAGAATGAAGAGGAGGAAAAAAAAAGTTGTATTTTTTTCCACCCAGGCCAGCACTTTTTCTGCCTCCGCGCGCTCCTCCAGGAGCTGTCCATCAAAGAGGAGAGGAGCCCGCGCTGGCGAGCCAGCCCTTCGCCCCGCGCTCTATCAAATATTTCCCTCACAAATCAATTTTACACATGATCAGCCCACTCCCCCCTTGCCGAGCAGAAGCCTTCACGTTAATTAAGTGAAGAAATTACCATATATATTATATTAATGCAAACATCATTCAGCTGGTAATTCTTGGCTGATCTGGATAATGGAAAGGTTGAACACCCATTAACCTCCCGCCCACCGGAGGAGGCAGGATGGGAAATCCGCGGCAGTCTCCAGTGACCTGACTCCCTGCGCCAATCCCGGGCTTGCCTTCACCAGTATCTAACTATTGTAATAATTAAAAATCAGCTGCGCTAGATCAATACTGCAAATCTTTTTTTTTCCCCCTCCCTCCCTCTCTCTGTAGAGAAGTTGAGTGTAGGGAAAAGAAATGGCCTCTGATAGAAATATCTTTTTATTTCCTCTAAAAAGGGGTGATTGGGGGAGAGAGACGGGGGTGGGTGGGGGTGGGGGGGGAGAGAGAGAGTGCACAGTAAGCACTGGATGGCGTGATTTCAGAGTTTTGGGGATGGAAGGGGAAAAAAGGGGTTGCATATTCTCTCACTCTTTCTCGCTCCTTTTCATCTCCCCTTTTTGTAATCTGACAATTCTGACGGAGGTGCAGGCTAATTCTGACGTGAGGCTCTCTCAGGGTTTAAGGGACCGCAGATTGACATCGGGGAGGGGAAGACAGGAGGGGGAGTGTGTGTGTGTGTGTGTGTGTGTGTGTGTGTGTGTGTGTGTGTCTCACAGGGACCCCACCACGTCCCAGTACGTGTTATCAACATTATCAGACTACGCAGTCATGGAGAAAAGAAAGAGCAGGGGTGAACGAATGAAATATGCAATTAAGTACTTCATCTTCATACGGCCGGCGTCCTTCCATCTCTGGCAGCGCGGCGCGCTCCTCATTCGGCCTCCTCAGGTCCTCAGGCACCGATCGCTGACGCTTTACCTCTGAAAGTGAGAAACAGAGGGAGAGGGAGATGTTTCAGACAGATAGATCTAACATCTGAGAGAGAAAAAAAGAACAGGCAGCTAAAGACAAGGCTTTGGGAGGGTCGTTTGATCTTCAGCGGTGGACCTCTGAGATTGATATAACTGTGGAGTTTTCTTAATCAACCTAGACAGAGGTGTGTGTGAGTGTGTGTTTGGAGTAAAGGACTAGGACTGTGTAAATTCAACTTGTGTTTGTCTTAAACTGGGGTGGTTGAAGACCGCTAGGTGTGGACACAGTAGGACACAGGTGTGGAGGCGGTGGCCTTGTGTTTAAGATTGTAGACAGAGTGGGCAGAGGCGCAACATCTGGACATCACCTCACACTCCTCAGGGATTCCTGCAAACGCGATCCCTCCTTAAACACACACACATCCACCCCAACTGTCAACACCTCCCACCACGGTCACAGCCACTGTGACTACCACCTAATCGCCAGGGATGGACAAACATTTTACAATAAAATAACAAATATCCTAAATTTAAGTGTGTCAAATGATCTACAAAATATAGTAGCCATGCCATGTATCAAAATAAAATGCAGTATTTTTTGTATTTTGAAAATACTAAAAATACTCTTTAAAGGGAGCATGAAATCACTGCCAACATTCCATATCTATTTAATCTATTCCTTCATCAGTACGCTGACTCTGTTTAGTAACTGGACAGTGTTTGAGAGCAACAGCTTTTCTCTGCCTATGAGATATGCCATAAATCTGCAAACAGTCAACAGAACAACTATGCTGACCTGCCTGTTACATTTCATAGCCTAAATACTGTATCAGAGATGTACTCAAAAAAATCACAACTGAACTTGTCAAGTGGTACAAAGTGGAGACAAAGTCTGTGACATTGTCAATGCATGCCGAGATTGCTTGATATTGCACTGTGCAACGCTGTTGATCAGGAAGTAGCATTACCCTTTTAGTTGGTTTTTAACCAAAGACTTTCTAATGAGGAGACACAACACTCAAAAAATCCTCCATAGAAATGCATGGGGCCGTTGTCTACACATATCCCACCCCTTCCTCAGCAAAATGTCGACATGTGAATACATTGAGCCAATCATATGGTGTGTTGTTAAGACATCATGCCAATCATGTGTTGTGAACTCGCCGCTGGAGCATGATTGGTGACTGGAGCATGATTGGTGAAACTGATGATTAAAGTTTTCAAAAAACTTGACGCTGGTGTGATAGGAAGTGTATTGTGTGTGAGCAACCTACATGTTACTTATCTTGCACTAGATCTTGAGTAAGGCACTTAACCCAAAGTTGCTCCGAGGCAAGTTGGCCCTTGTCATACTGTCTGTAAAGGCCCAGAACGATAGCCCAGAACATAACTAAAGAAATATCGTTCTCGCTATTATGAATGACGACGTTCACACATAAACTATAATGATATTGACATGAAGAACGATATTGTTGGGGATCACTTTCAGAGCGATTTTTAGAACGATAAAAAGCTAATAGGCCATCAGAACCCATCAAATGTTAACTGTTACATTCATTAACAAGGAGAGACTTTGTTTATCGCTGTTCAGTGTGAACGCTTTTATCGTTATGGTTATAGTTATCGTTGTCGTTCTTGGTGTGAATGACCCTTAAGTCGATTTGGATAGAAGTGTCTGCTAAATGCATTATGTAATGTAATGGGAAAATTGTCAGCACAAGTCTGAGGTTACAGTACTTTCATTGTCTTGCACTTTTATGTCATCATATGTTTTACCAAAAATATTTGCCAGTATTTTTAAATTAGAAAAATATACACCTAGTATTTTGATACAAAATACAGAGCAATTTTCTTCAACCCCCAAAAAATACAAATTACAATATACTCTTTTGTATTTGAAATATGTATTTTAAATACTGCAGTGGACCCAAGATGGGAGGGGCCAGACATAGGCCTACTTCATCCAGAACAGGGAAATCTGGTTGTGTACCTGATATGGTGAACAGGTTGTTTAACTTGCTGTGGTGAACAGGTTCTTTAACTGGCTGTTGTGAACTAGGGGCTTTTTTCTTAATATGTAGGTTACTGTAGGTCTAGGAAGGTTTTTTGTGTTGAGGAAAGAGAGGTAGAAAAAGGTGTCCTCAGACACCATCGGGGCAAGAGGGCAGCTCACCTGGTCTGGTCTCCACGTACTGGCTGAAGGACTTGAGTTGGGTCTTCCTGACGGCTGACTCCTTGTTGAAGACCACCGGGCTGCGCAGACGCTCCGACGCCC
This sequence comes from Alosa pseudoharengus, assembly GCF_046254945.1. Taxonomy (NCBI): domain Eukaryota; kingdom Metazoa; phylum Chordata; class Actinopteri; order Clupeiformes; family Clupeidae; genus Alosa; species Alosa pseudoharengus. Next base: position 23,774,315 of record NW_027468620.1, on the reverse strand, counting down.
TGCGCAGTCGCTCTGCTCGCAGCTCCTAGTCACACAAACAACAGTCCATCAGCAGAAGACAATTTACACACACGCAGACACACAGTTTTGAAAATGCTGTGACATTTCTTTTTTAATCCAGAAGGTTGTCTTAACACTCCCTCCATGCATCTCTGATAAGCCTTCGCTCTAAAGACAAATAAGGAATGAGTTTAAAAAAAAAGGAAGTGGTAAAAATGGCAATTAAGTCGACTTTCAACAGAAGCCCCAGCCAGAAAATTTATTCAGATTATGCAAATTAAAAGCGCTATTGTTTTCAAAGTGAACATGTGTCGGAACTGTGCGCCCACGACTCGCTATCAACTTCACATTGAAATGTATTATGATGAGTGCTGCCCAATAAGCCAAGCGGGGTGGAAAGCGAAACGACGGCTTCCCGAATCGCGTTCTCCTCACGACAACGATAATAAAAGGGGGGAAACGCGTAATAAAATTCACAATTAGCGTACACGTTCCACTGCTCGAGACCGAGCAGGCGAAACATTGTTAGTGCCAGCGATAGTTCAGCGGCATGTGTACAGAATCAGACTGCTAATAAAGACCACACACACACACACACACACACACACACACACACACACATAGTGTATTCTGTCTGTATTCTGTATTACACACACACACACACACACACACAGTGTATTCTGTCTGTATTCTGTCTACAAAACAATTCGTCAATTAAGGCACGCCTGGTGATAACTATGCACGCACTCTTGTCGGCTTTTTGAACTGCCAGAGGAGAGAGGCAGTGTCAACACTTTTCTCAGGGCTCTTTATCCAATCAGTTCATGTACTTATTCAGACTGAAACTGGTCTCATTAGTTGACTCGGGAGACAGACCGGAGCACTCTGCACAAACTGTTCTTACAGATGGCGGTTAAAATGTATTTTTCTAAGGCCAATTAGTTTTACGGTTTCTCATTTGAGACTGTTTTAAAAAGTCTTGACACTTGTGAGGAAATTGAGCTATTTTGTAAGAAACTAGTCAAAATGGCGGCTCTTGGCTCTCTAGCATTAGTAGGCCCAAGGCGTTGTGAGGTGTCTGATGGGAAAATGGCTCTGGGCTTGACTGTTTATTTGTCTCCGGAGAATCCCCAAAGGTCTTCACCTTCCCTGATTCAGCTCATGTTAACCTTCAAACGCAACACACCAAATACACATGCAAGCCCACTAGACCTCCAGGCTCCCTGAGGGACGACCCCCCCCAAAATCACTCCCCACCTCTCAGCAGCTACCCCCTGAACACCTGCCCCCTTGTTGGTCCCCTCTTACCCCTGGAACGGGCAGATACCAGGGCGGCTTCCCGCATCGCGATCTGCCCTCCCTTATCGCTCATCGCCGTCATCATGATTGGGGCGGTTGGGTATTACTTTGGCAGAGGCGGGGTTTCTCTGTGTGTGTGTGTGTGTGTGTGTGTGTGTGTGTCTGTGTGTGTGTCGGGCCTGGGATGCGTGACTAATGGTGCGGTCTGCTGCATGCTGCAGCCGGTTATCACGCGCAGGCAAGGCTGCGGCCTCCCTCCGCATAGAGACAATCGCTAATGAGACAGGAGCGCAGGGCTCCCGGACCATTCTACCGCCTCAAGGAGTTCTGGGATAGCAAATCCTCCAGGGAGGAGAACAGTTTATCCTCCTTTTGTAAAGAAAAAAAAGAGAGAGACCGCAAAAGAAAAGGAAAAAACGAAAGAATGAAATACTGAATGCCTCCTTTGGTAAATCTGCCTAAAGTGTGTTCTTAATATGTTTTTGTTTTTAGTAGCTTGGGGAGAAAATGGATGGAATTCTCTGGAGAGGGTGAGAATTAAAAACGGCTAAATAAAACACTGGCAGTTAAAAAAAAACAATCATAAAAGAGAGAATGTCATGCATGGAGAATATCATTAACGTGGAAGTACTGTGACAAAACAGTAGCAACTACGGCAGAACAGAGAAATCGTCCATTCTGACTCCACACTGAGATCCTCATAACCCACCTCTTCTGCAACGACGTGAAGAAGTGTACGGGATGAGAAGGAGCGAGAGAGAGAGGGAGAGAGAGAGAGAAAGAACTAAAGATTGGGAGTGAGTGAATGAGAGCTCCTTTGTAACCAAAGAGAGATGAACAACGCCAGAGAGTAGGAAGTAAGAGTGCGGGATGAGGAGAGAGGCGTAGAGCCTAATTGAAAGCCTCTTATGACATCCTTGGTCTGACTGCATCAGGTTGGGTATCAGCTTGGCAGGCTGGTCCTAAGCCTGACAGCTCTAACCAGGGGTACTTAGCAGAGAAAACAAACACTGTTGATTTTTTTTCCTCCCCCCCCCCTCCCTCCCCCTCCTTTGCAGAGCCCCTGCTAACCGCTGAGGGCTTGGCAATATCACCAAGATTAGCCTGACAAATCCTGCTATGAGCCCGTCTGTCTTTGGGGACGAGCTAGAGCCCCCTCACACCCCTTGCTCCACCCTCCTCCACCACATCACCACCACCACCACAACCAACACACACACACACACACACACACACACACCCCTGTGGCAACAAACGACACAAGTTAGCCTTAAGCTCGAGGGGAAGTCAGCAACTCTTGTAGAGCATCGTCGTCGAGCAAACCACTATGGTATCCGTGAAGAGTGGGAGTCTTCAAAACATGATACGAGACCATCCCTTTGACGATGGTAGCTGTTCAGTAAATGCTTTCAGGAAACACTTCCTGTTAAAGGAAATCATCCTCACGCAAACTAATTTTACCGGAGCTAGCGTCTTTTATCACAAGGACTTTTGAGCCAGATGCTTTCAGTCCAGCAGCTTCTGCTCAACATCTCTATTTGATGAGAGCTGAAGTGGGCCAGGCGGCCAGCGTGCCTTCCCCCTGATGTCTAAAGCAGTGCGGCGGGGAGAGCCGGAGCTCTTTGTGGCTGCTCTTTGTCTGGAGGGAGAGAGCCTGAGTGGGGATCACTTTCAACACCAGCGTATAGGAAACTGGCTGGCTACAGGGGGAGAGAGCAATGAAAGTCATTGTCTTGGCACATCAAAGCTGTCCCTGTACATCTGGTTGGAGGAAATCCCTTCCGTCAGCAGGGTGATCCAAAAGGGGAAAAAAAACAGAGAGAGAGAGAGAGAGAGAGAGAGAGAAAAAAAAAAGAGTTAAAGGAGAAATGTGCAGGTGGGATGAAGAGGGTCTCAAACGTGACTCACAGTCACCACCTGAGGGCTCTGGATACAAGAGGATGCCCATCTCGTCCAGAACACCCCCCCAAACTCCCTTCCCTTAAAAAAAATACTGGTCCTTCATTCCTGGTTCTCATCAGGGGGAAGGTCTTTAGCCCCCATTCACCCCTCTCCCTCCCCCACATGAAGCAAAAACCAGTAAATCGGAGATCAAATCACCATGCTCGACCATAAGCAAAGGGCACCGAGGTAAAGTAAGCGGACATTTAGTGTTTGACAACAGTGGCCCTTTAAAGAGACTTTTTTTTTTTTAAATCCATGGAACAGATGTCAGGGTTGCCGCACGACGCCTCGGCTGTCGATACTCGTGCGGCTGCCGCTGGAGCCGCTGCGATGCTTGACTGCTGAAAAGGTCAGACTTGATGGGACGGTTCGTACGCAGCCAGCCAGCCAGCCAGGGTGTAATTATGCCTGCGCGTGTGCTTGGGCTTTGCACCTCTTCAGAGTTGTTTTTTTTTCTTCTCCCCTTTCCTATCTGGGAAGCGTTGAGCTAATAAACGCAGAGTAGTCAAACGGAGAAGTGCATAAAGAATCAACTGGAGGTGAGGAGGGGTCGATGCAACTCAATGTATTTGATTGACCTCAGAGGCTGCATGGCAGATAGCGAGACTGAGCAAGTGGGTAAATGTGCATGTGTTTGGGTGGGTGTGTGTTTGTATGGGAGAGCGAATGTGTGCAGGCTTCTGTTTGAGGGAATGGGACTAAAAGTTAAATGTGAGCCTGTGTTTGAGGGTGTGTATGCAAATACTGTATGTGTGTGTGCGTAGTGCATTACATAAATGTCTGTATGTCATGGTGTGCAACTACGCGTGTAAGCAAGATGATATGCTGTTGTGTCTCTGATTTGTTATGTTTGTGTTATATGACCTAGGCGTATGTGTGTGTGTGTGTGTGTGTGAGTGAGTGAGTGATTGAGAGTGTGTGTGTGTGTGTGTGTGTGTGTGTGTGAGTGAGTGAGTGAGTGATTGAGAGAGTGTGTGTGTGTGTGTGTGTGTGTGTGTGTGTGTGTGTGTGTGTGTGTGTGTGTGTGTGTGTGTGTGTGTGTGTACCTGCTCCTGCTCTAGGGTCTCTGTGGGGCTGATGGGGGAGGTGGTGGAGGCCCTCCACCAGCTTCTTCAGCTTCAGGTCCACATGACGGCTGTTCAGCACACCTGCGAGAGGTCCACACACAGGTGAGTAAACAAACAAAAACACACACACACACACACACACACACACACAAAAAAACCCCTACTGCACAGACACACATACAAACAAACACACCACTACACAAACAAACATCTACACAGAAACAGCACTGTGACGGATGACGGGGACATAATCGATGACTGTAAAAAGTCATCGGGACAAATGCAGGGCTTCCAATGGCACACAGACAGCATGAGGACACAGGGAGACACTATGGAAGGGCCGATGAGAGGGGGGACAGTGACCGTGTGTCCTTCTTTATTTCCACATGAATACAGAAGGGGAGATAAGGAAGCGATCGACACGGATAGCCCTCAGCGCACAATGGCAGGCGGCGGTGGTGGCGTCTGGTAAAAGGAATGCAGCGCGGCAACAAAAGCGATGAATATACAGGAGCTGATAGGACTGGAGGATATCGCCAACAGGCAGAGGGGCAGAGATAGTCACAAGCTGCTGGGTAAACTTGCACGAGGAGATGTCTCCCCGCGACATGACAGCCCTTTCCCTGCCTCATTCCATTCCTCCCTCTCTCTCTCTCCCTCTCTCTGAGTCTGTCCATCTTAATCTTTGTCTGATGTTTGTCATATTTTCCCAGGCACCCTGGGCCATCTCAAACACACCTGGTTGGTAAGATACCCTCTTCAGCCAGAGCTGCTATGCTGTTTGAGTTCTGATGTGGCCTCCTTCACCAGCTCTCCTCTCCTCTCCTCTCTTGTCCTCTCCTCTCCTCTCCTCTCCTCTCTTGTCCTCTCCTCTCCTCTCTCTCCCTCTGCCTCCATTCCTCCTCGTCTTACACTACCTCTGTCTGACCACACGGTGAATGCTGGCCAAAAGTGCCTGGCACAAAGAGCGTCCTGTTGGCTCCGTGTTCTGAGGCCAACATTCCGGAACCCTCGTGCTCGTCTGGTCTGGCCTGCTCCGGTCCCTCTGCAGTAATCTCGCCTGGGCACCTGAAGCCAGGACCTGGGCTCTCTAGCGTATTCCCTTTATCCTCCTCCTTTCTACCTTTCTGCTCTCCCTTCTCCCTCTCTCTCCAACTCAGCATATTTCAATTCCCCCTCTTTCCTATTTTCCTCCTCCCCATCCATTTCAATCTGCTCTCCCTCCATGTAGATCCCTTTCTCCCCCCTCTTTATATTTTTTTCCCTTTCTCTCCCTCTCTAAATTCATTGTGCTTATCCTGCTCTCTCTCCCCCTCCCTCTCTCTCCCCCTCCCTCTCTCTCTCTCTCTCCTCCAGCTGCTCTGTGAAGCTGCTCTCTCAGGCCCAGTGATGGTGGCTCTGGCCTTGCCCTCCCCTGGCCCTCGCTGTGCGCCAGGAGCCGGGGCCGTGCCAGCGCACTGGGCCGGGGGAGATGAAAGAGCAGGAGGGAGGCCGTTTCATCTGCAGCCCCCCTACAACACACACACACACACACACGCATGGCACGCATGCGCACACGCACATACACACACTATCCGCACACACATGCGTATGCACACCATGCCACCCCAACACCACGGGATGCATTTATCACTCTATGGCAGGGGCTCGATAAGGGAAGGGGTGTGTGCGGGGGGGGGCGTGTGTGGTGTGGGGCGGGGTGGGGTTAGGGCGACTGGGGGTGTCCCAAAGTTTGCTTGCCTGCAAAACTGCCTCAAATCTCCACAAATGAAAGGCAGGGAGGAGGGGAAACTGTGTAAATACCAGCGAATAAAACATCAGAGGGGGAGGCAGGCGGCGCAAGCAGCACGGGCCAGCCGAGGATGCTGGGAACTTCAGAGTGGACACAGCCCGAGCCCTCTCCGCCAATTTGGTCCAGTGAAACGGGCAGATATGTAAAGCGGGAATGTGCTAACGGGGGAGGCTTATACAATGAAGAATAATTTCCCCCCGCATAGAGCGGCGTGAGCGTCTCTGTTGAGTGTGTCTCTGCCAACTCGGCAATAGTGCCTGATCAACAAGTAGGTGACAGGAAACACAACAAGTCTGGGCAACACGCAAAAGATAGTCAGCAAAACTGTTCACTTCAACTTGTGTGCGTGTGTGCGCTTGTCTGTGTACGTGTGTGTGTACGTGTGTGTGTATGTGTACGTGTGTGTGTACGTGTGTGTGTGTGTGTGTGTGTGTGTGTGTGTGTGTGTGTGTGTGTGTGTGTGCGTGTGTGTGTATGTCTGCGTGTGTGTGTGTGTGTGTGTGTGTGTGTGTGTGTGTGTGTGTGCATGTGTGTGTGTGCGTGTGTGTGTGTGTGTGTGTGTGCGTATGAGAGTGTGTATGTGTGCGCCTGTTTTAGGCAGGAGAAAAAAAGGACAAAATAAAAGAAAAAGTGTAAAATAAATAACAAGAAACAACAGAGAGTGACAAAAAACAAATAAACTGAGATATTGGCACTTCAAAGTGAGAGAGACAACTCATGTCTCCCCGTTAGCGGAGCCATGGCTATCTCATATCTGCAGGAAAACTGCAGAGAAAAACAGCTAATTAGTTACCTCCCAATATTTACAGAAAGTGTTTTAACGCAGATATGTTTTGTTGTCTGTAGAATGTTGTGCTGGATTTTAATTAATATTCAAAGTTCTGAAAAAAAAAAAAAAAAAAAAATCAGAAGCCTTCATAAAATAAAAGCATAAACAGGAAACGCTTTTCTCTTCTTTTCAACTACTAAGACATTTGTTTTAGTTTGGAAAACAGCCATTGAGTGATGCCATGCTAATTTGGCTAGGCATGCATACTGAAGCAGGTCAGAAGAAGTAGAAGGGAGTATCAGGGGAAGGCTTAATAGTTAGTAGTGAGAACAGCACACAGATGCAAGAAAAGTACAGAGCACAACTGAACAGACATCTGATGTCCCGAGTGACATCTGGGAATTTGGCCAAATTAGCAATAAGGTACACGACCCAGCACACTAGTTCCAACAAAGCCCAGTGGTGAAACCATTTTTTTTTTTAATTTCCAGTGAGAAAATGTGGTCTTTTCTGTCCAATAGCTGGTTTGTTTTTGAGTGCAATGTCAATGACTTAATTCAGATGTCTGTTCTGTGCTCTATGACAATAAAAGGACCAAAACAGACACAACACAATCACAACCACACTCATTCACCCACACAACAAAGACAGCTTTGACAGGCCATGCACAGGCAGCCCAAGTGTATGCCCCATTACCCAATGCTGCTAGGTCACTGGCGGGGTTAGTAAAGTTGTCCTCCAGGACGTAGGAGTACTCGGGCACCTCCTTGAGGTTAGTATCTACGGCAACAGCAGCCACGGCCGGCAGAGGAGAGATGGTGGCGTGGACAGGGGCAGCAGCAGCAGCAGCAGCAGCAGGGGCTGATGTGAAGGCAGCTACCGAGGCAGAGGCCTGACCACCAGCGACCACCACTCCTGCCATGCCCTGCCCTTCAACACCACTTCCACCACCTTCCTCCACCATCTCCTCCTCCTCCTCCTCCACACCAACACCAGCACCGCCTGCTGCCTCACCATCCACCAGATCTGTGAGAACATCGCCATGGCGGCGAAGAGAGAATGGGTGCATGTTAGACCAGAGGGAGGGAAGACCGACAAATCAGATTGAATTCAGTGGTTGCCCATGCTACAGAGAAATGTTAGTTCACTTAAGAACAGAAGTGGTGACAACAACATTAAATGCCCATGTAAGAGAAAAACACACCAAACATCTTGCGACACACATTAGACATGCACTTAATATTACAAATCAGTTACCACCAGACAGCACTGTTTCGGAGCTGACAAGACACGGCAAAAAATAACACTGTCGATCTATTCTGAGTAATATAGGAAAACATAGATTACAAACTTAGATGACACAATCTTGGTTACATCATTAAGCTTAACACATTGGGTCCAATATGATAACGCCACACAGTCCAGCGACTGCTAGGTTTTCAGATGTGCATTTCATCCACTGTGGTTATATGTATATGTATGTATGTAAACAGAATGCACTGGGTTGAGGACTTGTCAGCTGACGCATGACCCAGTTTTTTTTTTTTGCTGTTCTCCTCCCTGTGCATCTGACTAGAGATGCGCGGGATGGAGATGCGCGGGATGGAGATTTCCGGACGCGGTCTCCTCCATCTCTGCGCTCTGCCAGCCTCTTCAGAGTCTCTCTTCCACATCCGTGAGGCTCCCGATCCGGAGCCCAGGCCCCTCCGCTGGCTTGGCACTGTGCACTGCGCACTGTGATCTCTTCATATTGATCTGATTCAGTCATACAGTTAAGCGAGGCGAAGCAATCTCAGAAAAACACACACACATACACACACACACACTGGTGCTCACAAATCTACACACACACACAAACACACACGGCTGGCATGGCACTTGATTAAAACTTGTATACACACAAACATGCACACACACACCCACACACAATAAAATAGAACCTTGTATGTATCCCTAATGCTAATACTGTCCACAAAAAGCATTGATTTTCAAGAGGCATTGCTGAGTAAATTCTATATAAAGTTTGCTGCTAACTGGCCAACACTTAACAGACTCACCAAAACAGTACAGTTTCCAATGATGACATCAAACTAGCTCACTAAATGAATAATTTTGCCAATACTTTGAGGAGGTCTCACTGTAGAAGCTATTCTTACATTTACAAGGTTTCCAACCAACCTGAATTCAGGAAGGAACAACACATATGTGACACTACCCTTCACATGTAAAAATTAATTACTAATGAAAATAAAGTCATTAAAACTATAACCTATAACAACTTGCCATACTGGTAAAAAAATATAAAAACCTTCATCAGGTTAAATGAAAGAAAGTGTCTGGCTTACAAATATACAACAAACAACAAAATTAACAATATTCAATTAAAAAGAAATAATTAAAATGATTTATCATGTTGGCACACTAACCACTACACCCTACCCTTCCTACACACACACACTTACTCTCTGCATAATTTGCTTTGCATGATACAGGAGACGCACTGCTCAACTAGGCAACTCTAATTAAAAGAAGGCATGGTGGCAGAGTTTGCAAAGTTTGCGGGCAAGCAGAAAGGTCTCTCTCTCTCCCTCTCTCTCTCTCACCCTCCCTTGCCTCCATCATCAGCCTCCACACCCCCCCACCCCTGTCGCAGGGCCGTGAATTAAAGGGTTCTGAGTGGAGCACCAAATAGCTGGGATTATGCGTTCTGCACGGCAGGTCTTGTGCAGCGGGCCTATAGCGCTTGCCTCCCAACTCCATTTTTAATGAGATCCACAATTAGCAGAATTCAAAAAGCCAGAAAGACTAAATAAACCCCTGGCTTTCTTGCTGACCTGTTTTTGTGTGTGTGTGTGTGTGTGTGTGTGTGTGTGTGTGTGTGTGTGTGTGTGTGTGTGTGTGTGTGTGTGTGTGTGTGCTGTTACTTATGACAATGGAAATTAGAGCGCCTGCCATCATTTACTTTTGTTGTCTTGTTTTAAACCGGCCGAGGCACGCATACGAACAGACAATGTGAAACACGATTTGTTTCCAAAGCCCATTTTTCTTCTCGTCCATTTCGCCGTATGTTGTCAGTGCTCTGTGCTTTATTTCTGGAGGCAAATAGCACTCGGGGGGCAGAAATGCATTGTGGGTGTTGGGTAGGCGGTCGGCGAGGGGAGCGCTGAAGTGTGCAGGGCCGCGGTGACAGCGGCTGAATGGAGGACTGGCGGGGAGGTCGGAGTGGAGCCATTAAGAGGCCGAGGCGGAGATGAAGGAAGAGAGCGGGAGCGTCAAAGAGGGCCAGATGAAAGAGATTAAAGGCTGCGAATATTGTGTCGCCCCTTGAGCTGTGAAATGGTACACACACACGCACGCGCACACACACACACACACACACACACGCACACGCACACGCACACGCACACGCACACGCACACGCACACAGTAGCCAGCGGGAAACAGGAGCCACTGCTGTAGCGGTGAGCAAATGTTGGTCATCATACATGCAGAGATAAGAGCAATCTCAATAGGAACGAGGCTTTAATAGATGAAGATGCCAATGACTTTATTACTACAGACCACGGCAAAAACAAATATCTGCCCCCCCCCCCCCCCCACCCACACCCCCTCCTCATTTAACTAGCGATGATAAGGCTCACGCTCAGACAATCCTGAGGGAAAATTCTGCAGATGAAGTTCCAACCCAAAAGAGGCACGGCTGGTTTGGTGGGTTATTTTCGTGCCGCTGATGCGCACACAGGCACAACGAGTCATTGATTGGTGAGAACATGGGCGTGTGTGCGTGTTATTGCATACACGCCTGTGTGTGTGTGTGTGTGTGTGTGTGTGTGTGTGTGTGTGTGTGTGTGTTGGTGCGGCCGTAATGAGGACCAGCAGGTTACAGAGGAGGCGAATGCACAGAGACGGTTCTTGTGGGACTCTTGCCAGTGGTAAAATGCACTTAGTTTTTCCTGATGTATTTCTGAAGGATTAGCAGGGAAGCCTTCTGCTCGAACAAATGGAAGTGTATCCCTCTGTGAATGCTTTCAAATTAGCCTGTGCACTGTGTGATGTGTGTGCATTCTTGCTTGTGTGTGTGTGTGTGTGTGTGTTTGTGTTTGTGTGTGTGTGTGTGTGTGTGTGTGTGTGTGTGTGTGTGTGTGTGTGGTGTGTGTGTGTGTAACCTCACCAACTGGTTACTTCATCAAACACTGGTTTATTGAAATAAACAGCACCACTCTTGAACTAATGGGATGACTACAGCACATTAAATGAACACAGAATAGTCACTGATGAACCTAATATAGCACAATATTGGTTAACAGCTGAATGTGTGAATGCACTGTTTACATGCCTATAAATACACAACTGCATGACATGTGACATATGCAATATGCTGTGTTTGTAGTGTGTGTGAATTTGTCTATAAATACTGTGTGTCTGTGTGTTGTCTATTTCTGTGTGCATTAAATCTCTTTTTTTTGTGTGTATATATAAGTGTGTGTATATGTAAGTGTGTGTGTGTCTGTGTGTGTGTGTGTGTGTCTGGCTGAATGAAAGCGCTCCAGTGCTCACCTCCAGCTGCCTTTGACCTTCCTTTCAACTTGCCGGCCGCTGATGTGGCTGCCGCGTCGGCTCCGTAGATGGGCAGCTCGGCCATCTTCACGCCCGAGCGCGCCTCCGCTATCAGCTGCCTGGCGCGCTCCCGCAGCTGCCGCCGACGTTCCTCATCCCGCTCCTGCCACACACACACACACACACACACACAGAGAGAGAGAGAGATAGATAGCGCCTATTGAGCACTTGCCATCTTGGTAATTGACAGAAATGCCATTTTTCACAAGCCTGCCCCATCCCATCTACCCCCCCCCCCCCATCCCCAACACACACTCCCCCCACCCCATCTCACCCGCTCACACACTCCACGCTCTCTCCTTCAACACTTTCCTCCCAATCTGATCATGTTGATATGCTGGTCAGTTTACCTGCATGGAGGGGTTGTGTGTAGGGCCAAATAAATAAACACACACACACACACACCCACACACACCCACTTACTCCGCAAATACACACACAAACTCAAACTGATATATATATATTGACACTTAACACACAATGTGTGTCAAATGTTAGTGGAGCTTATTTACACATAATCATCTAACTGTGCCACTTCTTGCCACACTCCATGAACAAATGACAATCCTGCATGTGTGTGTGTGTGTGTGTATGCGTGTGTGTGCGTGTGTGGGTGGCATGCACTATGTGAGTGAGAACATACATGTAATATCATGTTATGTCTCATTATTGCACAACAATCTAATTTCATGGATGATCTCATCTTGCGCAAATAAAAAAACAATTACAAGTGCTTCCCGTACTTCCACTACAATTACCACGCCTGCTCAATATGAATGACAATACTTCCCTCAAATTAATACCAAGTGGCTTAAAACAGTATCTAACAGAGAACTATTCCATCCACCAATGATTAAATGATATGACAAGAGGACTTGACATTTTATAGCTATTAATAATATGGGGAATGTGCTCCAACATGTAGGCAAAGTATTGGGCTTTTGAGAAAAGCATGAGTAATGCATTCAGTTAGCTTCCAGATATCACCTCACTCACCCAGTGTGAGAGTGAGTGTGCATGTGACGGCAAGCATAGCATAGCGTTGTGTCCAAGAGTCAGATGACAGGAATGGGTGCTTGGTGTGTGTCTGTGTGTGTGTCTCTCTCTCTTTCTTTCTGTGTGTGTGTGTGTGTGTGTGTGTGTGTGTGTGTGTGTGTCTCTCTCTCTCTCTCTCTCTGTGTGTGTGTGTGTGTGTGTGTGTGTGTGTGTGTGTGTACATGTGCGCACAGCATGTTAGCTGCAAACAGTATGGGCTGCTGAAGAGGCCACACCATTTCAATTTGCTCCCCTCTCTGCTGACGAGTAGCCATATTCTGTTCTCCCATCACTGTGTACTTAGTGTGAACCTGAGCTCTCCACAAACAAACACACATCCACACACACCTCCCCAGAGGGCAGTGGTTAACCATTCTGACTGAATGCTATATCCCTGCATCCCCCTCCCCCCAAATGAACAAACACACACAGATTCACACACACACACACACACACACACACACACACACACACACACACACACACACAGTTTTCATCAATTTTTTTCTCTCCCTCACTCCCTTAATCTCCATGTACCACAATGCTTTAGGATTTTCAGCACCGGAGAATCCAAGCAATTCAGGCTGAGCATTAACCATTAACAAAACAAGCACCGAAAAACTAATTAGGTACATTTCTCCCATTTCCATGTAAATTGTTTGTTTGTAGCCATTGTTTGGGAGGACAATGAGTTGAGATGCAAATGAGCGCATCCGAATAGCATCCTCCTAATAGGAGTCTGTTCAGAGGCAGTGGCCCTAGGGCCGCAACACAATCCTCTGGGGCTCAAGTCACATTTAGCCACTTCTGAGGGCTTAGCAAAGGCCAGGTTACAACTAAGCACAAAAATGTACACAAGAGTTAGCTGCTCAGTGTGTGTGTGTGTGTGTGTGTGTGTGTGTGTGTGTGTGTTTGTGTGTGTGTGTGTGTGTGTGTGTGTGTGTGTGTGTGTGTGTGAGTGAGTGAGAGAGGGAGAATAGGAGAGGACACAGGGGAGACGGCATAAGACAATGGAAAAAAAAACACAAACACACTCACACACATACTCTTTCCAGTTCACAGGCATGTGCTCTGTTTTACTACTATTACTACTACACTGTTGCTAAACTGTAAACTGTTCACTTCACTGCAGGGTCGCCAGTACAGCAAACTAGCTGTCAAAAGCAAAAGACATGTATCTCTAAAAAGTACTGTTTATAGGTTTCATTTTTGGAAAATGGCCTTTTTTTTTTAATCAGATACTGGACTGCCCACGTGCAGTTTCTTTCTGAAAGTGGGCCGCTCTGATGCCCACTTTCATTTGCCCATCTGAACCCATGCCCACCCAATGACTTGCGCCACATTTTGAGATGCTTTCATGCCAACTGATTCCTGCTATTTAAGAGGGGGGGGGGGTCACAGAAGCTGTTCAGAGTGAAGTGAGGGGGGCAAAGGGGAGTAGAGGTCTGGTTCTTTGTGCGGAGTTGTGTCGGTGGCTGTTGTGGCAGAATGTGAACGCACTGAGCTGAGTCTCCATTTTCTCTGACTGTTCTTTTCACCAGCCTCCCTCAGCACTGCCTCCCCTCAGAACCACAGCAGACAATGCAACAATTAAAAATAGACTCCAGAGGGCTGTGATTTGTGTGTGTGTGTGTGTGTGTGTGTGTGTGTGTGTGTGTGTGTGAGAGAGAGAGAGACAGAGAAAAAGAGAGTGAATGTGCAAATGTATGTGTGTGTGTAAGAGAAAGAAAGAGAGAGTGTGCGTGTGTGTGTGTGTGTGTGTGTGTGCTGGCGATTCTCAGCCAAACTCACAGACCAAGCACTGGGAGATGCCAGGCATGGTGAAGTGAGGAAGTCCAGTGGGTCTGGAGGTGCCTGCATGCCTGCCTGCCTGAATGACGGGCTGGGTGCTGGGCCCACTGACAGAGGGCCTTACATGGGCTGGAGAGGCCAACAAATTGGCCTGGCCTCTGAGGAGTCAATGAGACGTGGAGCCCAAGCGACAAGAGGTTTGGGGGTGGTGTGGTGTGGTGTGGGGTGGTGTGGGGGTTAAATGAAACAAGAGCCCCTTAATTAGGTGAATACTGATTCTGCAATTGACTTCATTTCATATTATCGGCATTGTTTTCCCCCCCATTCAAAATGTGGTATTGTTTTATTTGTGAGCAAAAGGATGGCTATTTGCATTGCAAAACAGTTATGACAACATAACATGTGCGATAGGACCGCGAGAGGACCGTATTCTCTAACTGCATAACTGCTCTATTAATATACTGAAGCTACAAGAAGGAATAAAAAACGGAGCTGCCGGAGCTGCTTTAGTGCTGGTTATCGCCTACTTCTGTTCTTCATCTGACCGCGAAAAAAAGAACACATACAAAGAAAGGTCTAGAACTTTCTCCTTCCTGCCTCCCCCCCCCCCCATTGTCTCCCGAGCTGGTCTGCAAGCCCCAGTTAATAATGTAATATCATTACCAGGTCTTTTCCCTTATTCTCCGCTGCGATAGGAAATCTCTGGGCACCCTTGCGGATATCATTGCTGTTAGACAGGAATGCATTGGCCTTGGCCGAGTCGCGGCAGCGAGGGAGGAGATTCATTGTGGTGTTAGCCATTTGGAGAAAATGAGAATTCTTTGCTTGTCCAGAGGCAAGGATTACTGTTGCTGCAATGCATGCCATTCAGGAGGCCGCGGAGTTTAGTGATGAGAGACTGCTGTAACGAGCCGGGGCCTGGGAACAGACACAGGCAGCAGGGAGGCCAAATGGAGCCTCAGATGCTGGATGAATTTTACATGCCATTTTAATGGATGAAACTAGTCTTTTTTAAATGCAGAATATGCACTATGCCACAGTGATAATACCTGGGTTGTTTTTAAGGATCACAAAGCTACACATAAAATTAGGTAAAAAAAAACAAAAAAAAAAACCTGTGGTATGTGTAATAACTGCAAACGTCCCTCGTTCAAAATTATTGCAGAGACCAAAAGTAAACATGCTATTTCAGACTGAATAAACTCATTATTACTATTTTTCTGAAAGAGCAAATCATTGGTGCACTTAATGCAATTTATTAAAATGACGTTTCAGTCCACTGTGTGAATATTCATGAATTAGAGCTTCTTACTCACGACAAAATAATTACTCAATCAAATACATAAAATGGAATGCAGCATTTACACTGACAAAGTGGCCTGCGCCTGAAAACTAGATACATCACTAGATTATCACTGAAGACATGAAATGCCATTTCAATGATGGCAACGTGAAATGATTAGTACCTAAGCTGTTAAATATACTATATATAAATGTATACTGTGACATATGATTTACTACTCACAGATCCCAATAAAACTTTTCACGATATTTTGATCAAATAAACTGCACTTATATAGATAGAATATATATTTATAGAATAAATAACTTACTTAAAATAAATACTAAACTAAAAAAAACGTACTAAAAATAAATACTAAATCAGTCTTTAGAAGTAAATAACACCACGGTGGTTAATTTGCGAGCTGTGTGTTCTGCTAGGGCGACCCAGAGGCTCATGGGCTTGGGATTGTCGGGGCACAATGCAGCTCTGGAGCCACTGATGTCTCCCGACTACTGGAGCTGTTGGCCCCCATTGGTGCCTGACTCATCCCAGAGACGAGCTGCCCAAATGGGCTTCAAGTGGCCCTACTTCAGCTACACTGGAGCTTGACCGCCGCACAGTCTGCAGGCTGGACATAGATGGTGGGGTGGGGGGGGGCGAGGAGTAGTGGGGGTGGGGGTGGGGCAGAAAAGAGGAGTAGTGATCAGTGGCCCATCCAGCCCTGGAGCTGGTGATCACAGGGATAATGAGAGCGTCAATGAAAAGAGAAAAAGAAGAGCATGTGGAAGAAAAGAAAGAGTAGAAAAAGCGAAGGAAGAAGTGTCCGGGTGGCGGAGGACAAAACTAAAAAGTTAGGGGGAGGGGAGAGGGATGGGGTGGGAGAAGATTTAGTCTCCCTCAAAAGAATAAAAAGCCAGAGAAAAACACCTCCACAAAAAAAAAAAAAGCCCGAACACCCAGGGCGGCCTGTAGAGAAGTCTGCCGGAGTGTGAGGCCCAGAGAGAGGTGCTCTCTGTGGGCCGAGGCTCGAGGTGCCTGTCCCTCTGGCCTGGCTGCTCTTTTTGAAGGAGAAGACAGGAGGAGAAAGAGGGGAGGGGGGGGGTGCAGCGAATGGTGTGTTTGTGGGGATGAGAGGAGAAATGGAGGGATCGGGGTGGACGTGGGGGTTTGCGGAGGAACGGAGGGGACTGTAGGGGCTGGGGGGGGGGGGGGGTTCAGTGAGCCGAGGCTGGGGCCTGGGTGTTGCTCGGCTGGCCAAGCGTGCCGCCTGCTGCTTAAAGCCGCGGTGCCAGTCGGCCAGCCAGGCGACCAGCTGCTATGCCAGCCACTTGGGTGCGGGCAGATACATTTGTCACAACACAGCCAGTGTTCAGGGGGTTTTTGGGGGGGAAGGGGAATGGGGTGGGGGGGGGGTCACAATCCCTTTGCGTAGACAAGATGACTGTGTGAATATGCGGTGCATATACCCACAGTAATGCCTGAACACACACCCCCACACATGCACACAAACAAACACACACACAGACACACACATACACGCACACACACGCACAGTCTGCTCAGCTGCAATCACTTCTAGATGGCCAGGCATACACAAACAAACACATAAATTGGAATTTAATTAACCTCACAAACAATTCTGCATTCACTGAGGGAGCCTACTTTGGCAAACCCTGGACGGGGACATATGCTGTGCACCTTACACTCACCACCATTTGCTTAAACACCAACAACTAAACCACTGTGGAGAGCAGCAGTACAAAAAACGGGGAAATTTTTCTCCTTTTAAGGCGACTGGGGAAAATAGAGTCACCGTCTTGACCTTCTCTCGCTCTCTCCCTGTCTCACTCCCTCGCTCCCTCCTTCCTCTTTTATTTTTCCTGTCCACCTTTCTTTTCCCCTTTAAATGGAAAATAACAATCTGCTATGATCTCTCGCCCGGCTTCCCTTTTCCCCCTATAATGAGAAAACTTCACCTTGTGTCCTTTTGCAATTCTTCCTGAAATCTTTTGCTCTCTCTCTCACCCTCTCTCCCTCTCTCTTTTTGTAGCGCTGTTGCTGTTATTCCAACAAATCCAATTACACATTGTTGAGCAGCTAGTGGAGTAAGCTTATTGAGGAGTGTCGCGTCGCTAAGTCGCGCCGTGTGTGTTTCAGTTTGTAATGTGGCCCGCACCCACGCAAGCCCTAGCCCTGCCCAGCACACACAGCACCACACAGCACAACACAACACAACACAACACAACACACACACACACACAGTACGCAGCGCCGTGCTGCAGAGGTGTCAACTTAAAATGCAAGTAAGTCGGCCGAACGGGGGGCTAATCCCAGTCACTGCTCCCCTGCAGCCAAATTGTGGGGCACCGCTGAATGACAGAGTGAATGGCAGAGATGCGGCGGACGCTTATCACCGCCCGCCAGATGGAGGCCCTGGATCAATGCACGCGCCCTGCGATCAATGCATTTGATAAAGAATTAAGGGGTGTGTGTGTGTGTGTGTGGGGTGGGGGGGGTGGGGGGGGGGGTGTTGGTGGTAGAGGAGGAGGAGGAGGAGAGGGAAGAGAAAGCAAAAAAAAAGAAAACTGTACATGTTATCAAAGAAACTTGTACATGGCATAATTATGATTCTGCATGTGCATTCTGATGATACTGGGGTTTCGCAGGCACCGGCTGATAATGAAAGCGATAGTGGGGGGAGTAGCTGGAAGGCTACAGTGTCTGCCCTTACTACAGGGAGGGAGAGAGAGAGAGAGAGAGAGGGAGAGAGAGAGAGAGAGGGAGAAGGAGAGAGAGGGAGAGGGAGAGAGAGGGAGAGAGTGAGAGTGAGAGAGAGCGTGAGAGTGAGAGAGAGAGAGGGAGAGGGAGAGAGTGAGAGTGAGAGAGAGCGTGAGAGGGGGCAGAAATCTTGTGAAATATTTTTTTTTCAGGAGGAAAAGAAGAAATAATTAAGGGGGGGGGGGGGGCAGGGGCAGTTATATTGTGTGTGTGTATGATTGTGTGAGGATCATGGCAGTTGCTGTATATGTGGCTAGTGGCAAGGTTTGTCCTGTGGGAAGATGACATTTAAAACACCTCAGCTATGCGAGGGCATTCCAGAATGCCAGCGACACTTAGGCGATGGAGAGAATAAGAGGAACGAGTGGAGTAGCAAACTGACAAGGAGGAGGGGGGTGGGCTTAGAAACAAATTGGGTAGGAGGGGTAAATATGGGGGGGGGGGGTCTCTGTAAACACCCTGAGCAATTATAAAGCAGTAGAGCTCTAATGAGAGACAGCAGAGGGAGGGGAGACCAAACAAGCAAGAACGCAGGATAAGGAGGAGGAACAGCAAAAAACACGCACACATACACACACTAACAAACACACACACACACACACACACACACGCTTATGAAGGTAAATAAATGTGCAATAAATAAACAAAGGGGGACAAGTAGTCACTGCTATGTCTGTATGTATGTGCATGTATGCGTGTGTGTGCATTCGTGTGTGCATATACGTGCACGTATACATGTACGTGTGTGTGTGTGTGTGTGTGTGTGTGTGTGAGACAGACAGGTGTGCTGGGAAAATGTTGCCCTTATGTCAGGCGCAAAATCAGGAGAGAGAGAAGTGGAACTGGAAGAACAGGTAGGCTGCCCTTAAAGTCACTTGGTAATTGGAAGAGTTTGCCCTTTTCACTAGACAAGGTAATTATGCTGTACCCTATTCACCTGCACTGTTCAACAACAGCAACGCAGCAGACACGCTGTGGGCGGGCTAGAGCTGCTATTTCATTTTCACTCTCTCACTCACACACACACACACACACACACACACACACACACACACACACAGAGAATGAGTGTAAGTGACTGTGTGTGAGAGTGAGAGTGAGAGTGAGAGTGAGAGTGAGTGAGAGAGAGAGAGAGAGAGAGAGAGAGAGAGAGAGAGAGAGAGAGAGAGAGAGAGAGAGAGAGACCTTTTGTAATATGTTGCATTGTTTTTTCCCCCTCCAAAACTGTGGACGTCCTCATAACCCTAATCTCTGAAAGTACATTTGGGACTAAATGGAGTGGCCGTGAAGCAAGGAAAATGTGTTTTTTTTTAAAAACATTGTTTTTCTTTTTTAATTAAAGTGCTCTGTCCATTTCCCACTGTCTCAACTGACTGCAAAAGGAAGAAAATAGAGAGACAAACTGACTCATGCATTAGCAAAATCCACTGGATTAAACAACTGTAATTTCACATTAAATGAACATTAAATCTCAAGCCCTTAAATCTCTTTTTTTCTTGTTTAATCATTCTTCATTATGTATTCATTGACTCTCAGCCCATCTCACAGAAAAAGACAGGGAATGGTGTAGGATGAGGAAGGGGAAAAAAGAGAGGGAGGAGAACCTTGTTGTTTTGGAAAGGGGGAAGAAAGAAAAGAGGGTAAAAAAAGAGTGTGAGTGTAGAGTGTAGGGATCATCTGCTACTGTAAGGCTGGAAGGTGTGTGCACTGTGTGTGTGTGTGTGTGTTTGTGTGAGTGTGTGTGAGTGCATTCACAGGGGTAAGAGGGAGAGAGAGAGAGAGAGAGAGAGAGAGAGAGAGAGAGAGAGAGAGAGAGAGACAGCAAGTGAAAGAGCGAAAGAAAAAGAGAGAGAATGTGTATTGGGGGTATGAGCAAGTATTTGTGCATTGGTGTGTGTGAGTGTGCATATGCGTGTGAGCTTGTGAGTGTGTGTATGTAGCAGTTGGAGGCACAGAGCAGTTGCTGCTGATGGCTTGATCAGTTTGTGCTGGCATAAGTAAGTAAGTGTGTGTGTGTGTGTGTGTGTGTGTGTGTGTGAGAAAGAGAGGGGGTGGGGGGTCGAGAGGGGCACTGAAGGAGCTGTCTCTCCACTGCAGATTCCCAATTTTGAGGGACCCTTTGATCTCAGTTCAAGCCAATTCGCGAGCATCAACTGACACGGCCGCATGAAACACCCTGATGCTCACTGCGGCCCCGGCTCCCAGCCTGGCTAAACTATTTGGTTTCATTAGGGGCAGATTCTTTAGAGAAGAAAAGAGAGAGAAAGAGGGAGGGAGGGAGAGAGAGAGAGAGAGAAGGAACGAGAGAGTGTGAGAACGCAACAAGGAAGAAAAAAAAGAAAGAGGAGAAGAAAGGCATGAGACAAAAAAAAAAGAACCTGCTGAAAAACTCCTTAATGCCAAGATCCCTAGAGGAGAGGTGTCTGGGAGCGGAGGTCGGTCAGATAGTCCGTTACTTATGGATGACCAGGAAGAGGACACTGCTGCCCTCTTCACACACATCTCCACATTCCATGCTAACTAACAGAGAAATGCTGTCCGATGGCACGGGGCTTCCTGATTGCTCCTGACAGGCGAGGAGAGATGATGGGACAGAGGCATTGTTTGCTGGTGCCCATCCGAGCTGAAGAGGGCAGAATTAAGCTCGGATGGCCTAATTGGCCCATTTAAATCAGAATCTCAAGCATGCACAGTGAGCCAATTGGTAGGACACAGTCCCCTTTTGCCTGTGCCTAGTCATTACGAGCTGACATCCAACCTTTCCGCTCGGACAAGATTCTCCACACACAACACACACACACACACACACACACACACACACACACACACACACACAGAATTGAGAGGTACAGAGACAGAAAAAACACAGGCAAAGACATAGGGAGGAGTATGAGTGGGGAGGATCATGAATATGGATGGATCCGAGAAGAGAGCCCTCTGATGGAGGAAGGCACTCACTTACAGAGGCACACCAGAGCAATGCAAGTGTCCAGGTCCAGACGGAGGAGACGTCCAGCACTATTACAATCACACAGCTGGAGTGATGACGCAGCTGGTGTCACGAAAGCAATGCGGTCAAAACACGCCAGACAGAGATAAGAGTTGAACAGATAGAGAGAGATGGGATGCAACAGAGGGAGCGAGGGAGAGAGAAAGAGCACTGGGAGAGAGAGATGAAAGTGGTGGATGGGGTATGGGGGGGTGAAGGGGGGCCTGGGAGTTCAAAGGTTTGTTCTGTTCTGGTACCTCCACCCGTTCTGGACGAGGGTCACAGGAAGCCCAGAGAAGAAGTCACCTCTCTGCCACCGAGGGGGGTGGGTAGAGGGGGCGAGGGGGTAGTTCTGGCCAGTGGGTGGAGGTGAGGGGGGGGGTTTGGGTGTGTGTGTGAGCGAGGGGCTGGGGGGGGGGGGGGCTATGGAGATCCTCGTCGGTGAAAATCAAACACAGCCCAATTAAACTAATCATAACGTGCCAGTGAACACGAGGAAGCTCACCTGGAATCTGCGCGCACTTGAGCGAGCCTCTCGCTCGCTCTCTCTCTCCACCCGGCCCTGCGCCCCTCTCGCCCCTCTCTCAACCCTCGCGCGCCCGCGCACTCATAATTACCCTGGCCAGAGCTCTGTGAAATTGCTGTTCTGATCTCGCTAATGGTTGAGGAAACTTGAAAAAGGAGGGGAAGCAGGAAAAAAAAGGGGAAGAGAGAGAGAGAGGGAGGGGGGGGGGAAAGAGAGAGAGTCTTCTTCCCTCCTCTTCCTCCTGCTGCCGGTCTTTGGGAATTTAAGAGAGTATGGACAGTACGTTTAAATAGTATGGGTCCTTCCCCCTTCCCTCCTTTTGTGTTAATTGTCCCTTTTCTTTCTCGAGAAGTTTTACTGGCCTTTTCATGTCTCATCACCTTCACCCTTCTGTGGTCTTCCAAAAGCTGAGAGAGAGGGATAGAAAGGCCTGGAGGGAGGGAGAGGAAGGGATGAAGAGAGAAGGATAGAGAGAACAGGAAGGAGGGGGAGAGAGGGAGGGGATGAGAGAAACAGAGGGGCTGTGCGGGCGGCCTAGATGATGTGACTTTGGGTTTGCGCTGGACCTGCACTCGAGTAGAAATGACACGCGCTGCACATGGAAGAGGGAGCAAAATAAGGTGGAGGTGACGGGGGTCCGGGAGGGTGGGGGAGGGGTGGGGTTGGACGGGGGGTCTGAGGCCCTTTTTTTTTAATGATTGTTCATTAATTACCAATTTGCTTGCGGCGGGGGGCATGACATTACAAGGGATCTGGCTAAAAGTCCTAATAGATTATGAAGGCCACCTAGGAGGAGAGGACCCAGGAAAGTACAAAACAATTAACACTGTTGCGCCACTATCAAAGGCCTCAAAACACTGGGGTCTGAGTGGGGAGACTTTTAAAAAAAATTGACAGGGAAGGAGAAGGGGAAAAAAAGAGAGAGAGAGAGAGAGAGAGAAAGTCGGGGAGAAAAAGAAAACAAAACTGGTGAACTCACATCAAAAGAAGCAGTGCTCGTCAGCACGATGGGGCACAATTAGTGTGGCACATGGAAGCACATGGCCGAACCAAACCAAAACCCACACACACACACACACACACACACACACACACACAGACACACACAGTCAGACATGGCCAAGGACTCCCAGTCACAGTGCTGATCAGTGGGGAGGGACCCACACAGGAGGGCAGTGGCACACAAGGCTGCCCCCAGACAAAGAGCAGCCGAGCCTGGGCAGAGCCGAGCAGGAGCCTGCTGCCCACTCACCGCTTTCACCCTCCACTGGGCCCACCAAGAGTCCAGAGCCCGGAGCCTGGCCCAGCCCCTCTCATCCACCCCCCCCCCTCCCTCACTCCCTCCCTCCCTCCCTCCCTCCCAATCCGACTCCACTATTCCAACCTCTGCAGACCGCCAGCACCCCCTACAACAACGGCCACAGTGATGAAGATCAGGGGGGGGAAACTCTTAACACCACAGCAACTTTGACTACACCCTCCGTCCTGTGTGATTTTTGGGCTGTGCGTCTCTCTTCCGGGTTGGGAGCAGAGCAGTCTGTGGGAGTGCTCACCGGACCGCGGAGAAGTTCTGACTCGACCCAAAAGAGCGTGTCTAAAACCGCTCTAGACTGGGACGCCACTGCTACAGGCAGCGAGAAGCGCTTCAACACCCCAGCGCTTGGACCCTCTCTTCTTCTCTCTATCTCTCTCTGTCTTTCTCTCTCTCCCTCTCTCTCCTACCCCACTCCATCCTCTCTCCTTTCTTACCCTCCCTCATTTCTTCCCTTGCCCCCACCCCCCACTCTAAGCCCACCCCACCCCACTACCGCCATTACCCTAGAAGAATGAAGCCAGATTTAATTGAATTAAAATATTCCTTATGCACGCTAAACCACAAAGCCGCTACTTAGCACGGGGGGAGAGATACATAGGCGAGTGGGGGCCGACTGCCGCGATAACACAGAGCCCGGCGATTTCCGCGGCCGCAATCAAAACAAGACATCAAGTAATCTAATCTAAATCGCTGACAATTATCAGAGCCAAGAGGGAGGAGGGGCTCCTTTTGATCAATGGCTTTCCTATTAAAAAGTGAAACAATTCAATATGCTACCTTTGCTAATGCAGTGGAGGCTCATTAGGCCGTTTGTGTCCTTGGAAGAAGCAGGAGAGGTGTTGGAGGCACGGGTGGGGGGGGGGGGTGGAAGTGGCCCAACTTGGAGGTGATCTACAGGACGAAGGCCCGGCCCTTCCTCTTCCACATGGGAGTTCTCATTTCTTTTTAAATAACCCCCCCCCCCCAACTCGCTGTCTCTCATCTTAAAGCCTGCATAAGGCCAACACAGCCCCTGATCGCTTTGGGGGGAAAAAAAATCTTAATTTTATTTCCTGTCAGAAGATTTTTTCCTCTTTAACCGGCTGCTTTTTTTAAAGGTTGTCATTTATTTCTAGATTATGCTGAAATGGTATTCCTTGGGTTCCTTCTCTACCCCTGCCCCCCTCCCTAACTGGAAACATTTAATTCAAGGGCATCTCATTGCCTTTTAAAATTCAGACGGCAGAGACGTTTGTGCAAAGCTGCGGCTTTTTAGATATTTCATTACCGAAAGGTATTCATTTCATTGCTGAAATCCCTTGTCATAACTCTCCACGCCTGCGCTGGTGTATCGGACTTTTTCTCCCTTTTTAAAGAAAAAAAAAAGAAGAAGAAGGAAAAAACACAATGCTGAACAT
>NW_027468620.1:23722211-23744711 GCF_046254945.1 Alosa pseudoharengus | reverse complement strand
ATTAATGGGAGTTTAGAAGTCATCCTATTCTAGATGATTAATCCCCGATTTAAGGATTACAAACATGAGAACCATATACCCATACAGAGTAAACAATTCTCACACAAGCAGAATGGAGATGCAGTCATTAGAAGACACATAAAGCATGACTAATGGTTTGACTAAAGTCGCAACACAAGTATTTCCAGGTAATTAAAATGTAGTAGTTGAAAAAAAAGGACGGACTGAGAGAGTGTGTGTGTGTGTGCGTATGTTTGTCGGCAGGCCCTCCCTTTAGACACAAAGCACACACAAGCAGCACCCATAACCGGGCAATGTTACAACAGGCCCCAAAACAGGCACAAACACGGGGAAGATAGGCTGAGCCATCAGAGCAGCTGACAGGAACTTGCATGTGTATACGTGTACACATGTAGGTGTGTGTGTGTGTGTGTGTGTGTGTGTGTGTGTGTGTGTGTGTGGTGTACTGTGGGGAGGAGGTGGTGTGATGTCGTCTGACTAGATTTGGAATAGGACAATCAGGGATCGGCGGGTAGGAGTCTGCTACTGACAGGTAATGTCAAGGATGGTTCTCCAAGATAAGAAAGTGAGATATAAAGAAACAGTGAACTAATCCGTGCTGGGGCCTTATCATGGCCCATCACCCTTCTCCTTTCTAGCCGGCGTGTAATTGCACTGATTTGTCCTGATGAGAAATACAGGCAGATAATCAAGCAGCAAAACTCAATCCCTGATCACTTGATAGTCGCGGTAAAAGGAGGAAGGGGAGAGGAGGAGGAGGAGGAGGAGGGGGAGGGGGAGGAGGGACACGAGAGTAAGGGAGTAGGCATCTGCGTATGTACTTGTTGGGGCCGCGTGTGCGCATGCGTAAGTCGGGCAAACACCATCATGACGACGGCAGAAGAAAAAAAAAAAAAGGAGTTTTGTCCTTTTTCCTTTTCCTGCTTTCTTCATCCCAGCTTATTTTGTGTTATCCTTTTCTGCCCCCTCTCTCCTCCTATCGCTGCTTGTATCTGCGGGTGTGGGGGCAAATCCAACCTGTTGATGAGTGTAGGCATTGTCTGGCTATGGCGACTCTGACCAGCCCGGTTTATCAAGGTCTCTCACCTCTCTTAAACATTGTTGGTGTGGGGGGTGGGGGACAGGGGTAAATCAAAGGCTAAGCCATTTCTCCGTTTACAACTAATTATAACTTCTCTCACTCCCGCGTTCCTTCCTTCCTTCCTCCGTTTCTCACTTTCCTTTCTTCCCCGTAACCTCAGTCCTAAGTCCGATTCTTCGGGAGCGTGGACAAAAGGGGCGGTGGAGCCACAGCCCTTCAGAACGTCTAAGATGGAGAGCGGAGAGAGTGGAATAGTGTGTGAGCAGGGAAGACCGAATGTGTGTGTGTGTGTGTGTGTGTGTGTGTGTGTACATATGCTGTGTGTGTGTGTGTGAGTGAGTGAAAAAGAGAGAGGACATGTCAAAAAAGTGAAAGGTTTTTTTTTTTTTTTTTTTTTTTTAAACGAGGAGTCTGCAGTTACAGGCTGTCGTTTAAGTTTTCTCCTGCACGCCACGCCACTCCCTCGTAAACCCACCACCCCCCCCCCCCGGTTCCTCCCAGAGAAAGAGTGCGAGATAAAGGAGCCTGTAAGGGCCCTGATTGGGTTTCTAACACTTATTCAGAGGAGCAAAGTGTGTTTGTATTGTTCCCTTCTCACCCAGAGTATGCTCCTGAAGAGAGAGCGACAAGCGGGCATCTGAATAGAGAGAGCAAGACAGAGAGAATGAAAGAGAGAAAGGAGGTGGAGAGGGGAGGAGGGGGGTGGAGGGGTAGCTATTGGTATTATTGCAGGTCGACATTCACAATGAGCGTCTTTTGAAGCGTCCTATCACCAAGGCTCAATCATACCTCTCAGGTGTGGGAAATAATATCATGACACTATTTTTTTTTCCCCCAAACAACAGGCACTTTCTGGGGAGCAGGATGAGCAAGATGAGTTCTGGCTTAGTGACGTCATTTTAGGGGAGTTAACTTTCTCTTTCTCAGGCAGATTGTTTGTGCTCCCACCGCCACCCCTATCCCCCGTCTGAATGTGATGAAAAGCATTTTGTTTTCGGGCTGAGAAAGCCAGAGTCTGTGACTTACGGAATGACTGACAGACAGACAGGGTGAGTGACAGATGTCCATCTCCGCCTATCAGCAGCCCAGCCCGCAGGCAAGCAGGCCTCCACAATTTTTTTTTTTTTCCGTTCGTTTGCAGCAGGAACAAATTCACCCAGATCAGATATCATGGGAAATTACTACCCTTTTCTCTTCTTACATCCAATCACACATAGACACACACATGCACACACACACACACACACGCACATACACACACACATTCTCAGTCGCGCTCAAACACCCGTACCCACTAATTCAGTGATAATGCATCTCTTTCACAAGGTGATAAAGAGAAATTTATTCTCTTCCTGGCTACTATTGATTGTTCTTATCTATCATATTTCAATGGCATTGTGGATTATGGCAATCACTTCTCATATAGAAGAGATGGGGGTGGGGTAATTCTATCAAATGAACAAGAATAGCTGCGTGTGTGTGTGTGTGTGTGTGCGTGTGTGTGTGTGTGTGTGTATGTGTCAGGGGAGCAGGCCCTTAACCTCTGTGGTCCCTGCAGCAGTCACCTGTGACTGTGGCCTTAACCAGGCTCTCCGTTTACCCGCTGAGAGTAGCGTTCCGTCATTCAGCTCGGGATGTCTGCTTAATTGGGTGGGAGGGAGGGAAAACGTCAAATACGACAGACCAACCCCTCCTCACCCACCCACCCAATTCACCCCCCCTCCCCCCCACCACCACCAATCTGCAAGAAGCCTTACCCCCCCCCCCCCCCCCGCCCCCCACACTCAGCCCCGTCTGTCTCTCCCTCTCTCTACGGCGGCCATTGTTGCCGCTGAGGCATTCATTCCAAACAAGGGCAGCGGGGGTTATCAGTCAGTAGAGTGTGTGTGAGAGAGAGAGCCGGAAATCAACCTGCAGGAAGCCAACTGACACACTCAATGTAGCCATCAGGCCCACGGGGGTAAAGTAGGAGGGAGGGAGGGGGAGGTGTGGAATGGGGTGATGAAAGAGGAAAAAGAGCGGACGTGGGGGGACAGAGAAAGGGGGTCGGGGGACAATAAACAATATAGAGTTCTCTTCAGGAGGGCCGATAGAGGCCGATGAGCTGCGCTCAGCTGAGGAGAGAGAGAGAGGAGAGTTGAGAGGAACTTCGGTTATTTGTTGCGAGAGTTCATGGCAACTTGCTTACACTCATCTGCATTCTACCATGGAATGTGTTACACTTCTGTGCAAAAGTGTGGCGAGAGAGAGAGAGAGAGAGAGAAGAGGAGGGAAAAATCCCCTTGGCGGGATTGAGAACAAATCCTTCCAACCGGGTTAGCTAATATACAAAACACTTCCCAAACATATGCAGACACCCACATGGAGTTCGCTTCTGAGGCACTCACAAAAGCGTGGCGGGGCCGACGAGCGTAAGCAAGTAAGAAACAGAGAGAGAGAGATAGAGAGAGAGAGAGAGAGAGAAAGAGAGAGCGAGAGAGAAAGAGAGAGAGAGAGAGAGAAAGAGAGAGAACCCGTGCCCGGACGCACACGCGCACGCACGCGGGTTCAGAGGGGGGAAAAAAAAGAAAGAAAGAAAGAAAAACACACGAAACGAAAAGGATGGCTAATCTCCGCTGGCATGACTCGCCGCACGCTTTCTTGGAGCCGCCGCCGCCGCTGCTGCCGCCGCCGCCGCGTTTCCTCCTCTTCTTCTCCTTCTCCTCTTTTCTGCGCGGGGCTGAGAGCGATAGGCGGTGCGGCGCCTCTCAGGGGAGTCGGATCTCTCAGGGAAAAGCCTATTCGTCGTGCACATTTCGCAGAAAATTCCTCAATGGGGGGAACGGAACGGATAGCGAGGCAAGGGGAAGGGGAAAGCCGACAGAGGGAGAGAGAGAGAGAGAGAGAGAGAGAGAGAGAAAGAGAGGAAGAGAGAGGGATGGATGGGGAGATCAGCTCATAAAGGAGGGGATGCCGCGCCGTGCTTTAAAGGCAAATGTTTAGCTGCAAACGGGATTACAGCAGGCCCCGGCCCGCCACCACAAACCGCACATAACATGCTTTTCATGTCAAAGAGAGGAGAGAGGAGAATGCTCCTGGGACCTCCGCACACATTATGGTGTCTTCCCCTCTCTCTTTTTCTCCTTCTCTCTCTCTCTCTCTCTCTCCACCTTTCTTTCCCTCTGCTCAAGCCTCCTATACCATCCTCATTCTCTCCATCCCCCCTCCTCTGGGGTTTTCGTGTTCCTGCCTGCAGTCTTCCCCTATTTCACAGGCCTGAGGTGCGTTCAGATTCAAACATAGGCGACCGTTTGCGAACGTTTTACAGTTAACAGTTTTCTGCGAGCATTTGCGAAAAATCACAGGAGGTAGTCTGCGGAGGTAGTTCTCTGTGAACATACAGTGGATCTGGATGTGAGCTTGCTGAGCGTAACAGTGCAATTACCGTTACAATGAAATGTTAACACCAAATCGTTCAAATTTAACTTAACAGTGAGAAAACATGTTCACCATGAATGTCCGCCACCGTTTGTCAAATCTGAACGCACCTCAGGTCTCTCTCTATTCTCTCTCTCGGTCTCTATCCATCCCCCTAATCTACCTGTGTATGAAAAGAGGTAGTTTAAGTACAACCACAGCAGGCTTTTGAAATTATGTCGCTATCTATCAGGCTGCTCCCAGCTGATTTTCCCTTTCTATCTTACTCTGCAAACACTAAGGGGGTAAAAAGCAACATTTCATAAATACAGACACGCACACACCAACACTCACAGAGACACACACACACACACACACACACACACACACACACACACACACACACACTTTCCATCAGTGTCCACAGGGGAGCTACCATCTAAGAGTGGCAATTAGAAGGCCCTGGGTGGGAACGTGGGCTACAGAGCAGGAAGCGAGCGAGAGCGAGAAAGAGAGAAGTTCTTTTGCCCGGTGCTGCTCCCTGTAAGGGATTAAGAGCCGCGGGTAAATAAATAACAGGGTAATGAGGGTGTGGCGGCAGCCGAGGGGCCGGAGCTGCAGGGGCGCTGCTTACCTTCTTGTTGTTTTCTTTAATGTCCTGAGGATTGAGCGACTTGTAGTCTCTGGGTGGTGGACCGGGCAGTTGAGAACAGCAGGCACAGTCGGGATGTGATGGAGAGGGAGAGGGAGAGGGAGAGGGAGAGAGAGAGAGGAAGAGAGAGAGAGGGAGAGAGAGAGGGGGGAGAGGGAGGGAAAGAGAGGGAGAGAGAGGGAGGGAGAGAGAGAGGGAGAGAGAGGGGGGGAGAGAGAGGGAGACAAAGCGACAGAGAAGTAAATACACACACGCACACACTGAGGAAAGAAACAACAACTGCGTTTAAAAATGCGCCAAGTGCAATGGCATTACGGCTGCAACATGCAATTTCACAGCGCCGCAATCTACCAAACTAATAGAGTGTAAAATACAGGAAATAACGACAATAGACCTACCACTAGCCCTGATCGCACCAGCCCTTTAATGTTGCACCTCTCCTCTACTCATTCTCTCCCTCTCCCTTTCGCCTAGGGGCCTCACAGCACAACACACACACCACACACACACACACACACACACACACACACACACACACACACACACACACACACAAGTGCATTTATTAAAGCCGAGGCAAACACCAGCGGCCTGTCTGTATAAACTCAGCAGTAATCCCCATTTCCTCATACACAGGCGTGTTCGTCTCCCGGCGTATTATTACCGACGCGCAGCACGACTCGTGCAATCTGCTACTTAACAGACATAAGGCCGTAATTAGTCAAAGCTCCATAAATAAGTCAGCGGTGACACTAAGCCGGAGGAGCAGCCGCCAAACTTAGAAAAGGAAATAAATAAATAAAATAAATATAAATGCACTTTAATGGAGCAAACCGATTGACTGGTGATTGCTTGTCTGTCACTTTCTGATAATCAATCAAATCAATCACACAAACAATCAAATCAAATCAAATCCCCATCTCTGCCTTTCAGAATTTTAATCCTTTCATTCTGCAGGGTTGTCATATCAAAAAAGGAAACCTATAGGAAGCAGTGTCAAATTGGGTCTGTGATGTGAGGAAGACTTTGAGCGTGTGTGTGCGTGAGTATGAGTGAATGAGAGTGTAAGTGTGTGTGTGTGTGTATGTGTGTGTGTATGTGTGTGTGTGTGTGTGTGTTGGGGGGCGGGTAAGCTGTTCAGGCAGTGCAAGTGTTGTCATTGGGAATGTGCGGCGAGTGTTGTAATTAAGTGGGATTTGCGCGTGTTCCTGATGAGATCCATTCTGCATTCAGTGGAATCATGAGGAGGATTACATTCTTCCATTACTCTGATATTTACACCCTACACCACCCCCACCCCATCCAACACCCCATCATCACCTACCCCCCCCCCCCCCCACTGCAATCTCACCCAAACGCAGCCGAGGTTATGGGCCGGGGCTGGGGGTGGTGGAGGTGAAGGGGGCACTGTACACGTTTGTGTGGAGAGCAGGGAGGAACTGTTGGCGGTGCAATTATGGGATTGTAAGGTGTGTGTCTGTGTGTGAGTGTATATATGTGTGTGTGTGTGTGTGGTATACATAGATGAGACCGCATGTGTGATAAACAAATAAGATAGGGGAAGGGAGGAGTGCTAATGGCCAGATGTGTTGTTTCGGGACTGTATAGGATGGCAAATACCTGATTGTCACAATATACAAAACGTGGGAGGTAGACAAGAAACAAGAGAGACAAAGAGAGGCTAGAGAATGACGAAAATTAGATGTAGAAGCAAAAGAGCAGGAGAGAAAGAAACAAACAAACAAACAAAGAAACAAAGAGTGACTCACATCAAGTCTGGCCTGAAGTGGTGGAGCAGGGCGCAGAAGGCCAGGCCATTCCTCCAGGATGTGGTGAAGTTGGTGATCTTGACGCCGCGGTAGTTCTTGGTCACCTCGCGACACCAGGCCAACAGGGACTGACTGGCGTTGGGCTTCCCTCCAAGCACAGGGCTGGGGATGGGACTCGGCTGCAGAGAAAGAGAGCGAGAGAGAGAGAGAGAGAGAGAGAGAGAGAGAGAGAGAGAGGAGAGTGATTGAGTAACTGTGCAATGGAAGTGAAAGTGATTGTGGCCTTTCGAGGGCAGCTGTGAATAAGTGGGGAAAGAGGGCTGGGGAGGGAGAGTGAGGCAGAGCAAGAAAGGGAGAGAAAAGGCACACGGACATGGGAGCAGCAGCTGAGAGAACCACTCTACATAACAACACTCAGGAGAGAGAGAGAGAGAGAGGGAGAGAGAGAGAGAGGGAGAGAGAGAGAGAGAGAGAGGGGGGGGGGGGGGAAGGACTCCAGAGAGAGGACTCCAGAGTGAACCAAAGAATGAAATGGATCAGATACAGGATACAGGGCCCCGTGTGTCAATATACAACATTTGAAAAGGTAGAGAGAGTGTGAGTAAGAGTGGCTGTGTGTGTGTGTGTGTGTGTTTGTCTGAGTGAGTGTGTGTGTCTGAGTGAGTGAGTGTGTGTGTATGTGAGAGAGAAGTGTTATGAGAGGCCATCGCTGTAGATAGGCTGCTCTGAGAGGGGGAGACAGCAGGCTGTAGGCATGGCGATGGGTTGCCCAGAGCGATAAGAAGTTCAGGGCCAGGCTGGGGTCTGTGCAGGTGAGAGTGTGCCTGTGAGAGTTCTGCCCACTGGAGTGTGTGAATCCTGCACTCACTCACCCCCCCCCCCCCCCCAACATGCACACACGGACACACACACACACACACACACACACACACACACACACACACACACACACACACACAATGACAAATACAAAAGAGGGCCTTACATTTCCTCTTCAACAGAAGGGGAAATTGAAATATTTACTGGTTGTTGTAACATTAAGGCCAAAACAAGAGTGCCAGTGCTCGCCATTGTGCAAAAAACAAAAGCCGAAAGGGCTCAAAAATGGCTGCTCTTTTCAGATCGGTGAAACGGTTTCAAACGAAATCCTTGCGTTTTTTTGTCCCCACTAATCAGAATTCTGACGTCGGAGTCCAGCTAGGCCTTTATGGAAACAATAATAAAAAAAAAAACAGAGAATCAAACTGTTCAAAAGAGACAAAGAGGCTTTTACACAGGGACTCCCGGCCACACAATAGAGTTACATGCTCGTCTTAATGAGGGGGGTCAGGCAAAAAGCTGCATATGACCATGGATAATGTAAACACATTATTAATTGTGTCCGCCTTTGAAGTCTTATCGAGGCCGGCTTTGGATGGAGAGAAGAGAGGGGGGTAGGGGGGTGGGGGGTTGGGGGAGATGTGGGAAACTGAGAGGGAGCCGGCTTTTTAAATCCAGGCAAATCCACGGAACGCCGAGATTCCGGCGGCTCACAGGCCACTCGGGGAGTCGGCGCATTCTCTGACGTAATCTTGTTAAAATGGCCCCGGCACTGCCGCCAGCTTACGGCCGTCCCCCCGTCTGCACAAAACACACACACACACGCGCCAGTAAACCTCTTCTGTTATACACGTACACACACACACACACACACACACACACACACACACACACACACACACACACACAGACACACACACACACACACACACTCTCTCTCTCCCTCTCTCTCTCTCAAAACCACAGAAATGTATGCTAATGCCTTACACACAGACACAGGTGAGATACAAACATGCCAACAAACTGCTCCAGTTAAACCCATACACACAGATACATCCACCACATCACACCACGACATCGTGCTGCACAAACACATTCACACAACGCAGTGCTACAACACACAGAGGGCAACAAACACGCTGCTATCGCATCTGCACAGAGCACAAGGCATTCTGCTGCTGTGTGTGTCTTCACTCACACCAATGTAGAGTAGGCTAGCCAGGCTACTGCTGCTTTAAACACACAAACAATATATCCACCACTAAACACACACACACAAAGATAGTTTCCAGTGGTGTTTTTTTTTCGTTTCTCCTTTTTTGATCTGAAATGGTGAGACAAAACTAAAACATATCAGATGAAGAGTGGGAGGGTAGGGGTGGTGGGTGGTGATGGTGTGTGTGTGTGTGTGTGCGCGTGATGAATTCCTCCATCTAAATATAAAATCTAAATCATGTAATCAGGCAACAAACAACCTGAAGGAATAGATTTCCATAGGAGCGCTATCTGTGCCCATCAGCCAGGGGAAGGGTTACGCTGTCTGCCCCCCCCCCGATAAGCACCCTGCACAGGGGCTGGCTGGCCGACCCTGCCTGCCTGCCTTCCTTTCTGCTCATTGCAGATTAACAACGCCCCCCATTGGCCAGAGGGGGGCACTGCAGGAGGAGCACCACCAGTAGGCAGCAAACAGAAAAGGGGGAGAGAGAGAGAGAGAGAGAGAGAGAGAGAGAGAGAGAGAGAGAGAGTGCAAGAAAGAGTAAGAGAGAGGATATGAGGGAGAGAGGGGGAGAGAGAAAGACTAAAAGCAAGGAAGAGGGAGAGGGATAGAGTGATGACTGATAATGAAGAATGGAAGGATAATTACCTAGCCTCTTCTGTGTAAACAAACAGGCCGAGAGCTCGAGTGAAGGGAAACGGAGCGAGGAGAGAAAGACAGGATGAAAAAGAGAGGCAGAAAGCCAGAGAGGCAGAAGAGAGACTTATCAGTAGAGGCAAAGATTAGGCGGGCCGTGGCGTCCAGAGTGGCTAAATAAAACTCAACACAGCAACAACAGCACATTCAGAACATGGAGGGGTGAATAAAGAGTCAGGCCAGACGCAAGGTGCTGCAGACTTCAGAGGGTAGAGGACAGAAGCTAATAGGGGAGTGGAGGCCTGAGCAGACCCAGGGACACTGCCTCTCTTGGGGGAGGGATCCTGGAAAACATCTGGGTCCCCCTGGATAGCACCCAGAGAAGTCTCTGGAAAGATATACTGTAGTCTGTTTGGTGGAACATCTGTGACCTATACAAGGAAATACAGTAACTCTTGTTCCCACGCACCTCTTTTCTAATGGAACTATATGTACCTGCAGGTGCTACATGCATTCCTCTGTACTAGTTACATGATGTATTTACTGACATATGGTACGATTGATGTATTGCCACCTGGTTTGCCACATGCTCTCAGGTGTGCTGTGCTGAGCACTCGGTGCTTGCTAGTGTGCGTCTGGCGGAGTCATGAGAGCGGACCAGGAGCCTCGGGGACCAGCGGCACATCGCACACTCACACAAAAACTAGACCGCCGCTCAGTCCTGCACATTCTCTCCACAAGAATAAATCACGCTTGTCAATTTGTCTCCATCTCCTACTCCATTCCCCTACTCTTGCAACTTGTCTGTGTGTGTGGAGGGGTAATGGGGTGTGTGTATGTGTTTGTACATGCGTGCGTGTGTGTAGGTGTTTGTGTGTGTGTGCATGCATGTGTATGTGTGAGTGCCTGTGTGTGTGTGCCTGCATGTGTGTGCATGTATCTTTATGTATGTGTTTGCGTGTGTTCATGAGTGTGTGTGTGCATGCATGTGTAGTGTACAGTCACTAAATATACACATCATTTCATTTATTGTGTGGCCCCCCATGAACGGAATTCCATGAAACTTGGCATGCATTCAGAGGGTTTCATAATGATCCTACAGCTCCAATTTCTTGCAGTTTTGACCATGTCAGCCAGAGATACCTGCGATTACCTCATTTTTGCTTTTTCATTTGTAACTAGGTGGCGCTATACATCAAATGAGTGGTTATGGGATGGGTTGACATGGCCAAACATACAAAAAAATTTGGTCCTCCTAGCCCCTACGGTTCTAGAGATATTCACAGAAAACTTTGTCGCCCTACCCTCCTTTCGGGGGAAAAACAATGGTTCCATGTCATCCTTGTGGGGCTACATGCCCACCAAGTTTTGTGCACCCCGGTCTTTCAGTCTCTGTACTGGGAATCGTTGACAAAAAATTACTGAAGAAAAAAAAAGAAAAAACTAAATAAAATCCGGAAGAAAGAAAACTCTGACTAAACCTATATGACAGCCGCTTTGCTGCGCGGCGGTCATAATAAATAAACAGGGTTCTCTCTCATCTGGTAACAGTGGCAGAAGCTAACCTTTGCCTGGCTTCTCAGGGGCGGGGAGGCGGGGAGCCAGCGCCTCCGGGCCCTGGGGGAACCTCCAGGGCCCTGCACTTGACTTTTCCCTTCTCATCTTTAAAAGAGAGCCTTAACCTTTCCAGCTCAAGCCAGACAGGGCGAGGCACAAATCAGACATACTCCTGTGCTCTCACCCGATGTTGAGCAATGGGTTAAAAAACACACACACACACACACACACACACACATATACATAACATACTGTATACAATAATTATCAGCACTGACTTTATACTCTATGACTTTATAGTGCTGAGCGAGATGAAGAAATGTCACTATGAGCCACCATTCCAAAGGAGAGTGACAATTTCAACAAAAAGTGACGCAACAGGGCCCATTGAGTCCAATGACAAGGATTGGATTCTCTTTTATTTTAAGCACATCTATACAGACATACGTCATCTGTGAAGGTCGCTGGCATGCGGATCTTGGGAGAGACGACCCCATCAAAGCGGCGTTTCTGGATCAGTGGCCCTGGGCCTTGATTTTACTATTAAATTATGTTAAATTCATTCCTTCCATTGAAGGGCCTCAAATCCAATAAGGGGAGCGGCACTGTGGACTCACTCTGATGAGATCGACTGTGTAAGCTCAGTGGAGCAGACGGAGGGAGAGAGAGAGGACAGAGAGGGAGAGAGAGGGAGAGAGAGGGGGGGGGGGGGAGACAGAGTGGAAGTGAGAGAGGGAACGAAAAGGAGGGAAAAAAGATCTGAGAGAATCTGAAAGACAAAGCTGCATGGGAAAAATACAAGGTGACAAAAACAGTGAGAGAGAGAGTGAGAAAGAAAGAGACAAAATGAGAGTGCAGCCCACCTTAGGCAATCTTTTCCCTTTCAAGTGATGTTAAAAGTAGCTGTCTAATTTCAGCAAAATAATTACCTGGGATTACCGGGCAGGTGCCATTAGAGGAATTAGAAGACAACACACTTTAAATGGCGGCAGTGGCACTCAATTCCAGGCGAGGCGGACATGTCAGCATCCGCAGAGAGTCGCACCGCCATTCACACAAACAGAAATAAATAAAGAGGAGCACGCCCCGGCACAGCTTCATCCAGCCCTCCATTTACTAGGCTTTCCAGCCTGGATTTGCAACTAAACGCATAGGTTGTGAGACTGGATAGATGAAACCCTCAGGGTCTGCACTCTGTGTATGTGGTGTACCTGTGTGTGTGTGTGTGTGTGTGTGTGTGTGTGTGTGTGTGTGTGTGTGTGTGTGTGTGTCCGTCACAGAAGTGTGAGTGAGTGTTTATGTCAAACATGCGTTCACATCGAACAATGCGTATGAATCTCCAAGAAAGTTAGTTCAATTGCAAACTACAGCAGCTGTTGACAGTACAGCATTTCGAAGAGGTGTGTGTATGTGTGTGAGTGTGTGTGTGTGAGTGTGTGTGTGTGTGTGTGAGTGGGGGGGGGTTTGCACTCCCCCTCTGTGCGATAAGCTTGGTGGGGGAAATGCTGTGGCAGGAACATGTACTTACTTATCAAACGCTTTGGTGTCTCGCCCAGGGCGGAGGGGAGATGGGGCTGGGGGGTGACAGCAAGGACTGGGGGGGTGAGATGGTTTGGGGGGGGGCTGACTGCATGTGTGTGTGTGTGTGTGTGTGTGTTGGGGGGGTTGGTTAGGAGGGTTGGTTGGGAGGGGGTGTCTTTTCCTCATTCCTGTGCTTGGGGGCAGGATTAGAGAGTGCCCCTGGTCTCTGCCCACAAACATTACATATTAAAATAAAGGGATATTCATTACCATCCACCGCACAAAAAAACTGTCAATTATGTGGAACATTTTCAAAATCGGCCAAAAATAAAAATGAGCCGAGGAAGGGGGGGGGATTCATTATTCATGACTCCTTGGTGTCAGCGACAAATTTACACACACACACACACAGCCAGCCAGCACCAGCAGACGGTAAAGAGATGGCAGGAGGAGAAAAGGAGGAGGGGGGGGGGGGGGGGGGGGCGGAGATGCTGGTGGTGGGGTGGGGGGAGGAAAGGAAGTTAATCTCTGCACAATGGCGGACGGGGAGATATGTGAGGGGTACAGCAGCTGCGAGGTCAGTCTGAGAAGGAGGCATCACCCCCCCTTACCCGCCTTCAGCCTCTGCTCTGTCCAACACGCCAACACCTGCAGCCGCACTACGCACGCACGCACGCACGCACGCACGCACACGTAGAGATGTGTATAAAGTAACCGTTTCCCAGTTGGTTGGTCAGCTTTAGTTTGGCCTGTGTTTTCTTTGGTTCTTTATTGTACAGCACACCAACTGGTAGAGCAGATGTGGGGCCTACATAACACCCATCTCAGGCTCACCGCAACACAGACAACCAGGAGGAACTTCACACCATTAACTGATTTTAAAGCAACAAGTTGTGGACATGGCTTCCTAACAAGCTTCTCGTTTTGATGTGTGGATCTTTACATTTAGTGTAAGTGTGAGCATGTGTGTGTGTGTGTGTGTGTGTGTGTGTTCACAGATAGGACAAGGGAGAAACAATACACACACACACAGAGTGTCCTGTCGGGTATCTTCATAGAGGGGCTCTAACAGCGGCGAGGAGCAGCAGGCTGTGTTCACTCACTCCAGGCTAAAATTGTGAATGAAAGGCAGCCATGACCTCCGCACGAATTACTTAAAATTACAACTCCGAGCCGGAGAAAAAAGGGGGCCTTAAATGTCTCCCATCGTGCTTTCAACTCATAAAAGGGTGTCAAAAAAATGTCAGATTTGAGGAGGTGTTGAATCTCTTACTCTTTAAAACTTGTAATCCGCTCAGGGTGCCTGAGGCAAAACAATCCACAGGGTGTACACACACACACACACACAGTCAGTCATACACAAATGCACGCACACACGAGCAAAGGAGAACATGCGGCATGTGTACACACACACACACACACACACACATTTTGCGTGGCACAGTTTAAAGAAAACAAGCCAGGATGGGGATGCATGCTGGTGCAGCCTTCGCGCTCCATCTTGATCCACCTGAGTCAATGTCTCGGGGCGAGAGGAACAGCCGTCACACATCCAGCAACATGAAGGCGAGCCGCTACGCCACACAGCCTCACCTGCGAGCACAGGTAAAGCCTGACGGCTTAATTAGACAAGACAGATGAGCTGAAGCGCTCTGCACACACCCACACACACACTGACAGACATGGACACACACACACACACACAAATACACATTCCCACATATACACACACACACACACACAGACAGTACTGCTGCATATGAAATATTGCGTCAACATCAATATTGTCATTGTAGCAGAAGCAATCTGGTGGTCATGTCCCTCGGTAATAAATCCTTTACTTTCCATGGCTCTCCCATTACTGTCCTTTTTAATCTGGAGACCCTCATTTGTTTAATCAGAGCCTGGGTGTTCGGCCTTTGGTCAAAAGCCTCAAATTACCTTGCCCATGAAATTGCGTAGAAAAGCGACTTCTGAGACTTTTTCGATGGAGGTGGAAGGGGATGGGGGGGGGGGGGGTTGTTGGAGGAGGCAGAACCGAGTCCAATCAAAAGTTCAATTATGCAAATGAAGATGTCGTAGCAGAGCGACGAGCGCAGAAGACAAAAGGCTCCCGAGGAAGCCGAGTGGACCGCAGCAACACACATTAATATACAGAGAGAGAGAGAAGGAGAGGGAGAGAGAGAGGGAGGGAGAGAGAGTGATGGAGGAAGAGAGGGAGAGAGAGAGAAAGAGAGAGAGGTACTGAGACAGCCGGAGTTACCCCACAGACTCTTCACAAAGTCACACAGTCATAGACCGGCTAAAGGAACCAAGCTGCAGTTTATATGGCACAAGCGCACTAGTCACGGGGTTGCATGTGGGTGACATTTCCGATGTTGTTCCATGTTCAGTTCCAGGTTTGGATCGACCGTGTCAGGCAGATACATAAGAGTACACTCTCGTATCCAATTGAAGCAGAAGCATCCCTTTTTTCACCCCCACACCCCCAGATGAACTCATACACACGCGGTGAAGTTGTGTGGCACGCTGTCGCCTTGGCAAGGCCAACTGCGGGTAAAGGAGCCTTGCGAATGTCGACGGGGGTGTGTGCACGCGTAAAAAAAAAAAAGATAAACGTGTGACTAAACGGAATTTCTGGGGGCCTTTTTCTCACAAGCCGAGCCATGTACGCCTTTGAAAAGAGCATCCGTACGCCTGTGTGCGTGTTCATATTTGACAGGGTTTCTGTGTGTACGTACGCATGGTTTTGTTTTGGAAGGTAGCAGCTCAAAGAGCCGCCACCGCCGCTGTTCCTTCTTGCCTGAGCTCTGCATGTGAAACACGTTTAAGGAGGTGTAAGCCACCGCTTTAAGACTGCCGACTGAGGAGGAGGAGGAGGAGGAGGAGGAGGAGGAGGCAGCGGTAGCAGCATTACCCAACCTCACGCCTGTTGCAAATGAGCTTTGGCTGAGCAGGCAGGGAAGGCACAGAGCGCTGACATTATTGAGCATCCTGTTAGGCACTGGCATCCTGTTAGGAGTTGGGTGGAATGACAGAGGGGGGGAAGGGGTTGCGTGGGGTGCACATACACAAAAACACACACATACAGGCACTAAGGCTTGTTGTATGCTTTAAATTCAGCCTGCCTCTTTGGGCACGGAGTTGTATTCAGGCACGTCTTAAGCGTGAAGGAATCATTACTTCGCCTGTACAGAGACAAGACAGTGCTGGCAATTACAAATGCTACAGCTGCATGTGCCTAAAAAAAATTATATATTTTATTTATATATCACAAAAGACGAGAGAGGGGAGAGGGAGAGACTCTTCTGCCCACCTGGTCTGTTCTCAAGAGACCTGAGAGAGAGAGAGAGAGAGAGAGAGAGAGAGAGAGAGAGAGAGAGAGAGAGAAAGGGAGAGAGAGTGTGATTGAGAGAGAGAGAGAGAGAGCAAAGGAGACAGCGAAAAGAAGGGAAGAAAGAAGGAACGGAATAAAGAAAAACCAAGCACGTCTGAAAAAGCCGACAGCCGGCCCAAATCCATATGGCATTAATCTTCTTTTACTGCAGTCTTCAACAAACAAATTAGGGGTGCATGAGTTCACCGATCCCCCCCGATAACGGCCACGTTTATCAATTAATCTGAGCTTGCCTCTGAAAACTCATTAAGGCAGACACTTTGCACATGATGTTCTGAGGCGCAAGAGAAAGAAAGAGAGGAAGAGAGAGAGAGAGAATGAAAGAGAGGATGAGAGAGAGAGAGAGAGAGAGAGGGATAGAGAAAGCTCATGTGAAGCTAGCGACGCGTCGCCGTTGTCCAGTGCGGCCTGGGCTCCTTATGCGATGAGAGGAGGTGATAACCAAAGCAATTAAAATGAAAATAATTACAAAGTCACCCCGACGTTGCCACCGAGGAGGAGCAAGAGGAGGAGGCGGCCTCCTGATCAAAACGAGCGCGCGTCAATAGGTCTGCCGAGCGAGGGAGCAGGCAGTGCGCCTGATCGATGAGTACGGGCAGGCAAGGAAGCGGCCTTCAGAAACAACATGCAAAAAAAAAGAAAGAGTGGAAAAAAGAGGGAAAATTAAGGAAGAGAGGGGAGAGAGAGAGAGAGAGAGAGAGAGAGGGAGGGAGGGAGGGAGAGAGAGAGAGAGAGAGAGAGGAGCTCGATGACATCAAACACCATCACGCTTCGGAGACATGAGTGGGCCAGGCAACACTTAGGCTAATGAAAGCTCTTATATACGCATACTCACACACAAACATACACTTCCCAATTATACACACACATACTGTATGTACATATATGCTTTCTCCAAGCCACTCACATACAGTATACACAAGCTCAGACATGTGCTTAAATACACAAACATGAGCTTGCACACACTGCGCCCCAATACACACACTTTTTACACAGGTCTAAGTGACAGACGGGACCATGCAAAAACAACAGGGCCGTTAAATTCCACTCACACTTCAAAGGTGATAAATGTCAGCGGAGGTGCTGCAGCCCAAGTGCTGCTGGAGGGTGTGTGTGTGTGTGTGTGTGTTTGTGTGTGAAAGTGAGTGCCATCCATCATTGTCCTGGTGACCGAACCAGTACCATGTCACAGACAGGCCACTACAACTCTGACATGACAGAACTGGATTTATGACTGAGGGAAACAATGGCCAGCATACCAAATTGTGGTCCATGTGCATACTCGCTTGCGCACACACACACACACACACACACACACACACACACACACACACCTGCTTTCATAACTTCAGCAGTCTCTCTTGAGAAGCCCATCAGAGAGAGGAAGTGATTGAGACTGAGGTCTCCATAACGAGCCAATTATAGCCTTATCACTATGCCACTTTCCCCCGCCACACACACGCACACACACACACACGCACACACACACACACACACACACACACACACAAAATTAAACAAGCACATCAGTCAGGCTCATTTGTAAGCCGAGGCATTTCCAAAGTCATTCCTCCATCCCCCCCACCCACCCACTTCTGATGGCAAAGCCTGTTTCAATCGTAGGGCCGATGAGCATGGGGAGGGTGAGGGGGGGGGGCAGCGGGAGAGAGGGGGTTAATTTAATTAAATTTTTGAGGTGGCCACTTCAGGTTGAAGGAGCACTGGTGGGACGGAGGGGGGAGGGGGGAGCGGGGGAGGTGAGGTGGGGAGCTGTCCGCGGCTCCGAAGGCCACAGTATTGATCACGAGGGCTACGGAGGGAGGGAAGAGGAGGATGTGGAGGAGGAAGAGGAAGAGGAGGAAGATGGCAGTCATGGTGGTTGGTGGGTGGCTGAAGGACTCCTCTGGGTTTAGGCCCACACACCTGTGACTAAGGGCAGGATAAGAGCAGATTAAGCTAAAGTTACCCCCCCTCACCACACACTATCTCTCGTGTACACACACACACACACAGAGTCCCACCACCTCCTCCAACCCACCCTTGAATCCACCCCAGCCCCTCGTTTCCCCCAGTCTCCGCCATGTCATTCAAAACCCTCTTGTAGGCGAGCGCGCCGAAGGACAAAGCGTCTTTCTGGCCACCCTAATAAACTCCATTAGCTTCTGAGACATCAAACATGGGAGGATTATGAGATTTTCAAAAAAGAGAGGAGGAGGTAAGAAAGAAAAAAAAAAAGAAGGGCGGCCAGGGAACTTCCCTCACTCAAACAGGTATTCTTTCTGGAGATTACACCAAGATTTGTTTTCATTTTTTCCCCTCCTCCTCCTCCTCTCCCTTTAGCTCTCTGCTCTCCCTCGCTCTCTAACTCCCTCTCTTTCTTTCTTTCTTTCTTTCTTCTCCCTCTCTTTCTCTCGCTCTCTTCCTCTCTCTTCAGCAGCTCCAAAAGGCAGTACTGTAATCCCTGGCAGATAAAACTAAGGCCTTACCAAAGGAAGATTACAAACCGCTTTGTAAACCTTTTATACCAGTCGGCGTGGGTATTGGAGAGCTCTTCAAGTGCTTAACTCATGAACTGCACACGCACACAGACAGACACACACATACACACACTCTC
The DNA here is from genome assembly GCF_046254945.1 of Alosa pseudoharengus. Taxonomy (NCBI): domain Eukaryota; kingdom Metazoa; phylum Chordata; class Actinopteri; order Clupeiformes; family Clupeidae; genus Alosa; species Alosa pseudoharengus. Next base: position 23,726,032 of record NW_027468620.1, on the reverse strand, counting down.
ACAGACACAGAGGAAGGGGAGGATAATGATAGTGGTATTACTGTAACCGGCTCAAAACACAGCCTACAACTCCGCCGGCTTGTTTCAGCGAGGAATTACTGATAGACACAAGCAAACACACTCACACACAGAGACAAACACACACACACACACACACACACGCACACGCGCACTCACACACACACACACACACACACACACACACACCTGAAGCTTGATCAATCAGATATGACCATTAATCTTTTGTGATGCTGTATGCTTTGTTGAGATTTAATAGGAAAACCCAACTGCAGTTACCTTCTTCACAGAGATGGCAAAAGGTCCAACCTGTTGAGCTAATTTCAGATGTAGTTACGAGCTCAATTGCACACACCTGATGAATCAGTAACCTGGTCAAACCAGTCAAAAAAACAACTTGATTTCTGTCAACTATTTAAAATATGAAATAAGAAATCTAATGTGGTTGAGAGTTCCGAGGCTGATTGCCAGTCTCCTGGATGGTCGCTATGGCCATTCGGCCTCTGTGGAGGTCCATCCGAGCCGATCCCAGGATCCGGTCATCCAGTCTCCCTCTCAGTCAACAAAGACCACAACAAGAGTCGGGGGAGAATAAGGTGGCCAAGGAGTCCCACTGCCCTGCTTTTCCACACCGAGGATTATTCTCCTAATATTTCACAGATTAGGGTGGTGGTGGTGGGAAGAGTGGGGGTGGGAGGGCACATTGGGGGGTCTTTATGACCCTGCTGTCATTGGGTCTGAGGTGAGCTCCACGTCCAGACCCCCCTTCAGGCACAGGTGGTCTCTGGGCAGCCAGGGTAACGGAGCCCCCACCTGGGCTTAACAACGCACCACGGCACCAATCCCTCCAGATTGAAGAGGCGATGATGGACAAGGTCCAGAGGTGGAGGGGAGGATAAAGGTGGACGGAACTGGATAAAGGAGCCGCGGTGAGGAGCTTTGCGGACGAGTAAAGGCTCTCAGATACTCATTAGACAAACTCCTGTGGCAGTAACACAGCAGCCTCACATTGGCTGGCTGTGGAGTTTGCTGAAGCAATGTACATACGCGCAGATGAGCGGTGTATGTATTTCACATACCACAGTCATATACCTTAATGTAGAGCAACAATAGACAAGGGGTGCTGTCACGCCTGTTCTTTCAAGTTATTTATGACTCTGGTTTGTCTTCCTCCTTGGGGCGATTCATTTGGGCAGGTGTCAACACAGCAATCGTACTCTGCTACAGACCAAAACAAACTTACCACGAAACACTGAAAGGTGAACTCTAGAGCAGTTTGTTTGAGGAGGGAATGTGGTCCAGGACGCACACTACTGATGAGGACACTTGCATTTGAAAAGCTTCATTCCAACTTGCTGTCCATGCCAGACGAAGACTAGAGTGTGCCATCCATTATGTCCTCGTGACTTCGGCGAGCTGGGCACAGATTCAGAGCGAGATCTACGGCATGTTCTCCAAGGTGACTGGGAGCCCCGAGGAAAGGTCAGGAAGAGGAGAGAGGGGCACAGACACGAGAAGAACGTTCTCACGGGCTTCAAAGACATTAGCCTCCCCCTCCTAAAAAAAAAAAGAGCCAACCCTCCCTACACACACACACAAGGCAGGCATTGGTGTCAGAAACGTCGGGCCCGCTTGGAACTCTTAAGAAACCTCATTAAGGTTCACCGCAGCCTGCCGCGAACCCAATTAAAACCATGCTAATTTATTCTAATTTCAATTTGCGCATGCCACTCTTTCAGAGTTGAAGGAGGGGGGAAAAGAAAAGAAAAGAAAATTAAAAACAAAGGCGGCGAAATGAAAGAGTGCAACCTGGCCACCCCCTCTCTGCCTCCTGCCAAGTCTCACACGTCCTGCACTGAATTAAGAGAAAAAAAAGCTCTGGGAATTTAATTTGTGGCCTTTGATTTAGTTTAAATAAGGGCACAAGACTTCCTTTTACTTTCTTTTCCTCAAATAAATGTATTCTTTTTTTTGGTATTATATAAAAAAGAAATAAAGAAAGAAAAAAAAAACTGGTGAGCAGGCTGGTTATGTCATCTTTGCGTGTCGCCATGCTTCAGATGAGGATGAAGACGAAGATGAGGAAGGGGAGTTTATGAAGCCCGACGAAGGTCCGCCAGACGAGAGCATCTTAAAAACCAGGCACTCTGACGCTCGCATGCTGAGATCTCAGTTGGGCTTGGGGGTGGCGGGTGGGTGGTGGGGGGGTTCAGCTTCCAGCGAGCCCCTTATGTAAATGGTCCCGGAACTTTCTTGCCGTGGAGGCCGGCTTTTTTCCCCTTTATGTTAAAGCCTGGGGGAATAGTGCATCAAGTGGAAAAACAGCGGCCGAAAATCCCCAGATCAGAGCATCTAAGTGTGGAGTCTTTTAAAGAAAAACTTTAAGCACACCGCAGGGGAGGGCCGCATATAATATGCGCTACGATGTATCTGTGTGGGTGCATGCAAGCGAGTGTGTGTGTACACGTACAGTATGTGTGTGTGTGTCTGCTTTATGGGTAGGGTGGGTGAAATTGCCGGAAGACGAATGAGAAGCGGAGGAAGAAGCATGGAAGGTTCTAGTCAATCAGAACAGCCTACTTTCACAGCGTCCAAAAGAAAGTTCCGTCGTACACTTGGATGAGTCTCTCAGAAACTCTTAGAAAAGATGTAGAACTCTGAAATATGAGACAACTCTTTCAAAAAACCCATGTGAACGTGCACAAGCACACACACACACACACACCTAAATACCCACACACAGACAATACACAAAGTCAACATCCTTAGCAAATCTTGTCTACAAGATTACAGGTGGCTAAGCGAAAAACTACCCCAAGGTGTGTATTGAGACGGTTAATGTTAAACTGCAGGACAAACAGCCTGGAGCAGAGGGCTGGAAGATGATGGAGGTTAACAGTCTGAGCGGCTAACACACACACACACACACACACACACACACACACACACACCAGCCTTTCACCCCTGAGCCTGACGAGGTGGGAATGACGAGGATGCCAGGACTTGGCAAAACAAACACAGTCTTAAATGCTGTGGTGTGAAGTGGCCTGCCGGCACGGACCGCACAGGGGGATTATGGGGAATCATCCCGTCTTAATGCCCAGAGAGAGAGAGAGAGAGTGTGTGTGTGTGTGTGTGTGTGTGTGTGTGTGTGTGTGTGTGTGTGTGTGTGTATGTGTGTCTCAGACGACAGCCAGTGGTAGCTTTTCAGGCTCACGCCTCTGTGACGGAGCAGGTGCCGTCGCGATGCAAAAGGTGAGCCAGGCCTGCTTAAGCTCACTCGTGTGCTCACACACACACGCAGACACACACAAAGACAGATGCAGCTTCCTGGACAAATCCCATCTATGAGATTATAATGCGATAAGGTAATATGCCACTTCAGCTAAACCCGTGTTAAGAAAATTAACTGGGGAGGTGGAGGTACTGAGAGGACAATCCCACACACACACACACACACACACACACACACACACACACACAAAGGGATTGACGATAATGTGACAAGCACACGCTAAAAAGGAGACAAGGAAACTGTGACAGATAAGGATAGCATGGCTATCATGTGACCAAAGGGAAAGCCCAAAACACACATTCTTCTAGGCTCAATAAAAACATAAACATATAAATGAGGAAATAGTCTAAAATCCTATCTTTCTGGTCCCTTCTTCAAACGAGGCCATTCAGGTCCATAAAAAGACATTACTTTCTTAGCTATGACACTTAAACTTATGGAGGTGATCTCCTGCTGTAAATTATGCTCATGACAGAGGAAATACTCTGATGGATGACACCTGCTCTGA
>NW_027468620.1:23704711-23717211 GCF_046254945.1 Alosa pseudoharengus | reverse complement strand
CAGGAGGAGCGGGCGAAGGCGTTCAGGGTCACAGGTGATTGGACGCCCGCGCTGATTAAAGGCAGGCTGACAGGTCAGCCATCACCGTGCCAGTCTCCACTGCTCTCTTTGTGCTTCTCACAGGCTTGGCCTGCAGTCTGAGTAAATATTGTTCAAGTCGTCTGTCTGACTGTATTTCACTCAAGCAGCAGTGAGTTCACATGGACAGCGTATCCAAACATGCATGCACACACATGCACACACACACACACACACACACACACACACACACCCATCATAGAGAGTCACGGTCCATGACAGCACTGGAGACAAGTGCCACAGACCTCATTCTGGGGGTTTCACATGACAAAACACTCACACACTTTCTCTCTCTCTCCCTCTCACACACACACACACACTCAGACAAAGCACAATCAGGTACATCCTTCAACAGCCCTGGTTGACTCGGAGAGCAGTGGGTGGTGAAGGGACCCAGGGTTACATAGGTAGGTTCACACACACAAACACACACACACACACACACACACACACACACACACACACACTGAAGTCAGGGGGCAAAGAGAAGGTGTGAGGTAAGCAGATGACACAAAGGCAATGCTAAGCAAGTGAAGGCAAGCAGTTGCACCATACGGTAGCTGACACAGCTAAAAAACACTCACTAGATTAGTCACACACACACACACACACACACACACACATAGCATAAGCTCTATATGAGACAATGGGCTCACGGTTAGGCCATTCCTATTCAGACACTGAGTGGAGGTGTAGAAAGAAAATGACATATGAAAATGGATCCATAAATGAGGCACTGCTCTACCTTCCTCGTCGGGGTCCCCAAATGGGTTGAAGACGTTAGGATCATCGGGCTCGTCGAAGGGGTTGGTGCTCAGATTGGAGGGGTCCTGGTCGTCCTCCTCCATGAAGTTCAGCTTGCTTATCAGCTCTGTGGAGATCGCCACACCCAAACACACACACACACACACACACACACACGATTAGTGGGATGTCAAGGGATGACGAGAGCGAACACAATCCACAAGAAAATGAAAATGTAAAATGAATACGACTCACAATAACACAAAATACAGACATGACCACAAAACCACAGGGAAAAAATTCAAAAGAACTAAAAAAGACAACATCTGCACTTTGAAGTGAACCAAGATCGCACCAGCCAACCCCAAATCCGACCCTGTGTACACACATCCAAGACCCTCACATAGCCTCCCACCAGTAAGCTGGGAGACAATCAGTGTCTCTGGGTCCTCATCCATCCACTGGGTTCAGGGCTTGGTCCCCCAACTCCCCTAGAGTGTGACTGGGCCCACTGTGCTCAGAGGTGGCCCAGGAGAGGTGATAAGGGCCTGGGACATGTCAGCACCCAAGGGTTCCTGCTACATTCTCACCCCTATTTGGACATTGACACACTGCTCAGGAGAGCCAGTGATTGTGTGTGGGTGTGTGTTTGTTGGAGGCTATTTTTACAATGGTTAAGGCCAGATGAGTAGGTCATCTAGGTCAACACATCAATAGCAAAGTCTTGTTTCCTTTCGCATCCCTTTTTTTACACCCAGGAAATATTCAAAACTGAACACAGACGTGTGTTTTTACAGTAATAGCTAGGCCAGTGATGACTTATGGCATGTGCGGACTACATGATTTTTTTGTCTTCCACGATGGTCTTTTACGATTGACCATGTCAGACTAGGCGATCAGAGAACCACACATTCTTACCACATCTTGGTCGTAAGACTGGCCACATTACAAGATCATGTAGCCTATCGTCGCGTGTCGTCACAATGTCAGCGTCAACACGGGAGTCGTAGGAGATTCCCCCAAAAATTCTGACATGCTAGACTTTTGGTCGTAAAGTCATAGAACGTCGCAGACAATCGTGGGTCGTTGAATATGTTACATTACAAGACGCTTCCTCCTTCGGCGTCGTTCTCGACTTCATATTTGGGAACGACACTGGAAATTTGTCATTCACGACAGAATCGAGGCAAAATCGGGCTGAAATCGTGTAGTCCGCACATGCCATAAGACATCACAGGGATCACTCCAGTTAATAGAACATTCTGTAAACCACCATTTAAAGTAATACTAGAAAATCAGGCCAGTGTTCCTTCTTGATGTTATAAGACATGATGTTACACAACACGCCCATGCAATCCCATCTGCTCATTCCAGATGGGAGTCTGGTTCACTGCAAACTGCAGAACACCAAACTACAGCTCAGGGAGTATAACTCAAAAGTGTAAATAAAAATGGGGAGGATAGAACGATCACAAGGGGAGAGGGGAGACATTTATAGAAATAAAAAAATAATTACATAATACCAAGAACCACAAAGGAAACCGGTGAGACCAGACAACACCACACACCACATCAAGGATGGCAAAGGACATCAGAAAAATAGATAGAATCAAAGAGAGAGAAAGAAAGTGGAAGAACAACCAGATTCAGAGAGAGAGAGAGAGAGAGAGAGAGAGAGAGAGCGAGAGAGAGAAAGAAAGAGAGGACAGAGTGGAGTGGAATGGAAAAGAAGACGAAAGCTCAAGAAGACCTTCGGAGGAACTGGCTGATTTAGCCGATGGCTTATTTGCTTGCTTTAGGTAGTCATCGGGCTCCCCATCTAAGCAGCTGAGCGCATTCAACTGGTTTACTATCTCTGCAAACAGAAGGCCAGTCAGGACAAGAGTGAGCAGAGAGGAAGAAAAGAGAGGAAGAAAGGGAGGAGAGGAGAGTGAGAAAGCACACAGCGGCCACACAATTTAACAATCGAAACACACATACAGCACTCATGACACCATATGTGTGCATAGTGAGAAACCAACATCATATATGTATGTACATATACTGTACATATATTTTCAGTTAGATGCTCGAGTCAAACAAAAACAATATGGCTGAGCAGGTTTTACATGATACTGGGACAAGGACGGAATGGAGGCATGAAGAGATGAGAGAAAGAAGAATGAGTGGAGAGAAGGATGAGTGGAGAGGAATGGACAGCATTCTGTAGTGGATGTATAGAACACCAACACCTCGAACAGATGCAGTGAATACATAAAGAAATGCAGAAATGCAGTCATGCATTTCTATAGGCAGCCTACATACGTGCTGTTGTAGACATGAGATGCATGGGAGGAGGCGAGAGGAGAGGAGAGGAGAGGCTTAGCGTCAGAACTCTTTCTGAGCGGCTGGATCATTCCAAAGCCGGGCATCCCACACATTATGCATGGGATGATGGAGAGACAGCAGAGAGGAGGAGGACAGAAGCGAAGGAAAGGAGGGAGGGCAGGAAAAAGGGAGAGAGAAAGATGGAAAGGTATTACAAAGCAAAGAAGGAAAAGCCTGATGGGGAGACTGAGCCAAAAGAAGCACTGCATACATGCGCGCACACACACACACACACACACACGAAACCAAAGCACAAACAAATCCGCAACAGCAATAAAAAGAAATATACACCCAAGCATTCTGCTGCAAAGGAACGTATAAAGTGATCCGTGAGTGTCCAGGTTACTGCCCCTTACCAGGTGAACAGTGATCGGGGCAAATGAAAATGACCATTTTCGTGACCAATGGGTGCTGCATTGAGTGGTGTTATGATTGGGTTTGAAAAGACCGTCACAGTTACAATACACATAATAATCAACATTTTATATGTCCATCCACACAATCTGATTGAATTGTTGAATGGTTGAAAAGCATTTCAATAGAAGCTGTAAATCTATAATAGTATTTTTGTGATTTAATATATTATTTTACAGGTCTACTAATTGGCGCAGAATAGTCCTCAAGTTTAGAAATACCAAACCAATGATTCAAATGATGTGCTGTGTTTCTGACTAAAATAACTACTACAATTGGTCAATCCAAAACAAAATAATAAATGTATTACTGTAAATTCGTATTTATCGTTTCCTTCTTTGGGGATCACTCATTTTCTATGCTACAATTACATTAAGACACCTAATGTGATCCCACAAAAACACAGAACTGGCTATGCCAGACTAACCCAAGATCAAGGCGCCACTGGCATCGCCACCTCAGCACTTGGCACAGGTGTGGGGTGCCAGCACGGGCCGGGGGCCCGGGGCCCGGGGCCCGAGCCATGCCACACGGCTGCCCGCAGCTATCCCTCAGGGACCGTGTCTGGTGCCCACACCTATGCCCAGAACACGACAAGGCCTGGTGCAGTCAGAGCAAGGGGGGAGGGGGGGGGTCCAGTGCCAACGGGGGCGCTGCCAGTCTACGCCACGGCCGGGTCCAGGTTCCACCTGTTATTTTACCCCCCTCGTGCTTCCCATGCTAACCGTGTAGGACCCCTGCGAAGGCCACAGTGCGTGGTGGATATACGACTTGTCAGCGCCCTGACAAGGAGCTGAGTGGTGCATGTCCGATGGCCCACGGCCCCTTAACGATTGTTATCTGTTAGTTGTTAAAGGGGAAGGGAAAAGTTAAGAGGAATGACATGCATGCATTGCATAAAACATCTAAACTGTCTGCTCCGAAACCCTGAACCCAACGCTCACCGGTGATCTTGGCGGCTTTCTCTTCCTGGTTGACCCGATTCTCCTCGTCCTCCTCGTTCTCCTCCTCAAAGTCGTCCAGGTTGCCGATGTCGGCCTGCTTCATGCTCATCAGGCTGGCCAGGCTCTGCATGTCCTCGTCACTGTGTGTGGGGGCAGGGCGGGAGAGAGAGACAGAAGATGGTTGTGTGAGTGTGTGAGAGTGTGCGTGTGTCTGTGTGTGTGTGTGTGTGTGTGTGTGTGTGTGTGTGTTGGTGCATAAAAGCGTACCGAAAAAGGATTTTAAAAAGGGAATTGCGACAACACTCATTTTGAGAGCGTAGAAAAGACATGTAAGCCTCAGATTTGCTTAGGTTGGCTTCGATTTTTCAAAATGTTTAAAAGGTTGTAACAAATGCTGCAGGTTTTTTTTTCCTTCAAAATTGTCTTTGTCAGAATTAGTATGTGTTACTTATACGTGGGCATACGGGAAGGGCAGTAGGATTGGTTGTTCATTCTCACTTAAACCCCCTCAGGTTGCAACAATTCTATATGATAACCTCCCGTTGGTTTAAAGGAGAGATGAGGAGGGAGAGAAAGATGGAGAGAGTGAGATAGAAAGAGAGAGAGAGACAGAGAGAGTGAGAGAGAGAAAAAGAAAGAGGGAGAGAGAGACAGAGGAAAGGAGAAGCCATGCCTCTGTAAACAATGTGCCCTTCATGCTCTCGCTCATGAGAAGCCTGGGCAATAAGAAACACACATTCCTGCCGCGCTTTTTTCAGCCAGCAGCAGATAACACCAGAGGATTAACGCTCTCCCTCTCCCTGCTTCTCTCTCTCTCTCTTTCTTTCCCCTCTGTCTTTCTGTCACTCCTTCTCTTTCTCCCTCTCTTTATCATCTCACTGCCTCTACCCTCCCAACGCACCCCCTCCCTCCTTTCCCACCGCCTCACCTCCCCCCTTCCTCCCTTCTTCGCTCCCTGATCATTCCCTCCTTCATGAATGCAATACAGTCCCTTCTTTAACCGGCAGCCGGGCTTATTTGAACTTATGTAATGGGGTTTATTTGTGAGAGGGTGACATCATTCCCCGCGGGTTAAGAGGGGTGAGACACTCCTGCCCTCGGACCCTCGGCGCTCACAAAAGGAGAGGCAGCTTGTAGGCCGACACACATCCCACACAAGACCCCTCAGGCTCCCTCTCTCTCTCTCCCTCTCTCTCTCTCTCTCAGTATCTCCCTTGCGCTCTTTCTCTCGCCCTGGCTTTTATATACACAGTCAGAAGAAAAGCACAGGGGAGACAGAAGGCAGCAAATATGGATCTGTGGAATTGTTACTCAAAAGGAAAAAGAAAAGTGCAAGAGAGAGAGACAGAGAGACAGAGAGAGACTTTATTTACACTTCCAAGCCAGTGGCTGGCAACATTTTTGCTATCTCTGGGTGTCTCCATTCTTTTGTGTGATGGGGGGTTGTGTGAGTCAAAAGAATACAAGCTGCTGGAAGGCAGCCCTGTGAAAACAAGATTTATTTATTTGTTTATTTTTTTTTCTAATTATCATTCCCTCAGCCTTGGGTTTGGCAGCTAACAGGAAGAGAACGGAGTGGAAATGATTCTTCATATTAAATCAGCGCAGGGATTTGAGGTGATTTTTGATTTTGCAATTTGACACCAACAAATAACTTCCGTCGCGAAATGTGAGGAGCAACGCAATCCTTCATATTTCTTTCAACAACACCCCATAGAGGATCCTCTCCCAGCTCTGGGTCAGACATTGTGTGTGTGTGTGTGTGTGTGAGTGTGTGTGTGCGTTGAAGTTAATCTCACAGACATGCAGTCGCATGAACGGCACACAGGAGAAAGGATGATTCTTCAAATTGGTCAGGTCCAGAAGGTTGCAAAGGTAGCGTATGGAATGTTGAGATGCTGCGATCTACAATCAGTGTAAGAGCACGATGTTTGAAGAAAGAGCACGATGTTTGGGCAGGAAAAGAAGGAGAGGGAGGGAATAAGTGTATCTATAGGAGAGAGGTGAGGGGTGCAGCTAGATACAGTAGGGTAGGATTCAGTGAAGTGTACTGTTGCAGGCCAATACAAATAACCAAATTATTTTAAATGAAATTTTCTTTATCCATATTGAATGAAATTTCCATATCATCCATAACGTTCAAACCAACAAAACGTTTCAGCTGTAATTTTTTGCACCTGTCTTTACAATCATCCGAAGTGTATAGGGAAGTTTAGCAAAAATACAGCCAATAAATGTGTCTTTCGTTATGCGTCTTGTGTGTATGTGCCAGGTGTCAGTGGGGCCAAACATTAATTCCCACGTGAACGGAAAATAAAGATTCTATTCTATTCTAAAAACACGTCCACCTAAAAACGCACTGACGAAATGCAGAAATAAAGCTCGCAATGACCCGGTATGAACACGTAGCCGGATACTGACGGCCAGTTGGGCAGTTATTTGCTTTATCTGTCAGGGCTGACTGCTGGCGGTTTAATCAGCACTAACGCAGGGCGACGGAGAGGAGGCTAACTGGGAGCTGAGAGCGCAGCTATGGGAGGAATGCAGAGTATGTCACATGGAGGTTCACTTGCCGTGCTACTGAAGCGAGAGAGGGAGTTCGAGATGAAAAAGGAGAGTGTGAGAATGAGTGATTAAGAGAGGGAAACTCAAGGGAGAGACGCCGTGTGTGTGTGTGTGTGTGTGCGTGTGTGTGTGTGTGTGTGTGTGTGTGTGTGTGTGTGTGTGTGTAAATGAGAATGTGAGAGGACAGAGGGAGATAGAGGCGACGAGAGCGACGAATGATGGGGCATAGAAGGAAGGAGAGAAACCGGCCTGGCCTTTTGATCTGTTCGCTATTCTCTCGTTCCAATCAATGCAAACTCAACTACTGGATTCGGAGTTATTTGGAGACCCTGGGTTTAATGTTCAAGCTTTCTTTGAAGCCTTAGATTTCGATCCTTTGACCACCACTTTTCTGAGCCACTTGGGTCCAAAAGGGACAAACACACACACATGGAGTGCTTAATTAGTGTGGAGTGTGTCTGTGTGTGTCTGTGTGTGTGTGTGTGTGGTTGGAGAGGTGACTCACGTGGCTTTGCCCTCTCTAAGGAAGATGCAAGAGAGAGAGAACTGCAGAGTGGCGGCCACCACCTTCTTGGACAGGGGCTTGAACTTGAGCTTGACGTCGGTCTGCGTGGGCATGGGACTGGCGTACTGCTTCATGTTGATGCTGCTGGTGGCCAGCGCCTTCCTCCGGCCCGACGGGGACTCCTGTGGACGGAGAGAAAGAGGGAGAAAGAGAAAAAAAAGAAAGTAAGACAGGAAGAGAGAGAGAAAGAGAGAAAGAAAGAGAAAGAGGGGGAGAAAGAAAGAAAGAACACTTATTTTATTAACCTTCATTTGAAACCTCCATTCCACCAGCTAAACACAAGCTTTAGAAACATTTACAGACACTCAAAATGTTCACATGTTCACCATATTGTCAAGAAAGGAAATAATGAAGGAAAGAAAACAAGTTTCCCATGTAATCCACTCATGTTCAGTTAACCTGTGTCCTAATAACTATTTTCTTAAATCATTTGGTGTTATTTCCCTGATACATTTGCTTATTTGCGCATTGCGTATTTGACTACAACTATCTGCTTGCCATCATATCAGCGATCGATCACCATGCTAATGAAGAACGGGTGAAATTGACATCAAAGGCATGAGAAAACGGTGACCTTTTCATGATAGAGTAAAAATGAAGACAACAATGCAGACAATGCAGGAGACCGGAGGGCTGCTCAGTTATGGCAAAAACTTTATCATGATTATTTTGCTCAATATTGAGATCACGGTTATTAAACACGATTACTCAGTGATTTTGGAATAATCTAAATACATTTAAATATAATCTAAATGTACAATTTAAATAGAAAAAAATGAATGCAAAAAGATCATGCACACGACAACTCAAGACAAAAGGAGAGCACTAAATGTAGCAAAATAATCATTATATTTCGATGAGGTTGTTTTCATAATCGTCACAATCACGATTAATTGATTAATTGCACAGAAGAGACAGCAATTGAGGGACCATTTCAGGTTATGTGTGTTTAAATGTCAAATGCCTGACTGACATCATACATGGCCTTAGCAGCACCTTTGGGAGATAACTGCTGTTACCTGTTTAAAGCCTCATAAATTTAAACAGGTAACAGCCGTTATCTAGCAACTCCAGATTCCTTTAACAGTTCAGTTCAGAGGAACAAATTATCCATTAACATTATACAGAAACTATTATAATATAACAGAAGTTACATATGTGAAAACAATGCCCTGTGAAGACATCTGTCCCACTCTCTCTCACTCCCACACACACACACACACACACACACACACACAGGCACACAGTCACATACAAACCGAGCCTTTCATGCATTATCTGTGCTCGTGAGGATAAAGGATGTAAGGTCCCTGGCGCCCCCTATAGGAGACACAATGTCAAGAGGCGACCATTAAACTTGCATGTCTCCCAAACAAACCAAAAGTACAACAGTGAACTGCAGTAGTGTGTGTGTGTGTGTGTGTGTGTGTGTGTGTGTGTGTGTGTGCTCGCATGCAAGTCCTTTTAATCAAATGTTTGATGTCATAATTATGAGACACCATTCAACAAGCTAATAAAAAAAGGGTCTGCAGTTTTGAGTTGTCTCGTTTCCTCGCAAAGATGAAAGATTTGCCCAACATGAAACCAACAGATGAATAAATCAAAAGAACAAAAAAAAGCCATCTTCAGCTGGGCCCGCTGTGCATCCCTAGATAGGAGAAAACACAGCTGGGGCCGTTACCCTGCCAAAATAAATAAATAAGCGCAACAAAACGGCACGCTTAGTCCTTCCGCTCTACCTCGGGGCTTTTTCCCTGCTTGCTGTCAGCCTATCAAGGATTTGCTCTTGCGCTTGCTGTGTTGATACAGGGCACGTGCCATGTTCTCTTTCTCTCTCCCCCATTCTCTCCCTCTCTCTCTCCCTCTCTCTCTCCCTCCCTCTCTCCCTCTCTCCCTCTCTCTCTCCCTCAGAGTGTCTGCCGACTGCCCTAGGTTGTTCACTGGAAAAACATATCCGTCTTTGGGGAGGTGTATGTTCACCGTTTCTCTTTCCATCAGAGAGGGGGAGACAGAGGGAGGGAGGGAGAGAGAGAGAGAGAGAGAGAGAGAGAGAGAGAGAGAGGAGAGGTGAAAGAGGGAAAGAGAAGGCAATTCGAGGGATTGTTGTTTGTTTGTTTGTTTGTTTGTATTTGCTGGGTTGTTTGTTTACCGCTGCATTCCCCCGTCGCTCATCTGAAATGGAACGAGCGGAGTGGAGGAGCGGGAGCCACAGAGAGTGAGTGAGCTAGCACGCCGCCGCTTCAGCCCTCCGTCACAACGCCAGCTGCATTCTTGGCCCAAGTTCAGGAAGCAAAGGGGTGTCTGAGCAGGGAAGGGGGTGGGGGGGGGTGGAATCAAGGGAGGAAGGGGAAAATGGGTGGTGAAGGAGGTGGAGGGGGGTTTGGGGCCTCACGTCACCATGCCTCTCCTCTCATGGCGGCTCGTACGGCTTCCCTTTCTCCATCTCTACCTCTTTTTTCTCTTCTCCACTCTTCACTAGCCTCAAACCTCCAGATGAGGTTTAATATAAGAATGCCCATTCCAAACATAAACACTCTCACACACACACACACACACACACACACACACACGCGCACATACACACCCAAGCACTGGCATATTAAATTATTTCTATAGTAGTGAATGGCTTGAAGATGTCTATTTCACAGTGGCCGTGTTCCTGTTCCCCAGCCCTGGGGGAGTGGTTGGGGGGGGGAGTGGAGGCCGCCATAAAGCCCCTCATGAATACAATGCCACACATTTCCCTGTTCACACAGGGCTATTTGGAGAGCGCGTATTATATACATACGGCTGTGTGCAGATCTGCTGATATGCGGATGTTCTTTCTTTGAGGTTGTGTGCATGAGATGGAGAGTGTCGAGAGAGAGAGAGTGTGAGTGTGTGTGTGTGTGTGTGTGTGTGTGTGTATGTGTGCGTGTGATGTCTTCACAGGGCAGCACGCTTCTCTGTACACCAGCGCAAACGACTCACTCTCTTATCACCTTCCAGTGCTGATGAGATTGGGGCACAGTGGCGCAGTTATGGATCACACCTCCACGCAGTCAAACACTCACACACACACACAAGCTCTACCACGTGCAGGCTCCAGCAGCAGCCCGGAATGGTGCGCCCTCAGTGGGACTATGCCCGCCTGGCCCTGGCCTGTTTCCCCCAGCGGCCTGCTCCTCTCACCATCGCAGCCTCAGATTAGCAGTGGGCAAAAGCATGATGGGTAAACTAGCTCAGGTCCCACTTCAGAGCCAATCAGGGTTTGGCGCCATGGGAGCACCGAAGCACGTTCTCCGCTTTCTCCCAAGGTGCTGTAGAGCTGCCAGCAGAGGGTATAGCCACGCACGCACACACACATGCGCACACACACACACACACACACAGGCATCACAACGGGCTGTCTTGGTGCCGTTACCCAAGCGTGCCCACTTCAGCCCCTCTGCCACCAGGCTCCAAAGCTCCTTCAGTAAATGGGAACGATAAACCACGAGAGGAAAAAGAAGAAGAACAAAAAAAAAGTGAGGAACGGAGATGAAGACTGAAAAAAAAATAGGAAGGCAAAGGAGGGGGGGGGATGAGAATCAGAAATGCTCACCGGCGAAGGTACTTGACATTTGTGTTGACATTTGAGCCCCTGTTGAATCGGTCGGAAATATAGCATGTCATCCCCGGAAGAATACAGCGCTCAAAACCCCCCCTCTTATCGGCGAGATAATGCGCTCGTATTATACGAAGCTAATAGTGCATGCAGATACTTTATGAATGAATTTTTCAAAATGCATCAAACACTTAAGTCGGATTTAAGGGGGGGGCCCTCTCTGAAGAAATACTTAAGAATATGCAAATACCCCGAGAAGAATTAGGTTTAACAGATTTGACTAGCACAAACAATAAATGTGCTCTTTTCCCCGGTCGCCTCTGTCAATCAGGCAGCAAGATTAAGGGCCGGGGTTGTGACAATGTGTAAAATGAAAAGGGACAATAAGGCACTTTTAATTTATTACAGGGATATGACTATCAATACGCTCTCATTGTACCCGCAGAATGGTTAAATACCTCGCTGGGAGGCTTGGGGGACAACAGGGCAGCCGTTTGCTTCCCCCTACTTGCCAGATGGAGGAACTGCAGCCCACAGCACAAGCCATGCGCCAGAACAGTCACTGCAGCTGGGCTGCGGCTTGGATTTTTCTCTGAAGCAAGTGGAGACGAATAAGCCAATAAGAGACACTACTAATCACGGTTTTGAGTTAGTCACTCCTTATTTTTACCAGACCACTACTGTATTTTTACCAGATCACTAGTGTCACTACGGTGAAAATGAATGTATGCCTCTTAAATGCCTAAATATTTTTTGAATGGCGCTTTAAGCCTGCTTGTCCTGCCCATGGTGGCATGATCATGTGATACAAAGTGAGGTGAACCCTTTCAAAAGAAGATCTGCTAGCTGCATGTGTGTGTGTGTGTGTGTGTGTGTGTGTGTGTGTGTGTGTGTGTGTGTGTGTGTGTGTGTGTGTGTGTGTGTCTGCATTAAGCTCAGCATTGCTTCGTGTGTGTTCTGACAAGCATGGCTTAACCCGAGTGCACGGCAGTACAGCCACAAACCCGGGTGGCAGTTGGGCATGTGTCGCACACCTCTCCCAACACGACATGAGATTCATTATGGCACACTCAACAACTGAATCCGATTTTGCAGATTAGAAGAATTAGGCCCGAAAGTAAAGAGTCTTGGTTTCATTTCTAACCTCATGGATACAGAGGCCAATACACAGGTATTACTTCTAGTGTACATGAAAAAATGAACACGACCTGAATATGACCTGAATGAAAAAAGATAT
>NW_027468620.1:23687211-23699711 GCF_046254945.1 Alosa pseudoharengus | reverse complement strand
GAGAGAGAGGTAAAGAGATAGAGAGAGAGGGAGGGAGGGAGAGAGAGAGAGAGATCAACACCCTCTCTCAGTCTGCCTGTTATTAAGAGTATCAAAAATTAAATACCGACGCAAAATGAAAATAAAGGATGCTGGCATGCCGGAGAGGTAGGATGCAGTGCTGGGGAGGGTGGGGGTGGAGGGTGAAAAGTGGAGACTGTGGAGAGAGGAGTAAAGAGATGATGGAGGGGCTGAACACAGGGATGAGGACATGAAAGAGCACATGAGAAAAGAGGAGAGAAGTGGGGCCTGAGAGGGCCATTATCACACTCGGTGTCCGGTCTCTTTGTGACACAGTGGCGGGCGACTCGATAAGAGGCTCCGCCGTGATGACTTTACTGCTGCCACCTCACCTGAAGACGCCAATTATGTGTGTCAAATTGCGTGATTGCATGCATAAGTAGGCATTTGCAAAAAGGTGTGTATTAGAGAGAGTGTGCACAACTAACACACAGGAATTCTGTGTGTGAGTGAGCGAGCGAGCGAGCATGTGTTTGTGGGTGTACGTACATACAAATAAATGGCAAGCCTGTTCCCCACACACTGAAGGAATGTGATGTGAAAAGGTGGGGGGGGGGGTGGGAAGCGACGGTGGAGGAGGGAGCAAGAGAGAAGGCGTGCGAAGAGGCAGTGTGTACCTGAGCCATCGCCCTGCCCTGCCCTGCCCTGCTTTAAATCCAGCCTCAGCACGAGACGAGCAGAGGATCCCTGGCAGCCAAGGCCTCAGCTCCAGAACACTCCAGAACACTCACCGCAATTTAGCCCACTTTCCTCAGCCGCGCCGTGGGCTGCCGACACAGAGCCGACCACCCCAGTGTGGAGCGGTAACGGGACCCAAGGGGCCAGGACCGGGGGGAGGCCAGCAGCAGCAGAGGACACGTCGGAGGAGCAAGACCGAGCGACGGGAGAGAGTTTAGGCAGCTGCTATGTATGTAGGGCATGAGTTAAGGCATGAGGAAGATGCCCTCAGGAGAACCCATCAACTTCTCCCAGCATCTAGCCAGAAACCTATACGTACAGACAAATGATGAAAATGGGTCAGGTTGTGTCATGTAGGGCATTCCTCATTTCTCCCTCTCCACACATCCCTCGCTCCAGTCATCCTCTCACCTCCTGCTCATTCTCCCCCTATCTCTCTCTCTCTCTCTCTCTCTCCCTCCCTGTCAGTGCATTTCTTTCTTTCTGTCCATCTCTCCAGCGGAGGTTTAATGAGGGCCTACCTGATAGGTGTGATCAGGTGACGGGTGAGATCAGGTGTTGGGGACACGCTGGCCTACAGTGTCGGCGCTCTGGCCGGGCGTGTGGAAAATGAGAGTGGCTGCTGAAATATGCAGCACAAATGTGCGGCTTATATAATATTACACAAGGCTGAAATATTTATCCTCATAAAAGTGACACACACACACACGCACACAAACTCCACAATGTTGAAGGAAGAGTAAAGTGATTTGTTTGGAAAGGTGAATAATTTTACCATAATAAAACAACATTTTATATAGGTTGAGGTTAGACTGCTCCATACATGAGTCTGAAAATGGAGGCATCAAATCGTGAAGGCAGCGGAGGAATCTGTTGTGCGCCTGTCCCTGGATTTGTTGCTCCCTGCAGACCGTCATGGTTGGGGCTGGGGTTGGGGTGCCTGGAGCGCTCTACCCCAGATTGGCTTCAGATAGTGAGAGGGCAGGCTTGGTTTGTGGGTTTTTCAGGGGGTCCTTTGTCCATGCAGGGATTTTTCTGACATCTAGATTCAATTATAGCCACGGCCACATAAGTCCTTGGAGGGGACCTCGGTCTTTCCAGCTGGACCAAACTCCAGCTCTCTCTCTCTCTCTGCCCTTGCTCCCTCCATCCACCCCCCCCCCATCCCTCTCTCTCTGGCTGCGGTCTTATCAGTATGGCCAGGGCGGTCTGTCTGGTCCAGCCTGGTCCAGGCTATGGGCATCAGGCCCCATGCTGATCACACTTCTGAGGGGCACACTAATAGAAAAATAAATTGCAGCATCCAAAAAGCTCCTCCAATGCAATATTGCTGGAGAGAAAAACGCAACTCGGCGGGTTAAGATGACAATAACATCACTATAAACTGGCATAAACCCAAACGAGGGACATAAAAAGGAGATAGATCTACTGGATTACAGACCAGAAGTCCATACTCTTTAAGACTTTGTGAGCTCATCGCTTTCCTGACAGACTTTCCCTTAGGTCACATGTGTGGATAGTGGACACACACACGCACAAAACACACACACACACACACACTCACAGGACAGAAATGTTATTGCATCTTCAGCACAAGTCATATCGGTGTTTGATTAACCTAGCCTAATCTGTCCAGAGAACGCCTCTTTATCGGCAGACATGGTCTGTTACAGTGATCTAACTCGCTGGAGGCCCACCTATGTGGACCCAGTCAGACGAAATGGACAGAAATCCATGGTGGTAATTGGAAGCAGAAGCCAGACCCACACACCCCCCCCCCCCCCCCCCCCCACACACACACACACACAGACCTACACACAGACCTTCACACAGCCCCACACACATACAAACACACACACACACACACACACACACAGAATTGCTGACATGGCGTGATGTTTTGAAAAGCTGGCTCCATGGTGGGGCCCTATGACTTTGGGGCCTAGATGGGACATGGCGGAGGACAACACCGGACCTCCCACACACTCACACCTCCACACTCTGTGGTCAGTCGCTCGCTCAGACACACACACACCACAGAGACTTAACACACACACTGAAGCAGTCAAGTGGCTCTCAAACACACAATATAGAGAAGTATACACATAATGTCTGCCATTTACACAAACTCGTCCACCACAATGCAATTCTCTATGAATCTCTACGACCCACATACATAGACAGGATGAACAAATAGTTCCTCTGCCTTCTTTTGTGCATGTCCGTGTAGTAAAGAGTGAGGTTTATTTCCTTTTTTCTCCCAAGAATACGTCTTTTTTATCCGTGGGATCAGTTTAACCGTAGCCCAATATACATCTCTGTTACATCCAGTGGGGGAGAGGTTGAAGCCCCTTGAGCCAGAACAGGCTCCTGGTTCTTTTGTGGGTTACCCATAGTAACCTATTCCCTGTGCTTTCATTGAGATATTGTTCAACACATTCATTCATCTCTCCTCTTCTGCATATCGCTATGAGGCATGGCTTTAAGCGCCTGGGCTATTCCTAAGGTTTCATTGGTAAAAAAAAAACCTGTTTGTTTTACGGCTTTCCGACACTGTTAAAGATCTAACATTTGTATATCATGGGTTTTAATCCACAAAAATCTGCTTTACTTAAAGGGATTATTTATAAGATTATATACAACAAAGCCTCTTTGGGACAATATTGGCTTTAAGTGTCGTTTATTACCTCTGTTGATAACTGTATACACACACAACGGCTCCAAATAATAAAGGGAGAAAGGAAAATCACCTGACAAAGATAATTATTGGGATGAGACTGATTAGAGGTGTATACAAGTCAAAGAGTCTGAAACGTGGATTAAAAGGAGGAGAGATTATCTTTAAAGCAACAATGAGCATCTTAAAACCAGGGGAATTAGTCTCCGCAGAGCTTGATAAAGTGCCTTCTGCTCGCTCTCTGTGTGTTTCCTCCACCGCCATACTGCGTCTTCTCTTCCCCCCCCTCTACTAGTCATGAATGTGGAATTACCCAGAACGGGTGCAGATACAGAGAAACAAAAAATCTGTTTTAGCATCAAAACGTCTGTTTCTCTCTAATGTCAGTTATGTAGTAAAACAAAGGTGCAGACGTTGGGGCTGAAAGGATTAGATGGCGACATGTGGATTTCAGCCGACAGATTCATCTCACAAACTGAGGGTTGACTCGTCTCGGTTCTTTTCAGCGTCGCTTACCAGAACCTTCTATCCCCAGCATCCACTGGCCCAAGGTCGAGGTCGGACGTTACCTTTTCAGTTTGCCCCACCCTAAACCACGTCTCTCACGGCAACCCCCCCACAACACCCCCCCCGCCTCGTCACTGGGTCAGGCTTGTGGGTAAACATGGGGATTTGAGGAGATTTCCAGCCCCACAAAAAGTCTGTCTCCATCGGCAGGCACCATCTTAAGAAGCGGCGGAGCAAAATAAATACCTGCGTGATTGAGATAAGTCATGTACCACGCAGGAGAGAGGAGGAGATTCGCCCTCCCAAAAACACACACACACACACACACACACACACACAAACACAGAGCAGTTGTACCCCTCGCACTGAAAACAGAAATATTAAGGGGTGGGCGGATTAAGGCCAGGGTGGGTGACAGGTGAGAAGACACGGAGGCAGGTGGAGTTTGGGAGGGTCGGGTCAGAGAGGTGAGGTGAGGAGCGCTAGGAGGAGAGCTCAGCGGAGCGGAGCGGGGCAGGCGAGAGCAGACCCGGAGTCAGGGGTGGGGTTGGGGGGGATTAGGGCCCGATCGCTGGCCCTGTGCCCGATGGCTCCCCGCACGCGGATGTGAGCCACAACACCGCAGACAAAACAATAACACAACCACACCGGTATTATGAGAGGAGTGTTGTGAGAGAAAACTAGACCCCAAACAGAGTTAGAGAGGTAGAGAGAGATGGAGGGAGGGAGGGAGGGAGGAGGTGGAGAGGGGTGGGGAAGGGGGCAGAGAGGTGAAAGAAAAGAAGGGACAGCCAACTGTCTTGCTTGCACCAGACAGATTTGATGACGGCATGCGTCCAAAACGTACTATTCTTACAAGTTGCTACCATACTATACCTTCTGTTTTTGGAGGTATATCGGACGCATACAGCCACGGCAAGCTCAACTAAGGACTGTTAACTTTCTGCGCCATGTAGTACTACCCTATGTTCAGGTCAGTCAACCCCACCACAGGTCAGAACTCAGGGTAGAGTGTGAAGGAGCGGGAAGAGGTAGAGGAGGAGGTCAGGTCAGCAGCAGGGAGGGAACAGTCTATCCCTCCGATGACTGGACACCCCACTGGTAGCCAGGGCTGTGTATGACAAATGTAAGGCTTCTTTCTCTCCCTCTCCTTCCAGTGTTGCAGCACAGCAACAGTGGGGGGTTCTGCCTCTCTTTCAGCCTTGGTGCAATTCTGAAACCTGACGTCGGGCCCGTGCTTTAGCACTTGAGTTTCCAGAGACGGGACACCGAGATGGCCTGGCGCTTTGGGGGGGGGGGGGTGGACACTGGTGGATCTGACGAGTTGACAGGGAGGCCTGATGTGCCCATAGCAACGAGGAGCCCAGGCAGAGCTATCTCGTTAGCAGACGTGGGGGTCAGTGCCAAGGCTGCGCCTGGCAGGGGTCAGAGCAAGGCCGTGCCCCCATGCCAGCCTGGCTCTAAAACAACTACTACGGTGCCAGCCAATGGCCACTGACTATACTCCCCCTTCACACACACACACACACACACACACACACATATAAACAAAGCACATTTGGGCTTAGCCTACATTTAGCAAGAAACACATCAAGTGCTCAATCTTGCACCATATTTGTTTAATCAACAAGGCTCTGATCAGATTCTCCTTTTAGTGGAGAGGATTTTTTTGTCCCCCAGGTTATTGAAAATCCCTCACACGGCACAGTGATCAAGAGCCCATACAGGGTGGGGCCAGCAGGCCTTGGTCTGGTTCCCTTCATGGGTCCAACAGAACCGCAGGGGAGGTGGCCCATCAGCGGCAAGGGTCGTGGCCCACATGCCACCAAAACGAGCGCCAGCGCCAGCGCTAGGCCAGCCACGCCCCCGCCCGGGGTGGCCAGAAATAACACAACTCCCAGGTGACACTTGTGTGTTTTGATGTTTGTTTTGAAGCCCGGCTGAGTCACGCCGGGTGAAAGCCTAAACAGATCGTGTGTTTGCTGCTAACGGTGGTTTGTGTGTTTGTTTGTGTGAGCGAGCGCGTCAGACACACAGAGAGAGACTGTCTTTGTGCATCTGGGAGTATGTTTTCATGGAGTGTGACTGGGGTGGTGGGGGTCTCTGCCTTGTGTTTTGTGTTCTTTCTTTTTGTGTAAGAGTGTGTGTGTGTGTGTGTGTGTGTGTGTGTGTGTGTGTGTGTGTGTGTGTCTCCTCCTGCCCTGTGACATCTGTGGTGGTTCTGGCCCTGCCTCGACAACACAGCGGGATCAGCAGACTCCAGAACAGATGAAAGACAAGGTCAAGCATCCTACGCCATCCCCAAGCCACAACACACACACGCACACACACACAAAAAAACACTCACACACAGAGGCACTCAAGCACACACGTGCACACAACACAAGGCGTAGGGAGGGCCAAAGCACTCAAGCTCTCTCTCTCTCACTCACACATACACACACACACACACACACACACAGAAAATACAAGGCAGTATGCCAACACACACACACACACACACACACACACACACACACACACACACACACACACACACACACACACACACAAAATAATGATATATAGCCCCCTGTAGCCCACCACAGACGACAAAGGGTAGAAGAATCACAGGAACACAGGCATCTCCAAACACACCCTGTCCACAAGAGGCCAGGCCACACTACACAAAAGATGATCAGTCAGAAGAGTACAAGCAAACAAAGGCAGCGAGGGCCACACACCACAGACTGCTGTCTGAGGCCTGTGACTCAATCTCTTCCTGGTGTCCATCAGGATGCGTCCCAGACAGGAGCAGACTGAGCGCGCTCCCCACTCAGGATGTAGAAGTGCTCCGCTCGTCTGAGCCGCTGGGCTTCTACACAGGCGGAGGGAAGACAACAGAAGCTATTATGGGGCAGTGGCGGGAACAGGGACAGTGACAGCGGCAGGAGCAGCAGCCATGCTGAAACTGGTACTGGGACTCAGAGTGTGTGTCTGTGCGTGTGTCTGTGCGTGTGTCTGTGCGTGTGTCTGTGCGTGTGTCTGTGCGTGTGTCTGTGCGTGTGTCTGTGTGTGTCTGTGTGTGTCTGTGTGTGTCTGTGTGCCAGGGCAGCTAAATGAGACCACAAAATCCAATACACATAGGCTAGAGTGCTCCCCATAGAGTTTTAGAGAGACTGGGGAGGAGACAGACAGATGGACACACACGCACACACACACACACACACACACACACACACACACACACACACACACACTCTCTCTCTCTCTCTCTCACACACACACACCTCCTAAAACTCGACTCTTATGCCCAAGCAGTGCCACTCAATAGTGGCGCCACCAGCTGAAAAAGAAGCCTGAAGGTGTGCCTCTCCCTTATATGCCTGGGACAGAGTGTCTGGTAGAATCACACACACACAGCCACATAGACACACACACAGCCACATAGACACACACAGCCACATAGACACCCACAGCCACACACACACACACACACACACAGGTCTTTACATGGATCTCTTTCCACATTCCTGTCCATTGGTGACCACACATTTCAGAGGTGTGAGAGAGACAAGAAAAGAAAAACTACAAACAAGACACACACAAAAGAGAGCCGATAGAGAGAACTAAAGGAGGGGAGAGAGAGAGAGAGAAAGAAAGAGGTGAAAGAGAAAGAAAAGGCAGAAAAAGACGTGTAGCCGAACAGGGTCAGCAGACTGGCCATGTGACGGAGCGGCGCCTGGGATTAGCGCCTGTAAGCCTATTAGAGTGACGCTCGCTTTGGACAGCAGGGACCACCCGGGATCCCCTGCCACCACCACCACCTCCACCTCCAGAGCCCCAGCACCAACCCAAACCCTGCCCATCCACCCCACACCCATGTGTGTCTGCAGCCTCTTCAGCCTCCAGCAGGGCCCCACCGCAAAACCCCGGCCACCCTGCATGCCCTTTACACCACCACCACCACCACCACCACCACTACCACCAGCAGAGGCAGCACCCGGTTCAGATTAGCCCCAGCCAGCCTGCGCCATGCCACGCCATGCCACGGACCAGGACCCAGCCCCAGCCAGCCTCCGCCGGCCTCCCCCTGGCCATCTGGAGCCGTCTGGGCCGCGGGGCCTTGTTCTTGTTCCTGGTCTCCAGACTGCTTCCACCTAAAGAGATTTACTGCCCTCCTCCTCCTTCCACTCATCCTCTTGTTCTTTTGCCGCGGCGACCAGACTCTTCTCAGCTGGTCCTATCAAGCCCTCAAAATGGGTTTAGGGAGACGTGTGTGTGTGTGTGTGTGTGTGTGTGTGTGTGTGTGTGTGTGTGTCATGTGGTGGTGGTGGGTGGGGATCACATGCATCTGTTGTCCCCTTCTTCTGGGTGATTCATTACTTTAATTGAACAGTCGTCTGAACCCGCGTGGAGTGCTGGGGGGGACAGAGAGGTCTGTTGAGGGGGTCTAATCCATCGCTGAGTCCAACACCCCTCATCAGAACATGGGGACTCAAGAACGGCTTTGTCACAGAGCTGGACCTCTGGGCTCAGGAGAACATGGGTGAGAACCTTAGCACCTTCACAACATGTACTTTACAAACTAATCACCCTCATTTTGTACCACTTTAGATAAAGGAATCTGATAAATGAGAATGTATTTGGCTACAGGCCATGTAGTAAACGATAACACTACTCAAGACCAATGGATTGATAAAACTGGTAGCTGAGAATGATTATGTACCGGTACATTAAATTACATTTGGCTGATGCATTTTAACCAGTAGGTGCATACAGCCACGTAGAACGACCAAGCCTTTAGCCCTGGTTGAAAAACAAGAAAAAAAACTACATTTAAAAAGAAAATAAAACTTTCCCTGTTTCAATCCCACCATCACCACCACCACCACCATTAATCACTACTTCCACTCTGAAATGGAAGAGAACTTTGCGGATTTGCCTCCTCCTTCATCCCAGCTTTGAGGAGCATGCACCAGGTAACCTAATTCTCTCCAGAGTTGCTGGTAACCCACTGGCCTACGTAATGTGTTGCCGTGCGGAGGCGGGCGCGCCACACGAGGGATGCGGAGCAGACGAGCTGGAGTGGAAATGGCTTTAATTGATTTGGAAGGGGTCCACGAGCGACAGCAGGTCACCGCTAGCACGGGACGAGACCGACAGCCCGACGGATCCACGTCCCCAAAGAGAAAGACCCAGAGAGGAAGAGAGAGAGAGAGAGAGAGAGATATAAAAAAGAAAGACAGAGCAAGGGAGAGAGAAAGAGAGAGAAGGGGACACATCAACACCTCAATTTTCCCATTTTCCAGTTCAAAAAAGGTTCAAAGGGAAAAAATTAAGCAGATGCCGAAGTCATTACAAGCCAGCAAATGGTCTGGCAGGCGTTCAGCTGTGCTACTTACAAACACTATTTATACCCGGGCAGAGGGAGCAGAGGCTGGGCTGCATCACACTGCATCGTCCCGGCACAGACACGCCGTCTCCGCCTCTCAATGGCTCCTCTATGCACGGATACCGCATTGTATTAATATGATTGTGAATAACAGTGGGGTTGGGCAGGGATGGGATATCTATGTGTGTGTGTGTGTGTGTGTTGGGGGGTGGGGGGTTTAGCCTTCAAGGGGAGTATCAGTGGATGCCAAGCGCTGGCTTTCAGGGACAATAGTTTTGAAAACCACACACACACACACACACACACACACACACACACACACACACACACACACACACACACACACACACAAAACCCGGAGCAGTCACATCGGCACCAGCCTCTGCCGCTTTCAGCTTTTCAGAAGAAAAAAAAATAGACAAAGAGGAAGAAGAAGAAGAGGAGGAGGAGGAGGAGGAGGAGGAGGAGGAGGAGGAAGAAAGCAAAGGAGGAGAATAGAAGAGAGGGGGGGAGAGAAGGCTACAAATTTGGCTTGGTTTCGCTCACTTTGGTTCACATGCAAGCGCACAACACAGCCGGCATGGGGACCATAGCACGGGCCAATATAGCATTCACAACCATGCCAACACACACACACACACACACACACACACACACACACAAAGGGGCCGGCACACAATGCCACTAAATATAGCCGTTAAGTATATGACCCCTCAATTTCCAAGCTTCAGATAATGTATTTGAATAAAGACGAGGGAAGAAAGGAAGAGTTGCATGCAATTTGGAGATACCACTGAATAATCATTTTCTGTCACAACCCCTGTCTCTCTCTCTCTCTCTCTCTCTCTCCCCTTCACTCCCCCCCCCCTCTCTCCGTTTCTGATTATGCAATTCTTTGGGCCGCAGCGTTTTGGCAGGGACACAAATAGGGAGAAAGGGAGTGAGAGAGGAGCGGGAAAAAAAAAGGAGAAAGGTGCCGTTTGACTCTCTGCCATTTCAATGACAAAATACAATCTACCACTCAAATAATTCTACAGAGGAGGGAGGATTAGCATTTCTGAGGTTGAGCCAGAGATTAGGAGACGCCGATCTTGAATTTCATCATCTCGCCGCCGCACAATGGCGTATTATTCCCCTCACTAGCGCCGCTGTGCCTTTTTTTATTCCTTTTTTGCTCTTTCTCCATCTATTCTGTGATGAGGGGTCAGGGGAAGCTTTACCTCCCTGCACCCACATTCAGCCGCGCTCTCGGTGTCGAACCAGATACCTCATGCTCCACTCCATCCACCACAGCGCCGACACATACACACACACACACACACACACACACACACACACAGTGTCACACTCGTGAGGCCTCCATTGCGGCCGGCCTCGCCGTGTCACAGCCCGCTCGTCTGTCATCGGCACACTGCCGGTCACACACTGCCCTCTGCTGGCCGATCGTGGCTGAGAGCGCTGCATAGGGCCAGGTGCAGGCGAGTGGAGAAATGGCTGACCTGCAGACCTGAGCTGAGCCCGCCACATCAGACGGTAAACAGCTGATCTCAGGACAGCCGTGACATGACAGGAGAAATTACTTATAGCATCATGGCTATAACCTGACCAGACTGATTCTGCACTGGTCCTGTGAACATAAAATATGTTTGCAAATGTCTGAAATCATTTTCTTAAGACAGAATAAAGTCGCGTTCAAACACTGATAAGACTCTCTTTGATTGAGTAAGGATGAAAGGATGATGAATGTTATAAGATGTTTAATTAATAGTTGATTTCTATGTGGTATGTGGAAACGATCATTAATAGTCCTCTAATTGAAACGTGTTAAGCACTGCGGATCGGTTTGAGTGTAAATAGCAGGCTAAATGGATGAAATGAAAGGTGGTATAAACACAATAACACAGCAGTCAGATAATATGGCTCAAGAAAATTACCCCATGACAAAAACACAGTCTGTAAGCCCTCCCTCACACACAGGCAGTGTAATCTGGTGCCAAATAGGCCAGCCCAAGGAGCTTTGATGTCAGTCTCACTTGGAGCGCCCCCTCCACCTCTTCACCCCCCCCTCCTCACAGCCCTCCTCCTCTTTTATAGTTCTCTTTCACCCTCTTCCCCACTCCTCAATTCTTTCTCTCCCTCGCTCCCTCCACTGATGGTGCATGGCAGGCAGGGGGACACAGCTGAGTGTGTGAGGGTAAAGTGCCTCTTCACTGCCCCCACCCACCCGAGCCCTACCCGCACATCACATGCCAAGCATGTCTTTGATCACTTTGTTATTAGAGAGGTATGTGGAGACAAGAGGAATTCAGGACTTTCTCTCCTCTTCTCTCTCTCTCTCTCTCTCTCTGTCTCCACCCCCCTGCTCTCTTTACTCCCTTTCCTCCTCGACTTTCTCAGGGCTAAGAAAAGTACTTTGTACCCCCCCCCCCCCCCCCCCCCCACACTCCCTCTCGGAGATGAGTCACTTCAGCTTTCCTTCAGGGTACTGTTTTTGTGCTCACCAGCTTGAATGGTCTTGTAGCACTGTCTGTACCAGTCATGTCAGAGTATGCTGAACTGACACCATGATGACACTTGCCATTTGCTCCTATTCCAACAATGAAAACAAAAAAAACTCCACAGAAAATAGACCAGTTATGTGATAGTGGTAGGCAGATCCAGCTCATGCATAGGCCAATGAAAGGTCCATCAGTAATCGCATCTTTGGCTGTTTTCAGCCAAAACCTCATACATAAACCACTAACTAATGCTGCTTTCGAGATGTCTCGTAAATTATCGTACACTCACCTGTACAACATGTACCAATGAGTGGCTTTAGGAACGCCTTTCTCTCGAGCCACGAGGGGCATTAGCAGGAGGCTAGTCATTGTTATTGTTTTGTGCTACATGTAGCCTCTAGCTAAACGGCTGGAAAACAAATTGTTACATTGTATTGCAGCCACAGCAAGACCGTGCAATGCATGAATTGGTGACCGGATTGAAGCAGCAATGTAATCTAGTGTGTAAGAGCATTACATCAACTTTAACATGACCAACACAGTACATATGCAAAAAAATACATGTCATCTCATCTCAACTATGGGAGCAGCCATGTTTGTTGTAAGGTCGTACGTCCACCTCGGGGTACCCTCAAGTACTCCGAGGTAAAGTGGGTGTGCCTGCCCAAAATGCCGCAAGAAAGCTGGGTAATTTACAATGTCATAA
>NW_027468620.1:23649711-23684711 GCF_046254945.1 Alosa pseudoharengus | reverse complement strand
GGCCCAGGGAGGCACGACACATGAAAGAGAAGCAGCCCGGCACGGTGTGGACTGTCTGCAGCGCAGTCACAAAGGCCCTTCAATGAGTCAATGAGTCAGATCTGTCTGACACCAGCACCTGATCCACCAGTACATGATGGGGGGGGTGTTCAGTGTAAGTGTGATTCGTTGTACTGTAAGGACTAGTAATACACATGAACCTGCAACATGTAGTACAAAGACTATTTGTTTCTGAATGCAACTGCTAACAAAAAAAAGTAAAATCACTCTCGCACATGCACGCACACGCGCACACAGTATGGAGCAGGGAGCAAACAATTCTTGATTTTTAATATCTATCTTCAGTCATCCAGCAGACTAGCTAGATATGACCTGAGTAACCAACCAGCATTGTATTT
This sequence comes from Alosa pseudoharengus, assembly GCF_046254945.1. Lineage (NCBI taxonomy): Eukaryota > Metazoa > Chordata > Actinopteri > Clupeiformes > Clupeidae > Alosa > Alosa pseudoharengus. Next base: position 23,684,313 of record NW_027468620.1, on the reverse strand, counting down.
AGACCAGGGCCTCAATCCAATTTTCTCAACAGCATGCCATGAAAGACACCCTGTTGATGTGATTCTGACATGTTGCCTGCATGACTGGCCAATGAGAATGGGCAACAACAGCTACACGCTCACATCGGACAGGGCCAATGCCACACAGAGGTTGTGGGCAGCAAGCCCAAAGCTGAATTCAATGCATGAGGACATACATGCTGCATGTTGCCAATAAATAAAGAAAGGATTAAGGTAGTGCAGAATGGATACAATGCATACAGTTATGTAAGTCCATTAGTGTCCAGTAGAGGGAGTAATACATCAGCTTGAAACTCATGCATACCATGTGATGTGAGGCTCCTCTTTACATAGTCATGTCAAATTAGAGGTCTTCTAATTAAAACACATTCACTCAAACACAACCTCATATAGAGACTTTATGATGAACTAACATCAACTGAAATACATTCAGTTATTTAATGTGGGTGCCTCTTAAAAGGATTTTCCAGTGATAACATTCAGTTCAATTCAAAAGTAATTTATTCTATCAGAAGTTGTACTTCATTAAATAACATGTACCTTCAGTAGTCAAAGACATTGTTAGTACACCGGCACCCTTCTCTTGATATGAGTGTGATCGTTGACCACTAGGTGGCAGCAACTCCATAAATATGTGGAACCTGGTTAAAATGAAGCTCAAAAATAGCTCACTTACATTTTCGATGACAAATGTCCACTCCTTGTCCTCAAACTCTTCCGCGTGAGGATCCTGAAATACAAAAGACATGAATTAACACAAACTATAAGAGATTTTGCATTCACACCCAGGTCAAGGACAGACACAGAAACAGCAGTCTTATCGCCCATCAACAACCTTCACTGTGAAGATGCTCAAAACATTCAGCGGTAAATAAGAACATTTTAATTTATTTCAATTTAAATATATATATATATATATATATATTTGAAGTGTGTGACATTTTTTTTTTAATAAGAAATATGAAGACAAAAAGAAAGGCAGCTAGGACTTCATGTCCATTACAAACTTGTTCCGATACCACCAGTAAATCAGGCACATGTGCAATAATACCGAGTGTCTTTGGGGAAAAGTGTGTCCGACTCCGCACAGCAGAGACATAGGCATAGTAGCTGGGCGTGTGAACAGAAGTTAGAGAAAGTGTTAACTTTTATTTGTAACACATCAGCAAAACATTGAGTGTGAGAACTGGGCATACGGTAGAAGATCCCAATGCCATTTATAGTACAGTTTTCTTGTTGTTGCCAAGACCTTTATCAGTCAGTCCTAAATCAACACTACCGGTATTGTAAGCCATACTGTGTGGACCACCACCTCACCTAACCTCTCATGGCTTTGTATGAAAAAGATGCCCTTAAAAAACAGAGCCTTTTGTTTTATGTTATCAAACTATTCCAACCACACAGGCAACTTCTCTCTTTGTCCATTAATCTGAGAGCACTGAGGGGTGGTCAATGGTCACATTAAACAACACAACGACCAATGTCACAGTACTGATAAAAGTACTTGAGGCTAATTGACTCCAAATGCTTTTTTTCCACTTGGAAATGTCTGCTTTATTGCTGGGGACATGTCAAGTCAAATCAGGCATCACTGTCGGTCACGTTCCATTTAGCTAAAACCAGGTCCTTTCAGCTAAAGTGTCCTTGTGACCCACTTCATGAAGGTGGGCACACAGAGGACAGAGAGGTCACTCACACACTCACACACACACACACACACACGCGGGAGAGTGGACAGGACGTCACAGATAACAGCCCTTGCTCTGGATAAAAGATGATGGCCCATTTGCGCTGCCATCCGTCTCTCCACAGAGGAGACTGGAGCCTCTCGGGCCATCAGACACTGTCTGTTACTGGCCAGATGAGGGGACACACTTCTCTCCACCTCGCTCTCTCGCTCTCTCTCTCTTTCCATCACTCCCTCTCCCTCCCCCTCTCCCCTCTGCTTCAGTCCTCTTCAATCCAGAGTAAGAGGCTATAATGACTGGGAAGGCCACCACAGTCTGCAGTATGGTTGTTCCTGCTGATTAACCTTCACAAATCACATGCCCAGATGTACACAAACATTCGAATCAATCACACCCAGCCGTCAAGCAAATATGTCTTTGCATCTCTCTCTCTGTCCCTCGCACTCCCACATATTTGACTAACTGCTTACTGAATACTTGACACAGATGCAGGCATTCACTGTCCAATCAATAATTGCTCACACACTGCACACAGATACCAACATATTATCAGAGGCAGATTAAGTGTCAGCGTGTAACTATGTAACTAGACTACTGTGAATACCCAACAAAAGCTAATGAGCAGGAAAAAAAAAAAGAGAGAGAGAGAGAGAGAGAGAGAGAGAGAGAGAGAGAGAGCAGTACACACACGCACACACCACTCTCTCCCCAATCAGTTCTGATTTGGCTGCAGGTATCTAGCAGAGATCGATGTGGGAGAGCTTTCAGCTGCTGAACATCCTCCGTCCGGGCCAGGCCCGTCCTTTACAGACTGCACTCTCTCCATTTGTTCTCTTTAATGACCACACAAATAAACATCCCTCCATTTCCCCGCCTCCGCACCCACCCCACCCCACCCCACCCCTTCTTCCTGCCGCTGCCACTGGGTCTCCCGAAATAGCCCGGCCCTCTGCCCGTATCTCAACCCAGCCCTGACGGCAGCCATTGATTGGGTGTTATCATTACACCGCCATTTGTCTCCAATCTGCGTGGATTTACTGCTCCTCCTGTGTCTCTCCGCTCAAATCGGGTCAATTGTAAGTGAATTTTCTTTGGTTGCTCGGTGACAAGAGAGAGGAGAGGGGAGAGGAGAGGAGAGGAGAGGAGAGGAGAGGAGAGGAGAGGAGAGGGGAGAGGGGAGAGGAGGGGAGAGGAGGGGAGAGGAGGGGGGAGAGGGGAGAGGAGAGGAGAGGAGAGGACGGGGAGAGGAGGGGAGAGGAGAGGAGAGGGGAGAGGGGAGAGGAGAGGACGGGGAGAGGAGGGGAGAGGAGAGGAGAGGAGAGGAGAGGAGAGGAGAGGAGAGGATGGGATTGGAAGCGGGTGGGCAAACGAGAGCGGCGTGGAGCGGTGCGGAGCACTTCCCCTGCCTGACGGGAGATTGTGCTGAGTGCGGAGCTTTCCTGCTGCTTCTCATTAGTCTGCGTGTGCTAGAACTGCCACGGAACCTCCGCAGGTCATCTGACAGTAGAGGAGGTGCAGTGGCCAGACAGCATGAAATTTACATGAGGTGTGTGGGCTGGTTAAAGCTGATTACCAAACTGAACTGTGGGTAATGTAGTTTAGGGAGGCGTGCTCAATGAGGTCAGCTGGAGGAGGTGCCAGACACTGGATTGTGAGTGGGTGAGTTTCTGCTGCACCCAGCGTGTCTACCGCATCAGCACAGACGGTGTGTGTGTGTGTGTGTGTGTGTGTGTGTGTGTGTGTGTGTGTGTGTAGACCACACTGTGTGGACGCTCAACGGGACATTCAACACCAGGTCAAGCTGTCAGCACCAGCTCGTAATGCTTTAAATACTGTGTGCTCCTCTCACCCCTCTTAAAACACACACACACACACCAATTTACCCACGCTGAGTAGACATAATTTGGCTAGACAGCACAAAAACATACACTGCATAATATCCATCCTGAACTCAAGTCAAACCTGTTCACCCTTTATAATATAATTTCAATGAGAAAACGGCACTAATTCTGAGGGCAATCTTGCTAATCCTACAATTATATGTTGGCTTCAAAAATGTTTGATAACTTCAGGCACAGACATTTTCCCTGCTTTAAGCCCTAAGTGTGGAGCTGAACTCAACAGTGAAGTGCACATGCGTGCGTGGGTGTGTGTTAGGGTGCATCAAAAAACACAATTCTTGAATTTTGATATGGCTGGGTGCTAAAAGTGTTCCAATATATGTAGAAACAACACATGCAAAATATTTTTTCAGTACATTATGATTTAGGGGTGCCACCGCACATCTGTTTTTGTTGGATAAAGTGGTTAACAGTGCTCAATGGTCGCCATGGAGATCTGAGGTAAACAATACTACAGCTCAAGAAAACTGAGGTGATCTTACTGTTTGAGGTGATCTTGATCTGTGTTGGATGTGTTATTACATATTACTATCATATCTGTAGTTGTTTCCCCGCCCCCTCTGCAAAGCTAATTGCGTGCCCACAGCTGAACCACAAGCGCAGTTGAATAGTTAACCAATTGCGACATTAAAAAGAAACAAACTATAGCGATCATACATGATAATAAGATGTCAACAAGCAGCGACATACAGAGTAGGCCTAGTAGTTCTACTAATCTACTTAAAAATACTTGAACTATTTATTGCACAATGAAGAAAACTGATGCTCTGAATACTTATTCAGCTGTCTCTAAAAGTTTCTCTAATTGACGCATTCAACCGCGATTTTGATTACACCTGCTTTTAACAGGCGCAAGTTTTTCATCGCAAAACAGACATGCGCTGTTTTCATACATATGGCGGAATACCTAATCAATGCTATTAGCACTTGTTGTCTCCTGTGTTTGCGCGATACTCCCACTTTCCCCTGACCCTCCTATGAATGCATATGCATGACACGGAAAAGCGCAAATAGCCATTTGCAGCTCTCACGACAGGCAGTCTACGTCTTTTTCCTCAGTGCGGCCTGTTTGTACATACCTCGCCATGCTTTTACGTGCACTTTGCGAATGAAATATGCTTGATGTGGGCACAAAAACATATATCTGGCCCTGTCTGGCCTTTTTTCATCCGCTTTCTCTGGGTGTGTCTTACTTCTCTCCTTTGTATCCCTTATTCTCTCTCTCTCTCTATTTATCTCTTTGGCTGTGGAGAACATGTGTGTGTGTGTGTGTGTATGTCTGTGTGTGTGTGTGTTTGGGTGTGTGTCTTTGTGTGTGTGTGTGTTTCTATGTGTGTGTGTGTCTCTGTGTGTGTGTGTGTATGTCTGTGTGTGTGTGTGTGTGTGTGTGTGTCTGTGTGTGTGTCTGTGTGTGGCTGTGTGTCTGTTTGTGTGTGTGTTTCTGTGTGTGTGTGTGTCTCTGTGTGTGTGTGTGTGTCTGTCTGTGTGTGTGTGTGTGTGTCTGTGTGTGTGTGTGTGTCTGTGTGTGTGTGTGTGTGTGTGTCTGTGTGTGTGTGTCTGTGTGTGTGTGTGTGTGTGTGTCTGTGTCTTTGTGTGTATGTCTCTCTCTCTGTGTGTGTCTGTCTGTGTGTGTCTGTCTGTATGTGTGTGTGTGTGTGTCTGTGTCTGTGTGTGTGTTTGTGTGTCTGTGTCTTTGTGTGTGTGTGTGTGTGTTTGTATGTGTGTGTGTGTGTGTGTGTGTGAGTTGAACATGACCGCAACCAACAGCCAAACCTTTGCCACTGCAAACCCAAGCTAATCCCTGAATAGGACGGTTACTCTTGGGTGGCGGGTGGGGGAGACATATCTGGGGGGAGACACACTGGCTAGGTTCAGAGTTCAGGTTCCATTCCCTCTCTCTTTCTCCCTGGTGATGTTGCTCAGTGGAGCAGAGACTCTGGCACAGACTGAGCAGTTAAGTTCGGAGTTTAGTTAGTGTCAGCTCTTACCATTAGGCCCTGTTAGTCAGTGAGTTAGCCACTAGAGAGGGCTTGTTCTTTTAAGTTTGTCAGTATCGCCCTTTGTGTTTAACAATAAAGTCAATTCAATTTTATATGTGTGTCCGACATCCATCACTGCTGCACAGAATTCAGGGTAAGGCCACGTGAACATGTCCCATTGACCTCCATTCATTTTGTCTATAGGACAAATGAATGGAGAATCTTGAAAGTTTAATTCTGAGAAATGCCCAAGTTGCCCAAAGGGCAAACAAACAACTTTTACTTTGATAACCCTATAGAACATGTTACTGTATAAAAGTTCACTGTACTCAATATTTCCAGGTCAACTTTTGGCAATTAGACAAAAAATTGCACATTTTTCGAAATTTCGCCAAAGTTCATGTGTTAGGTGGCACCCCTAAATCTCAATGGAATTACTCAAAACTGTGCAAAAGTCATTTTTATGTTAATTGGAACAATATGCAATGCCAGCCAAATTGATATTTTGAAATTAAAATTTCCCATTCAAATTTGATGCACCCTAGTGTGTGTGTGTGTGTGGGTGTGTGTGTGAGTCTGTAGGTGCGCACATGCATGGCTGCTGTGCTGTGGCGCCCAATGTCTGGTGTCTACTTGCCTGCGTCCCAGTGGGCCGACGTGGGGCTACTGCACTGTGGTGTGCTATGTTGCTGCTGCTCTGTGCTACTCAGGGGTCAAAGACCTGCTCCCTGTGTGTGTGGTGGCTCCTATCTGCTGAGTGACTACCTTAAATGACTGCCTGACGTCTCCACATTAAAAACACTTTCAGCACTGAAGCTGCTTCCTGTTTACAGTCGGGAGGCTGCTCACCTGTGGCTTAGGGGAGGCGTGTGGCGCAGGTCATGTGACCCTGCTTAGTCTGGCCTTAATTACTACTTAATCAGCCCTCATCTGTGTCAGTGGGCCAGGAGAGCACCTACAGCCTATTTCTGGAGAAGAGCGCCTCTCCCTCCCTTTGCAATCATTCATTCGCTCTTTCATTCAGTCTACCTCATTCAGTGTCAATCACTCTCTCCCTCTCTCTCTCTCTGTCTCTCTCCTCTCACTCTTTCTGTCCGTTTATCTATCTAACCATCCATGTGTCTATGACTTGCTCCCCCTCACTGTATTTGACCTGACCACAGTGAGAAACAGTGAGAGGGGTTTACTAAATGACAAGGCCTACAGAGACAGTACCACATGACAGACAGCAGGAGAGCTACGAATGAGATAGAGCAGCGGTTCCCAAACGTTTACACGTACCACAGTTTGGGAATCCCTGAGATAGAGGGAGAGGAGAGACCGTACCTTGAACAGAGTGACCGTGATCTCGATGTTCTCTGGGACGGGCCACACCACAACCCCTCGGTACGGGTTCTTGATTCCTGGCTGCCAACTGTGAGACTGGGGACAAGAAAAAGACAACAACTAAGGATAAATAAAATACACACTCTCTCTCTCTCACTCACACTCACACTCACACACACACACACACACACACACACACACACACACACACACACACACACACACACACACACACACACACACACACAGCAGCATGAGACTGAGCAATAATAGGTTAGACTCTGGCTGGGTTTCACAGTCGTGGCCTTTTTATTTATTTTTGGCTGACATACTGTTCTGTAGTTTTACTTCACAAGGCAAAGTTCAAAGGTTCAGTTGGGAGGTAAATAAAACTAAATGCATCAACACCAGGACAAACTACACAACACAGGCCCAGTGTCCCTGACCCTGATCTCCAGAGTCTCTCTCTCTCACACACACACACACACATTTTGAGCCCAGCAGTGCCAACACCTCAGCAGAATACACTACATAAGCCACACCTGCTGCTGCTGACACAGCACCTCACTACAGAGAGAACAAGAGAAACATGGAGAGAGAGAGAGAGAGAGAGAGTGAAAGAGAGAGAGAGAGAGAGAGAGAGAGAGAGAGTGAAAGAGAGAGAGAGAGAGAGAGAGAGAGTGAAAGAGAAAGAGAGAGAGAGAGAGAGAGAGAGAGAGAGAGAGAGTGAAAGAGAGACAAGTGTGTGTGTGTGTGTGTGTGTGTGTAAGACTCTTGAAGGGACATGAAGGGGAATACACAGAGCGGGGCCTTTCAGAGGACTTAATCGGGAGCCTCTCTCCATATTAAAGCTGCCGGCGGCCTGCTGTGTGGGGACCAGAGTATGACCCGGGCCGGCATTAGAACTCCACCGTGCTCGTGTGTGATGCGATGTGGACACAGACAGATGGGCAGGTCAGACGCTGAGGGGAGGGAGAGAGGACTAAATGCTGTTTTGATGGCTGCTGTTGGCCTGGAGTAGGCCGCTTAAAAACCTTGCAATCTCAGGTCTTTTGCTGCAAAATGGAGTAAGGGAACCGCCAACTGAGGAAGAGCCAAATGCATTTACTGCTTAGCCAACCATCAAGCTTTATGGAGGGGTTTAGGTGATGGGAGGGGGGGGGGGAGGTGATTATGACACATGTAGCTGACAAGCAAACTCATCAAGAGGTTAGTATTGAAGCCACTATTAGATATATTTCTCTGAACTTACATGGATACCTAAACAGCTTATCAGTGTAGTGTAGAATGCTTTATTCTCAGTGAAGAAGATTCTACACTTCAGCCTGGTTTTGATAAAGGTCTGACTAACCGAATTCTTCTTCTTGGTATGGTGCAGCTATTTAAATTCTGATGTCAGCAACGTGAGGTCGTACGCTACAGACTGAACCAACCACGTGCCGGGTCATTCTGCTCAACGCCCCTAATCCAAATGAATTCCTATGGGGCACTTCCGGCCATAATAGCTATGTCCAGTAGCCTAGAAATCTAGACGAACCCTAGCGGCAGCAAATTACATTTGCTTCCAGGGCTAGTCTAGCAACTCTCCGTTGGCTTGTGAGCTCGAAAAATTAAACTTCTATCAGGCCAATCAAATCGTGTATAGAGTCGTTAGGTGGGCTTAATATAATGATTGATGGCAGAGTTGCAACGGTTTGGCTTGAATTCCCTGCTACTTGAAATCAAAGAAGATGGATGTTGCTGTTGGCCAACAGGGTGACACGAGTTAAGCTTGTTTTAAAATGGCAAACGTTTGAACTAGCAAACTAGCTCCGCTGGTGGAAAAACGCATGGGACTCATCGCTGTCCTATTGCGTGCAGAGGGAATTTGAAAGACAACCGATTATCCCGCCCCTCGGACTGAGCACTGCGAACGGTGAGTGCCCAGACCCTACATTTTAATGTGGGTCTGGCTCGTCAGGCTATATGTCCAGTCCATTCTGTCTAAACATGTAACACAGGTCTTGGGACTTGTTCACAAAGCTGTGCAAGTGGTCTGCACAACACAGTGAAACAGGACTGTGAAAAGGAAAGGAAAGCAAACAAACCTTGGAGGATTTCCGTCGACTGCGGCGTGTCCATACCACCACCAGCTTGTCTGGCTGCCTGTGGACACAGAAGAGGAGAGTGGGGTTTAGTACAATGACAAATACAGTCAATCACTGTCAGCTAACACAGAAATCAGTTTCCCCATGTTCCATTTTTTTCTTAGTTTAAACACTTAAATTCAGTCACTGACAGCAGAGTGGAGGCCCTTTCACCAATATGAACCTGAGCAGGAATAAGACTATAACCATAGAACGATTCAAGAACTATTCATGCCCAGAGACCTCTAATACACTACGTGCACAATTATGAGGCAAACTGTACTACTCAGGATTAAGTTTCTAGCTACATGTCCATCCATCTGGTCCATCAAGATTCACACTCATTTCATCTGTTCAGCAAACCTCTGAAAAAATCTGTCCTCAGGTATTTCTTGGCCCAACCTTTAACTTGTGAATCTTCAGAGTAAAGAAGGCTGGAAAACCACTGTCTCTGAACACTGGGCACTCCAGGTAGGTTTCAGCTCTGGAGTATGATTGCACTGTTGTCTAATGGGTTCCTGGTAGTTTCACGTTTAATTCTTATCAAGCTTTTTGCAGTCAATTTGCACCTATGACTATTTGTGACTATTCGCCACAAACCGATTGTGCAGTGATCACGATTTAATAGTTTAACTATTTAAAGAGTGATGTTTCAGTCTGAAAGAGGTCTTGCAATTTTTGACTTTTCAGTCTCAGTTAAATCTCTCTATTGGCCCACTTGCTAAAGAATGCAACACTTTGTCTAATGCGTTAATCACTTAACGCCACACCTTCCAAACACAAACATATCACCGGAAAATGATTAAACACAATAAGTATTCAGGTTTATGTGGTTTGGAGTTGGAAATTCTGCACAGACTGAATAATTAATTGTGCATGTACTGCATCTCATTCAAATCAACATGTTAAGTCAACAAGACCACAAGCCACCTTTCTGAAATGAGCCAACCTCATGTAGCCTCTACCAGACAGGGATGGAGGAAGAGGGGCAGCAACCTCATGTAGCCTCTACCAGACAGGGATGGAGGAAGAGGTGCAGACAGGCAGACAGGCAGGGAAGAGAAGTGAGGAGCAGCAGAAGATGGAGGGCAGGCAGACGCCCCATCCCCCCATCCCATCAGATGGAACAAGTGCCCTGACAGCATGCTCTTCTGATGTCTAACAGTCAATCAAAGATTTAAGAGTACACACACACACACACACTCACACACACACACACACACGCACACACACACACACACACACACACACACACGCACACGCTACTAACAACAATTTCCAAACATCTGTGATTCATCAACGCTCAGACATATTCACTCACGCCACACACATGCACACATAAAAGAATGAGCTTGTGAAATCTGTTCCTGTTCGAACAGGTCCACAAAATCAACACGGATATGAAACTCTAATGCAGTCCATCAAACTGTCGCTGCTCTGAACTGTGAATCCACCCTCCACACGGTGCAAAGCAGCTGTGTGTGCAATGCGTATGTGTGTGTGTGTGTGAGTGTGAGTGTGAGTGTGAGTGTGTGTGTGTGTGTGTGTGTGCACGTCCCACAGGTGGATCAGTCCTCCAGAGGAATAAATTAATGATGAAGCTGAGCCTGAAGCAGAGCGTTGCAGACACAAGCACAGTCTGAGCCTGCACAAAGAGAGGCTGGCAGAGGCAGACCACGAATTCACTCCAGTGAGTCAACTAGGGTCCACACCTGTGCACATTACCCAAATCCTCCACATATCCACACACACAAACAAACACACAAACAATCACTTTTTCTGTCAGTCTGTCTTGGGCTAGGGCAGTGAATTAGGTCCAATAAGAGACTCAGTTAGGGCAGCAGATCCTGTGATCAACATGTGAATAGTACATGTAGGCCTATGATTGTGTGTGTGTGTGTGTGTGTGTGTGTGTGTGTACGGCCTGTGAAAGGGAGAGGGAAGAGAGACTGGGTGAAAGTGTGCAAGTCAGAAAAAGTGAGTGAGAGAAAGACCAGAAAAATGCTCGGGGGAAAAAAAAGAAGAATTTTGAAGTGGAAGAAAGAAGTTGTGAGGATACAGGCATGCAACGCCAAGTGCTTTAGTGCTGTAAGAGATTCCAGTGGGAAAACCAGCTCAGGGCCCAGACAAAGGTGCATTTGAAGGCTTTCCAGTTGCGTTCCAGCAGCCTCTGGTGGGTGCCTGCATGCGTTTCCTGTGAAACCAGTCACAGCTCCATTTAGCTGCGTCAAAACCCCCTTAAGTCACAGACACAGGGACCGAACTCTGGTCACTGACCACTCACCTGTCAATCCTCTCTTTGTGTACGACTGAAAACCCACAAAGACACGGCTAAGGTAGCTGTAGGGAACATTTAAGTATGTTTTCAGTGAATGTCGGTTCTATTTGAAATCGGACCATAAAAGTGGCCAAGTCTCTGCAGAGCAGACTGATGACCATGGGACAAAGACCAGCCCTGATTCACTGGCTTGACGTGTGACGAAGAGAATGTTTTGCAAACGATCTTGCAAAATAGGACGCTGGAGTTTCTGACCAACACATCTGCTAATAATACTGAAACAAAATCAAGACCAAGGGGGGAGTGGATGAAGGAGAATGATGAAATGAAGACATGATGAAAAAGTGGCCAGAAAAAAAAAACGAGAGAGAGAGAGAGAGTTGTACCAGACAGAGAGAGGATAGGGCATGTCAGTGGGGGTGTGAGGGGAGGGGAGGACAGAAGAGGAGGAGAGCAGGGCCACAGACGGCACACAGCGGCCCATTGTGTTGAGCTCCCATGACCACTGCTGGAGCGCCACCTCCCTGCAACCCCCCCCGAGGGCCCTTTGTGCTGAGGAACCACAGCACCCAGCACCCTGCGCCATGCCACGAATGCCAACCATTCTGCCCGCCTGCTCCTGCCTCAGAGGCTGCGCTGTGTCCTTGCTTTGCTGCCTCCGACACACACAGACACACAAGGGCACACAGAGATTCCTCTCTTTCTGGACTTTTCCTTCAGAGTTCTCCTTGTGCCTCCCCTAACACACACACACACACAGTGCCTGTTCTACACAATAACCCTCTCTCCATCAATCTCTGTTAAGCTTCAGTCTTCCAGTCTTCCTACTCAAACCTCAACACACACACGGTACCTATTAACCCGCTAACCTCTGTTCAGAACACTCTTCCCCTCATATGTTTCTGACTCCCACACATTACCCAACACACACACACACCCTCTCTTCTCTCTCTCACTCACACACACACACAATCACTCACTCACTCACTCAACACAATCACTAGTACAGACTTGGATCCCTCCCTTCCTCCTCCTCCTCCTCCTCCCCTCTCTCCCCTTTGCGCTGGTCTCCGTGTGGCCCGCTGCATTCCATTCCTTCCAGACCTCCAGTAGCAGAGCGGGTGAGCAGGCACTGCGCATCGCGGCCCTGTGATGGAACGCCGCAGGAATGCTCCGCAGCACTTACACGCGTCAAAGAGCCGACTGCCTCGCAGCTCCAAAACCCTCCCGCCTCTTTTTTTCTCCCCTTCTCCCCCATATGAACACTCATCTGTTTTCTTCTCTTCCTTCTTTTTCTTCTGTCCGTCAATACCCCCGGGGATGGGAGAGGGGGGGGGGGGCACTCAGATTCCTCTCTGATGCTAGAAAAACACACTGCCTTCAGCCCCCCCTCAAACCCTCCACTGCCTTTAAAAACACTATGAAACAGGTGAGTGGATTGACGGAGACACACACACACACACATACACTCCTTCATACACACACAGACACACACACACACACACACATACACACACGTTCCTTGGGGAGAGCGGAGCGTAGAGGAAGAACAAAAACTAGACGCTCGGCTCAGGAGGGAGCTTGTTTCCCCCCGCTTTTCATTTCGCTCATCAAATGATTCGCATCAAATGGATTCCATCTGAGGATGGAGGGGGAGAGATGGAAAAGGGGGAGCGAGAGCCATTTGAACAGGCAGAAAAGGGAGAAAGAAAAACACATAGGCAGACTGCTGAAAGCTGATGCCTTATTTTGATGAGATGAAGGCCATTTTAGGTTAGAGATGATGATGATTTAGAATCGAATGTTACAGAGGAGAGAATTACAGCACCTGAGGTGAGATGGGGGTGACAGTACATTGGAAGGGGGGGGGGGGGGGGGGGGGCTACAAATCCCACATGTGATGGCAACAAAGGACGACCGTCTGCTTTGACAACAGGCAAGCAAACACAGAGAAAATGCCAACTTGGCATAATCAGGACTGCGGCATCTGGTAGTCAGCACCTGCGTCACTTCTGATGAGGACCAGTTGTGGGCTCGCATTGTGATCCAATCACCTGACAACTGGTGATATGACTGGCTCTAGATGGTTTTATAAGAGAAACACATGTCTGTATTAAATGGTACAATCTGGTGCATTGTCACAACAAATAAAAAAAAAAAAGGTTCACTCTCTTTAGAGTTCAGCCAAAGTGCAAGCTTGTATTCCCTAAACCAGGGATTCTCAAACTGTGGTACGAGTTTACATTAGGGGGTACGCGAGATGAAAAGGGCAATGTCTGAAAGGTGAAAAAAAAAAATTTTTTTATCTTATAGGCCTAAAAGCCTGTTCTCATAGGCTCACAGTTTCATAATATTGTTCTCCACACTGTTTTAGTGTGAGAGCTCATAGACCAGTTTCACATTTTGATTTTGTTATTTGTTATCATGTAGGGTGGCTAATTAAACATGATGCCTGGAATATGTCAGTAGAATGTGTTATGTTTAATTATGTGTCGGATGGTGCGGGTACGCAAGCCAAGTCAGGATGTAGGTGGTGGTACGTGGGGAAAAAAGTTTGGGAACCGCTGCCCTAAACGTATCGGTCTAAGCATGCTAGGACCATACAGAAATACCTATGACTTCTAATAACAACAAATCCCTTATAGGGCGAAATAGCTTTATTGCTCTCTAGTAGTTCTGTCTGGGAGAAATAGACCACTCTGGAATGCACCAGTCTGTGGAAAATGCAAAAAACAAAAATACCTTGCTGCAAATTAAATGGGGTTACGGATAGTAATAAAACATGTATTTCAGCAAAGCAATCCATCCTATGAAAATAAACAAAGCAAACAAAGCCTACGGTATCTCTCTCCAAATGAAACCCAACACAGAGAAGGTTTTGGGGGAGTGGGTGAACTGTTTGTTTTACAGCAGCTCATGGAGTGTTTTGGTTTGACACTGAAGCTGCCAGCAAGTACCACTGGCACAGCTGAGTGACATCAGGAGCTTTTACCTTGGCCATTCACACAGACTGAAATGGACAAGACGACTGCAGTCGGCACACACAAGATCACCTTCCACGACTGCAGCAGGATCATTCCATGTAAAAATCGGACAGAATCCAGGAAAATGGTTGCGGACCAGTCTCAGAATTAACTCAGAGTTTGTCTGCATAATGTTCAGGTCCAAAAACTAAGACCTGTAAAGTATTTTTTGTTTACAATTTCAATGTTTTCAAACATTTTCACACGTGAGTTTGAATCAATTTTTTTTATCAAAAATGCCAAAAAATGGACATTAATATCTTTAAAAGTATTATTCCTAGCCTGCCCAAGCTTTGTGGGACGTTACAGCTGACGTTGTGCTACTCCATTGGGCTGAGGAGCAAAGTCATTGCGTTGACTCCGATTCAGCAGTGAACTGAGGTGAAAGCTGGACTACCTGTGTGTAATCCAGGCCTGACTCAAAGGGGGTAGGCCAGACTCCTTCAGTGAAGCCACAGAGGAGACGAGCAGTGAAAGGCAGCTCTCTTTCTCACCTAAGCCAGCATGTGGAAGTTACAGATGTAGAATGTGAATGTGTGAGAGACGGATCTATGCGAGGGTGAGACCGAGTGAGAGGGAGGGAGAGCACGAAACAGAGCGCTATAGGGAGCTGCTGGGGAGCTGCTGGCAGGCTGAGAACTGCGGTGTTCAGAACATGCAGCGCTGGCACACACACACACACTTTTAAACAACCTCAGAAGTCCACTACCCTATGGCCAAACACACTGGTCTATATTACCTGCCTCTCCACTCCACACTGTGCTGCAGCACTCTGGGGTGATAAAGATTCTCCAACCTGCTACCACAGTTCACCAGCTTTGGCCCCTCTCATTTCACTGCTAGTCTACTCCCACTGCTTTGTCTTTCTCATTACTTTTCATCACCATCTTTGCCACAATCTGTGCAGAGTTAATTCAAGAGTGACCTCCTCACCTAGAGGCAAAATCTTAAACCTGACCACTGCTGTTCCTCCATGTCTCAAAACTTGCTCAATGTTCTTTGCTCAACAACTTCTCCTCCTACACACACACTGTCTGGGATCTGTTGTGTTCAGAAAACAGAGCATCAGTTCTCCTCATGCCCTCCGCCAGTATCATCCATACACACACACACACACACACACACTCGAATGCAGCAGGAGTCATCCTCCACAGTACTTCATCCTCCTCTAGTGCAAGGCGTCTAGAAATGGACAGACTAAGCAAAGGCGACTCGGCGAAGCTCACGAGTCGTGAAAGAAGAAAGTGATAAAAAATAGCCTGAGAGATGAGGGAAGGAGGAAAAAACAAACAGACAGACAGACAGACAGACACACACACACACACATAGGCCGACCACCCTGGGAGGAAGACAATACCCAAAGCCAAGACAGTTTCTTTTTCCTTTGTTGCATTTCGATTTCATGAGTATGCCTATTTATATGGGGGAAAAAATGTGTGGGATAAAAAAAAAAGTCAGAAAAGCAGGGGAAGAAGTTAAAGTTAAATGTAACAATATGGGCAAAATAAATAAATAAGGGAGAGATAAGAGCGCTAAAGTAGGTCATGCGCAGCAGGAGTGCAGGAGAGGCCCGGGGAGATGCTATCTCTGGGAAGCGGGGCATGGGAGGAGGCGGTTCGCCAGCCAGACAGACCCGGGCGGAAGTGTCTTCCCTGGGCACGACCGGCCTGGCTGCAACGGGGGCAGTTGGGGGGGGGCTGGAGACACCCTGAGCCATAGCTGCAGTGTATTGTTCATAGCACCCAAACACCTGCGTGTGTGTGTGTGTGTGTGTGTGTGCGTTGAAAAAGATGTCTGCTGATTAGTCACAACGGTATCCGAGGGTAGTGGGTGTGAGAGTCTGTGTGTGTGTGTGTGTGTTGCTGCATTCCTACAGAGGGAAGGAAGAAAAAGCAGACACACACACACACACACAAAGGAAGTTGTTTGGTGCCTGATGCAGTCTGCAGATGTGCCCGGCACCTCACCCTGCTGTTTTGGGAGCCACGGCAGCGGCCTTTTTTGGATCTCCCTGAAAGAGCTCACGGCCACGAGCTAGCGTGCTAACAGCGCGGGTCCTGTAAAACTGCACCAGACTGGCCTTTAAGAGGCTCAAGCTCTACCCGGACCCGTCGTAAAAAAAAAAAAAAAAAAAAAATTCTTCTCTCCTTGTTCTCTACTCCTGTGCCACTGCGGTCTCAGTCTCTGCTTTTCTCTACAAATGTATTCTGCATCCCATTTTCTTTCTGTCTATAAAGCACCTCTCTGGCTTAGTCTCTCTCTCATTGTCAGTGACCGAAGAGGATGGGATGGGATGGGATGGGATGGGGGGGGTGGGGGTTAGTGTAACCGGGAGGGGAAGAGGAGAGGCTGGGTTGTATCCTCAGCAAGCAGGTCAGCATAAAAATGCATTACAAAAATAAAATCCTGAATAAAGGGAGAGGAGGCGAGGAGAGGGGAGGTGGGAGAGAGGGGGGGGGGAGGGGAGGGCACTTCCTCGCTGACAGCTGCTAACAAATACGGCTGTCAGCCCAGAGGAAGGAGCAACCCAACACTGGACACACAGCTGACAGAGCGCTGGCTCGAGTATCCACCCTCCGTCTGCCTGCCTCTCTCTCTCTCACTCACACACACACACAGGTCTATACCACTCCTATCCAAAATGCTGTTTATGTAACAGAGGGAAGCAGTGCTGTGCAAACAGGGAGAGTTGCATCCTCGGATACAGTCTGATAGATATTTATTCATTGGGGGTAGAAGGACTTCTGCTGAACTGTGTGTATGCGGGTTATATTGGAGTGCCATGACATGAGGTCAATTCCAAAAGCTTCTAGAGCAGTTCAACTACAAGGTGGAATTGTTAGGTAGATAGCCATCTTCCACTCAGACAGTCTTCCCAATTACTCATCTTCAGCACCATCACCATCATCGTAACCAAGCTTATACATAGCTTGTAGTTACATAATAACAATCAATACATAAGTTTCATGACTGGCACCAATGGCGTAAAGGCGTTTACAGTTTTTGGTCTTGGGTTTGTTGTAAAACAATTTGTGCTCACTGAACTGTTTAATAAAAGCTGGCCCCTGAACTCTTGTGTGCTATACAAACAAGTTCTTGACCTCACACACACACACACAGAATAGGGTGACCTGTGTCGAAGCTGAGGGGGCTGGAAAGAGGCGTCAAGAGCCCTTTACTCACTCCAGCATGAGAGTCTCTATAGACATGCTACTCCCGCTGCTAAACACACACACACACACTCTCTCTAATGCATCAGCTCCAGTTCTAACACACACACAGGTTGACACCGCAGACAACCTGAAATCTGCCGTTTGACACAATAAACCAAGGGCCGTTGTTTCTTTGTTTGAACCTGGCAGCAGCAGCAGCACATATGCCATTCCCACATAACTGCTGGAAACTGGAACTGACTCACCTCAATAAAGCAGCACCTCCAATACTTCACAAGGGCTGAGCCAAAGCCTCCACCAATTACACAAATGTCCAGATTCTGACAACACGGCCATTTCGTTTACAACCAATTTACCACCAGTAGTGTAGAACTAATAATTCTGGCTGACATTGGTTCTAGTCCCATTCTGCCAATTTTCTTCCATCAAATAGCTTGTCGTAATGGAAATATTAATTTTATTGACTAGGTAATAAAATGGGCTTTATTGCTCCCCATTATGAGTGAGGTCTTCCCTGGTGCAGCCCGGCAAGCAGGAAGAGGGCTTCTGAGGACAGGCACTGCAGCATCGGAGAAGACTGGAAGGCTATACACACACACACACACACACACACACACACAGAGAGCACAAAAAAAAAGAACTTCTGCTGCACAAAAGAACAAAGGATGCAGTCAGTGCAAGAGATAATGAAGAAATTATTTAAGGAGAAGCTGAAGCAGCCATGTAAACATTTGAAGCACAAGATATGGGTCACAACCACCTTAAGACAAACAAAAAAAATAAATCCCATATTGACAGTATGCCAGTCAGTAATTGCCCTCTTAACAAAAGGCCCTACTGTGCTGACAAAATTGTTGTATGTTATTTTATTGTGTTAACATTCACGACCAACAAAAGTTTCCATCACATGGTTTGACGCTGACAGTCATGAAAAGGAAGAGGGTAAGACCAGGCTGGTTTCTTCCCCCTCACCTTGAACGACTCCTCCAAATCCCACAGGAGACCCAGCTTGACATGCTCCTGTAGAGCCCGATCAAGGAGCAAATCTTCACGCCGTTGATGTGAATCTCTTCAAGACGTCTCTCCGTGTTTGTCAGAGGAGTCCTTGAGTCTTCCCTCCTACCCAGAGCTCAGTGGGTTTAATTTGCCAACTGAGGTGGGCTCACCGGGGACGCCTTGCATCACCAAACGTGCATGTGTGCGTGTGTGTGTGTGTGTGTACGTATATCGGCATCAAACAGCTTCTTCTGGGTGTGCATCGCTCGCACCTTCGACTTCTCTGTTTAAAGAGGAGCTGAGCAGAGAGGCATCCGTCACAGTGGCATTTAAAAGCTCCGGAGCTTTCCCCAACTCGGGCTGAGCCCGCGCCGCTGCGCAGCGAGAGTGAGAGGCAAGGGGCAAATTGCCCGTGAAATGGGGGGGGAATAAATGGTGAAGTACAGCGGCCGCCGGGCGCTTTTTCTGGATTCCAAACACCATTTCACCATCAGTCACTCTCCTCTCAGGGTCACCAGTGTGTAACAGGAAGGTAAACGATGTGGTGAACACCACTGTGCACCAGAATGCTCAGCATACAATGGCTATTCTGGCAGGCAGCTAAAGAAGCCCAACGGATTTTGTTGGGCATCAACAATCAAATTTTACCATGACAAGTAATAGTGGGATATACAGTCTTGAGCTGAACCACATTAATCTTGCTCAGATAACAAAGGGGATGGCTTTGCTGTGTACACACATAAAGCTCTGCAGTGAGTCTTACTATGGACTGGGAGATACAGTTTACAATCAACTAATATAATTATGTGGCAGGTGATGATACCATTTCTATATTTAGGACCATGTTGCAATCACCTCATTGCAGCACTGCCACAATTTGCCTCATTTGTGGTTGATGCGGCCGGCTTCAGTCTCCAGACCTGCATGCGATGTCTGTGGCGGAGTGTACATGTGACATGTGGTGCTCCACCACCACACCTGGGCCACGTCCAGAGCCCAGACAGTCCAGTCATAACAATAGAAGGGGTCAAAACCTTGGGTAACAGGAGAATGGGTAGATGGGACTAGTAAGGGGGGGGGGGGGGGGGGGGGGGGAGTGTTACTCTGCACTTTGTCACAGACCAACACCCTCAGTAATCCCCTAAAAAAGCCTAAAGGTAGGGGGGGGGGGGGGCGCTGTGGTGCAGTGAATGCCCACAGTGAGCCAGGTTCAAATCCGGCCTGCGGTCATTTCCAGATTCCACCCCATCTTTCTCTCCCACTTGCTTCCTATCACTCTCCACTGTACACTGTAAATAAAGGCAAAAAAGCCCAAAAAATACACTTAAAAAAAAAAAGCCTAAAGGTGAATGCACATCTGGCCGACTTGAAAGCACACGCTGCCATGGCGACTGTTTGTTGAGTCCTGTGGAGTCACTTTGTGGACCCGTGTGGGCATAAAAAAAATGCACTGGCAGCCCACCATCAACTAGGACGTAGGCTACATTCTGCTGCCAGTGCAATATGCGGG
The DNA here is from genome assembly GCF_046254945.1 of Alosa pseudoharengus. Classification (NCBI taxonomy): domain Eukaryota; kingdom Metazoa; phylum Chordata; class Actinopteri; order Clupeiformes; family Clupeidae; genus Alosa; species Alosa pseudoharengus. The sequence goes on along the minus strand of NW_027468620.1, from coordinate 23,664,292 downwards.
ATATGTGCATGTAATATCTCTAATCAAGAACATTTTGATAACAAGTTGCAAATGACACTGGCATTGTCAGTCCTGTGTCTTAGTTATGGAAGAAAGAAAGGTGAAATGGTTATTTGATACAGTCATCCAGAGGCAAAACGTCAATTGCCAGGAGAATCTCCTTTAAGGGATATCTGATGATTACACTGTACTCCTTGGCAACAAGTAGGCAGGCTAAGTAATCAATTTGCCAACTATTTTTCGGCAGATTCAACATGTTCAGTTGCCGTCAGGTAGTTGGCCGAGGTCCGTCAGTGTTGGCGAAACTGCGCACACTGCACCGATTGGAGCCGCAGATGCTCATCAACCGACCAGGCCTTATCAGGCGTCTGACTGTTGGCCATAAGTCAGTCTCAGGGACTTTCTTCGCCCTGCCACATTGCCAACACCCCGCGTCTCTGCACTTTGCTCTTCATTTTTATTTTCTCTTCCTCCAAGTATTTCTGGCGGTGAGAACTGACGCTTTGTTCTGGAGCCAATGAATGCAGGTGTCCCTATGCGTGCAGAGAAGCAGGCTTCTGTTTCACACAACTGTTCCACATGAAGAGCAGTCAAGCTGTAGGCGGTGGGAAACAGATGAGAAAGTGGTTGCACGCTTCATTTGAGTGTGTGCCTGTGTGTGTGTGTGTGCGCCTGTGTGTGCGCGCCTGTGTGTGTGTGCGCCTGTGTGTGTGTGCCTGTGTGGATACAAAAATCTTTTTCAATTAGCTGCCAACAATGATAGCAGTCCGCTGAGAGCAGCAGCATAATCTAATGCACTGAGGAGAAGCTGAGACACTGCCTCCATCGGTCACACACATGCACATTGTAACTGCCTGATGTGGTGGTCGATGCAAAAAATAAATCATACCAGCAGACATACACCAGCTCCTAATCATTTTGGCAGGCATCATATCAATCACGATAGACAGACAGAAACAAAGAGAGGACGAGAACAAGGTCAACCGGGATGGGAAACCCACATTAGGATCATGCAGTGGATAGCTGGGGGGAATAAAGGAGGTGTGAGACAGGGGGAGGGGGAGTTTGATTGAAAGGAAAAAAGGGTCTTTCTGACTGACCACCCATAAGGCAATAAAGACAGGACATCAGAAAACAGCCAACAGGCCTCAATCACTCAAAGCACACATGTGTGGAGAGAGAGAGAGAGAGAGAGAGAGAGAGAGAGAGAGAGAGAGAGAGAGAGAGAGAGAGAGAGAGAGAGAGAGAGAGAGAGAGAGAGAGAGAGAGAGAGAGAGAGAGAGAGAGAGAGAGAGAGAGAGAGAGAGAGAGAGAGAGAGAGAGAGAGAGAGAGAGAGAGAGAGAGAGAGAGAGAGAGAGAGAGAGAGAGAGAGAAACAGAGAAATGAAGAGCGGATTGAATTTGTCAGCGGGTGTGTTCAGTGGCTTTGGCAGGAGTGGAGGGGGTGGGGGGTTCTATGGACACTTTTCATCACATTAGGCGCCCAGTTTTTCTACAGGCCGCTTCGTGACATTAAGAGCCGTGAAAGAGCACACACACGGTTACTGCAGGCTGTTGTTTTGAAAAAGGGACATAATGTGTGATGCTCTTTTTTAACTCTCAGGCGAGAAAGCAGCTGGTGCAGGAGCCATCTAAAAGCTTTCACACATGGATGTGTGTGTGTAGCACAGGTAATGCTTGACTCTCTCTCTCTCTCTCTCTCTCTCTGGTGCCGTTTACACGACGCCGGTTTTTGTGAAACCGGTGAGGTTTTGTTAATGGTTACGCCTTGTGTGTACACGACGCCGGCAGTTTAGGAGACTGAAACCGATAGCTTTTGAAACCGGCTTCCGAAGTGGGAACCGCCGGCTAACTTTCGCCGTGTAGACGCCTGTAGGTGCGAAGCCGGCAACTTTATGACGACAGCCCCACCTCTCAACTCAGCCACGGCACTCGACCTGACATGCTGCTTGTCAAAACAAACCAAACCATTTATTTATCATATTAAAATGTTTTTCTTTCCCCTGTCATGATTTATGTGCACAATGTAGCCTATCAGCCTTTAGTGGCTAAGTTAGAAGCACACGTTAGCTTAACTTAGTTAAACATTAGCTTACTGCATGTTAGTGTTTTCTCCAGTGGTGCTCAGACCTAATGCAATGCGTAGGCTAAGCATTTGAAATCACATAGCAGTCACATACCTTGAAAATGAACTTTATTAGTTTAACAGTTGAATTGAAAACCGAATTGTCTAGTCTCCTTATTTCATGCGACTGCTTAACCAGAGCCCTTATTAGACATTCTCTGGCTTAACAAACTGTTTCAACAATGTTTTCTTCTACGCGATTCACGCGAAATTATCGTGAAGCTTCTGCACAGCGGCGCCATCGAAATTGGAACAATGCTCTGGAAATTCACAATTTCTTTGCCGTTTTTAAAAAAAAAAGTCCGTTTCATACAACTTAATTTCAATTTCGAAAGAAATACTGGACTATGTTTTTTTTTTTTTTTAAACGCCGACGAAATTGTGAATTTCCAGAGCATGTTACAACACACCCAGCAATAATACTCCTACAGCAAAGATGGCAACATTTCCGGAAAGGTACTGGCTTGATGAAATTCATTCTGGACTCTCTATTCGACCACATAAAGACCTCGGGATACTTCGGTTTGGCTTTAGGGACCCTCTACTCACTACCACGTAAGTGTTATGTTGTTTGGAACTGTAGAAGAGGTATACAAATAGCGTTTCGTAGCGGCGAAATTGAAATGCCCTGCTCACTTCCAGGCTACGAGTTGTGTGACTGAAAACGGTACAATCGAACTTTCTCAAAACACATCCGAATGACATGATTTTGATGTCAACTCAACGTATGTACCCCCAATCATCCGTAAATCGATCTAAAGTGCATTTTACTCCGGATAATTCCTTTAAGTTCTCTCGCGTCACTGACAGTAGCTAGAATGCATAAAACAACACTGGGGAAAAACAGTGTTTAGTCCACCAAGTCTAACGGCTCCCACACACAGCTGCGTGCTTCGCGTTGCTGGAGACGCATCCCATTCACTTTACATGGGCTCACGTGATCCGTTGCCGAACTGAATTGTGGGTCCGTCGCGTCGCGTTTCTCCCGCCGCTCGCGTTGAGGAGTTCAGCTGTTGCTGCACCGACATACGTCACCGGCCAATCAAGCCAATCTACGGACGGCACCAACCAATCACATTACGGTTTTACTTCAAGTCATTTGCATAGCTACCGTCGGGAACACCCACTGGCATGCATTGATGGAACGCAGCTGTGTGTGGGAGCCGATAAGCTATCGGCGCTGCGCAGCAGCAGTTGTGATATTTATCTTACGGAGGGTAGGCTAATCGTAGGTAATGTCATGTATGAAAACTAGTATTGTTAGGCAATACTATAAGTGCAAGTCCAGGGCAGCTGAGGTGTGGCGATGACATCATCGATACGCGAGCAGGATGTGCGGTTTCGCTGTCTAAACGAACTCAAACGGGCTACGGTTTCTGATTTTTCCACTCTGGGACCAGGTTTCAAAAAAAGTGCGGTTTTGGGCAGTGCGTTTACAGGATTCGTTTGGACGCTCGGCCAAGACGAAGCAAAACCTCTGCGTTTAACCTAAAAAGCGTCTCCGTGTGGACAGGCCCTGAGTGTGTGAGGGCGAGAGAATGAGAAATACGGAGAGGGGTGTTGGAGGGGGCTAATGACACGTTGAGCACTGCAGATTACAGTGACAGAGCTGAGACAAGACAAGGATGCAATCAGAGCGGGGGGGGGGTTGGGGCGTGAGACACGAGACACACACCCATGCCGTTTCAGCAGTTTGGGAATGAAAAGAGACAACAAAACAATCAGAGCAGAACACATGAGGTCAGAAAGAAGACACAGCCCAGGAGTCAGCACAGCTACATCCACACTATTCCGGTTTTATTTTAAAACGTTTCTTTTTAAATACATTCTTCGTCCACACAGTGCAACATGGAGACTGAAAGTGCATTTTCAATGTCTGACACTTGTCTGCACAGGACACCTAGACAAGTAGAGGGGATACCTGAAGCAAAAATCACATGACAATTCACACAAGTCACATGACCATACACTACAGATGCTGCAAAGAAAGGCTTGTAAAGCTTGTATTTCAGTCTCCATGTTGCATTCACCACTGGAAGGCTAGTAGTAAAAATCAGTGAGCCTTAGGGCAATTTCACACAGACAGCCTTTAGTTCATTTTAATCGAACTTGAGTGCATTTGAGACCTTTTTTGGTTTGTTTGTGTTGGTCGGAATGCAACAATTGCACTCAGGTGTGCACCAAATTGATCGGTCCCAGACTTCCAAAAGAGGTGGTCTTGGTCCGCACCATCTAACGAACTTTGGTGCAGGCGGTCCTGCTGGTGAGAAAGCCAACCTGAAACAAACGGTCCAACGGCCCCGCAAAACTGTCACTCCAGTGTGTAGCCTACAACGAAATAGCTCGAAATAGCCAGAAGAAACACCTGAGGGAGCTGTCTGCTCAATTCCCATGTAGTTTGGTCCACATAGAAACAATGCGTGTGTGAAACCGAACCGGACCAAAGTTTGTTTGCAACATTGTACCAATTTATTGCCTGTTGCGGACCAAATAACCGAACTTTAGGTCTGAAAACGCCCTTAAAGTCAAGAAACAGGAGACTAACAAGGTCCAATCCTGAAGGGAACATGGACTTCTACGTCATTCTTTCCAGATGTTTCTGATTCCCTGTCCACATGAAAAGGCAAAGCCAGCGTTTCTGAACACCTCAAGTGTATAACCCAGGGGACCATCATCACTGAGCAATAGGAGTTTGTTTTTCAGGTCCAACCACCTGCATCGTTATATAAAGGCACAGGCTAGGAGAACAGCAGAGGCAAGTGAGCGCAAGTCAGATGAAAGTGTACAGATGGAGAGTGGGGAAGGAGGACAGCAGTATAAACCACTGCACCAGAGCTCTCTAGCCTGCAAACATCACCCTCTCCTCTGGACACATTCCAAACCAAATGCGCACACACACACACACACACACACACACACACACACACACACACACACACACACACACACACACACACACACACACACACACACACACACACACACACACACACACACACACACACACAGGTTTGCACATGTGTAGGTAAGTACATTTGACAATATACTTGAAATCGAAAAGAAGTGGGGAAGGAGAAGACAGGCAAGGAGAGAAACTGAGAACATAAGCAACAGGGGGTGGGAGTGAGAGGTGTTTGTTTCTGGGACAGTGAAACTGTCTACTGTAAGTTGTGGCAACCACATGTGTCAAATAATGAGCTCTGCTCTTGTGTACAGTTACAAATGCATGGCCCAGTGACATTTGAGGATGGAAGACAGGGAAGCTAATGTTGACCAAATGCCTTTTATACAGGCATTTTCGGTGTCTGTGAATGTGTGTGTGTGTGTGTGATAAAATGTGATGCACAAAAAAAGGATGGGGTGGGAGGACTACCTGTCCTCTCAAACGTACATACTGAGGCCAGCTCTACAGTTAGGAGATTACCACAGCTATAAATACAAGGCTAGGCATTCTCTCTTTGAAAATTCATAGTTGGTCATTTCCAGTAATGCAGTCATATAGAGTATACACATATACATATGAAGTATATAGAATAGACCTAAAATAGATATGCTTCCAGGAACTTAGGGGAACGCTATTAGCAAGAGACAAAATGAAACGCAGGCAGGCACACATGTAAAAAGATAAACAAGAAAAATGATGCTGAAAAATGATGCTGAAAACAAATCTCTCTCTCTCTCTCTCTCTCACACACAGGCAGAGAGAATCACATCAATTACTTCAAACAGGGATTACCATAGCATCATCAGTTCTTCCTGTTGCCAATGAGAAATATGACCTTTCCAGTACATCTTGACAAGAGAACTTCTACTACAGAAACAAATTGTTACAAGTAGTTATCACATGCCCCAACTCTTCATCTCTGTTATTCATTTTATCTGCCTCGGAGTCACTGTATGACTAATGACACAACTGATCACATACTGATCAATAGCGCAGAGCAATCAGAGATGGTTATGGGTGTTCTCACTGACCAGCTCGTCAATAACATCAACAAAAAAACAAATTGTGTGTGTGTGTGTGTGTGTGTGTGTGTGTGTGTGTGTGTGTGTGTGTGTGTTTGTAGAGAGCCAGTGATGTGGTGAACTAGACTGTTACACAAAGCTTTGTTCCTGGACAGCAGATCTGCTTTATGATCTGCCACCATCCTCAACTGCATGGCTGAATCACATTCTGCAGAGGACCGTGTGAAAACAAGCCCGGGACGATCTGTGGATAGGAAACTAACAGACAAACACGCAGGGTGGTGCCGTTCTTCTGACCATCTCTGGCAGAACACACAGAGGAGGCACAGGGTCCTGTGAGTCCAAGCCACTGGCAGCAGGACCGAGACCGGACACCAGTGGTGCTCTCTGAAGTCAGCAACAGCTGTGCAAAGAGCAAATTAGGCCATCACCGACAGAAGCACCAGCTGACATCGTCTGGTCCCATGAAAACTGATGTTTTTGCCCGATAGAAAAGGCAGTGAGGCAACAAGGGAACCACGGGTATGAATTATTGAGCAGGTTGCTAGTTACCGTACGTGGAAAAAAGCAATGATGTCAACACATAATGTGTATAAGGTGCATAATGTGTATAAAACAGATAGCTGGATACTTCTGGGGGGATAGACACTTCATGGAGTCTCAGGGTGCGTTAACATACTACACTCGTTATGCATAGTGTGTGTAACTCTGCATGTGTGTGTTTCATATGTAAAAGCACACCTGTAATGGGCAGGACCTGGTGGTGTATTTCAACACCTTTCCTGAGGGGAAAGAGAAAGCCGTATGAATCCGTCTGGAAATAGTTTCCTGGAGCCGGTCAACCCAGCCAACAGATAGGATGTTGAAATATTTCACTCATCTTTCTGACTCTTCCCTCTCCAGCCCCTCAGAAAAGCCAAATGAACCACAGGTTTGGGGGGAAAGAGAAATGATAGGGAAAAAAATTGGAAATGAAGCGCCTTGGTTTCCTTCAAGTGTGTCTCGACTTGAGCCAACATATTTTCAAGAAAAGACGACACCAATTCTGTTCTGTGGTATGTCCGCCTAAGGAAATGGCGTTTTTTATTTTTTACAGTCTATGGTGTGTAGCCCATAAGCTTACATTCTCCACAGGACCACTAGCCTCCCTCCCCATTTTGTGACCATTATCATAAATTCTGTGACCATGCTGCACCAATCCCAAAATGCTTTGGGGGCTGACTGAGAGGGAAGAATCCATGGAGTGAGAGAGAGAGAGAGAGAGAGAGAGAGAGCCCTTAAAGCTGCAGCAGCAGCAGCCAAATGCCTGAACAATCAGCATTGAAGTGTCAAGGGGTGCAGCTTTCCTCATGCACGCTCATACTGTGGAGATTAACTTTTCATGAGTGAGACACACGCATGCAAAGAGGAGGAGGAGAGGGGGAGTATTTGTGCATCCTCAGCACCTCAAATGGGTCATAGCCTTAAAGGTCACTAAGCTGGCAGCTGCACACACTGTATCCCCTTAAACCAGAAGATGCTTTAGGGAAATAACTGCATGGCAAAGCCCATCTCACAAGCACCCACATACACAAACACACACATAACTTTCATAGCCTTCCGGCACTGCAGTTCAGAGTATTCGAAGGAGGACAAGCAATTCTGAGAATATCCTTTCCTCAACTCCCTTCATTCCAGGACGTGTAGCCTCTGACCTCTCGGCTGCAGAGAGCACGCTTATCACATAGGCCCGGCTCCTCTGGTCCACTCACTGCGAGAAGGAATCTGCATGTCACAGCCTGCATCCTGGCAACACAGTCCTGGGAACACTGCCTCAAGATGTGGCTCTCCTGGTGGGACAATGACCAAGTCCCCCACAAAGGGCCCTCCGCTGGACAGCCAAGCCGAAGTGAGTGCTCATAATCGATTTGTTTGCGCCATTGTGACACTGATGGCCCAGACAGGCATGAGAGAGAGAGAGAGAGAGAGAGAGAGAGAGAGAGAGAGAGATGCAGCAGGAGCTGAAGCTATAAAAGCTGCAGGACCCACCCCTTCCTCCTCCTCTAAGCCTGAGGCCTGACTGGATAATCACTACTGCCACATATCAGCAGCATGCTGAAATCCCATGATCCTGCTGGGCTACTGATCATACATCAGGCACGCCAGGCTCATGTGAGCTGCATGCCACTACCCCTCCATCCACCTCTCCACTCCCCAGCCCTACCAAACTAACCCCTTCAACTCCCCTCATCCTCTTCACTACTTCTCAAGGGTTGTCATCCTCTCCTCCTGGTCCTCATTTCCTCCAGTGCCATAATACATGGCTTTGGGGATTCATCCGTGCTCTCTAAAAAAAAAACTCAAGCCAGGGTTTTGAGCATGAGACACATTTGAGCTCAAGGGACTGTTTCCACTTAGACCAGATGGAAACTTTTCCACTACAACAGAACTGGACAAATCCAAAGTGCAACCAGTCACGCTAACAGTCACAGATAACAGTAACAGACACTCTCTCTCACTCACTCACTCTCTCTCTCACACACACACACACACACCTCAGGCAGAAGTATCTCTATAAACAACAACCTTTCAACATCGTGTCAGTTGTGTGAAGACTCATTCCTTGACAGTGGCCCACATAGATAATAAATAGACTACTGTTTTGTTCAACAATAAATACTATTTCATTGGTGTTCCTCTGATACATTCTTATCTAACTCTAACTGAGCATCTGGAGGTGTGTACCTTACCCTGAGGGAGAGGACCCCACCTAATCCTATGCCTACAGGTCATGTCCCATAATAGTACAGGACACACCGCAACTCAGCCTCAAGCTCAAGATTTACTACTGCAAGGACCACCAAGCCAAGAACAAGGCAGTCATCAAGAAGCCCATGGAAGTCACAGGCATGCCTTCACACTGATACATGATGGCTATAAAGTGGTCGGAGACTGAAATTTTAAGACTGGGGTCAACCGTTAGATAACTGGACAACTGGGAGAAAGTATCAACTGCAGCCAAACAACCACTGGCAACACTAAAAGAATTGTACTAGTGTGGCCTGTGACAAATACTTTCTGCTGTGCCCTACAACCTACTATTTCTGCCATGACAAAATCAGGTGAAACCTGCTATCCACTAATTAACGTAATTATGTTTATTCCGTCACTTAAGATACCGTTTGCTGTGACTAGGCGATTTTCTGTGAGACAGCGCAGCAGCTCCAAAGTAAGCTAACCGGAGACAGGCAGAGAAAGAAAGCATGCATTGCAACAGAGGAGTCAAACACATCGGCCCCTCCCAATCTGCGGATATGCCCGCACTCCAGCGGGACCGTATATAAATCACAGAGGCCAACTCAGCATTCCAGAGCAGGCGCTAGCGCCCAAGTCCTAATTAACAACATAGCCTACATCGCCTGGCGTGCAGAAAGGGGAAAGAAAGAATCGGACAGTCAGTCGACATCGACCGTAGGTTCGCGTGTAGGGGTGACAACTCACCATTTCTTTGTGCATTCCACCATGAGTTCCTGGTAGGAAGCCACGAATTGGAATTTGGACGCGTGTTTCCCCACACGTTGCAGCCTTTTCCAAACTGAGGCCATGTTTTCTTTATGAACGGAGAGTCGTGTTTCTTTTATGTCCCGTCCTTCTTTAGCTTTGGCCCAGGTTTCCCCTTGGTGAAGTGTTTAAGAGGTATCAGACTGAAATCCACTTGTGTACATTCATTGCCGACAATCTAACGAAAAATATTCATAGCAAATTGTTACAAAAAGTACAATCACAACACAAGTGTCAAGCCATTAAAACAGTAGCGATGGTGCTGGCGAAGTGGCATGACACGGTGACAAGGAATTTCCTTTCCAGTGGTCCGACTTGACAAAGTACATGCTTTTGGCCGCCCAGTAAAATCCAGATTTTAGTGTCCAACATCAATCCGTCATAATCCACAACACTCACACACCTAGAGGGAGAGAAAGAGACAGTTAGCCACCGTGCGTATCTTAACGAAGATAAAAATCAAACTGAGAAGAGTAAAGGAAGGGCGCGCGTACAAAAGCGGTACTACTAGAACACACCCGACAATCATTCGGTTGCTACCTGCGGCATATCACGGCACAACAGGCTGAAGGTATATTTTGGCTATCTCTTTAATTATGAAACAGAAACCGTCTCGCATGCTACCAGAAATATGGGTCCATTTGAATAGCCTACATTGCGCTTGGACGTAGCCAAATGCACCCGCGCAGAACCACTCATTTCAAATAGATCATATTGTTTTGGAAAAGACACCCCTGTTTGTTCTCGTGGGGTACTTAGCTCAACATTCCACGCAAAATTCCTGAAAAAAAACCACACCGCACACCAGGGTTTAGAACCCATTGAGAAGGAAAACAACCGTGAGGAGAAATTGTCTTCATCCCGGTTAATACAAACTTACTAAACAGACAGTGTTTGTCGTGTTCAATATTACATAGATGTATATTGGCGATGGTGACATTTTAACACTCATGTCACATAAGTGCATTCTTTCATTGAGCATCATAGCTGCATCCCCAAGCGGCGTCTGTGCCTCACATAAATACATAAGTTTCCCTGAATGTAGCGCTAAGTGGACCAAAATGACTCACAGCTTAGGTTGAGAGTAAACTTCATATTCAACTTGACAGAATTTTGGTCCTTTATAATCCGTATGATGTCCCTACTGCACACATCAACCAGTTTCATGGCAATAGTGACGTTCCAAAGCTAAAGAGCAATGCATTTTCATTCTGTATTGTTACCTTTGGTCGTAATCATTTATTAAAGTGGTTGGCTTTTGCTAGCAAGGTAGCAACTTGAAACACTTAACGTTAACTGGCTTGTTATGGTCAACGTGTAACAGTTACGTTGTTTAAAACTGTGGTAGCTGCTACATTGACCCCTGTGAACAGTGTGTAACGTTAAAACATCTGGGTTGGAATTGTACTGAACCTCACCAAGCATCATGCTAATTGCTATGCAGATGTTTCTGCTAACGTTGGTTACGAATGTACGAATACAAGACTGAAAAGGAGAAGAGACGCTTGCCACTCACCTCTTTAAATATTTAGCAAGCTAGCTTAATCCTCCTTTGAATGGTGCGATAAGTAGCAAGCTAGCTAGCGAGCTACCCGGCTGCATGTAGCCAGCTAGCTAGCTAGCTTGCCAATTACCAGCTACTTCTGCACTATGGGCCATTCAGCAAGCAAAACCTAGCTCACTATCATAACATAAAAGTAACATAAATGAATCCTTGGCAACGAAAACGTCCTAGGCCTCTTCCAAGTTAACAGTAACATATGAGTAAGAAATTGGCGAGATCGGCAACCAAGAAAAAAAACGGAGTACGAGTAACGTTAACGTTCGTCCAGCCCCAAACCGTGAAATTCCAGTAACCTCGTCCTGACAAACTCAGCACTCAACCCTCCATCATTTCCCCCCTTTACATTCACTCAAACATTCGCGAAATGCTAAAAAGAAACGCCCCAATAGAGATATCATTGGATGTTCTCTCGCAAATGTTTACACATTCATATTGCTTCTCAACCTATTGAAGCATATTATTGGCCACTTTAAACGTCCATCAGGTTTCCATGTCCCGCCTTTACATGCTAGCAGGCTCAGCTGCATCCAGGAATCCCTGTGACGTGTGGTCCTTCCATTTCTCTTATTATTGGTCGACGCTCTCCATTGACATCAAATTGTTTATATAATTGAGGCTTACCTGTGGCCTCTCTAGATGTCAATCAAATATGTTGACATATTCTATCAGTTAAAGCTATGCGACATCTATTACAGATATTACTGACCATATACTGTTAATGGTTGAACCCAGACAAAATCCTCGTAGAATAGAATAGGCCTATGTGACAGTGAGGGCATGCTAAATTTAAACAGCTGAATTTAGTTTAATTTTTATTTTATTTACAGTTGCCATCCAATGCCCCTCTTCAAGAAACCCTGTGAAATAGTAAGCCTCACCTTTTTGATAAAGAGGACTGCCATTTAGATAGATAGATAGATAGATAGATAGATTAACCCTGAAGGAAAATCCAAGCACTCATAACTGACATTACATATAATGGAAAAATTTAAAAACACGCACAATAGTGAAAGTGGGCTATACGTTAAAAATGTGACACAGGTGGTTTTACAAACTTTTCGCCACCTTTGTGTATCCATGGAAATATTTCCAAATGTTCTTTTCAGGTTGATATTTTTCCTGTGTGTGTGTTTGTGTGAAATTTGTGCAAGAGTTGTATTCTCCTGGGATCAGTGGAATGCATAGTTTAAAGTTTTGGTCAGGCCGGGTCGGTTGTGGTTTGCATTTCTCATCTTGAGCTGTTCAGACACGACTTGTCCTTTTGTCCTTTTATGACTTTAGAATCTTGCAGAAATCTGACACTAATGCTTCAAGTGGCACTTGTTGACACTATTTTTTTTTTCATTCTAGCCTATCTGGCTGTCAATCCAAAATTGAGTGACAGAGAGGATATGTGACTTCAACTCTTCGTTCATGGTTTTCGATTGCAGTGTGTAGATTAGAAGGAGCCTTGCGTGTGTAAAGGAATGCTTTGATGTGACAAACGATCCTGTGAAAAACACAGACTTGGGTGTGAAAGCTGCACCTACATGGCACCAACAGGGGAGCAAGGGGGCAACAAGGGTAGTGAGTGTGTGTGTGTGTGTGTGTGTGTGTGTGTGTGTGTGTGTGTGTGTGTGTGTGTGTGTGTGTGTGTGTGTGTGTGAGAGAGAGAGAGAGAGAGAGAGAAAGAGAGAGAGATTTGATTTGATTCAGTGTTGGCTGGATGGGGGTCCGGTATGTCTAATGTGCCTGGGTGTGTGTGTGTGTGTGTGTGTGTGTGTGTGTGTGTGTGTGTGTGTGTGTGTGTGTGTGTGTGTCAAGCATGTCTTTCGTCATGCAGGCAAAGGAGTGAACAAGTGGGATAAAGAAGGACTGAGTGGTTTCTAAGCCTCGCTATAGAGCAACCCAATAGCAGCTCTACCATCTGAGAGCAGCCCTTGAGCCAGAGGCTCTGTGTACAAGCTACAGTGGCCATTAGGACGACCTGTTAACAAGTACCAAACCCTTGAGGCCTAGGTGTCGGATATATTCCTTGGCAGTTGCCTTGTGACGGCCAAAAAAGTATGTGGCAATGGCCAAGTGGTCACCTCTCTTGCCAAATGGTCCCTTTTCTGCTCAGATAGAGAAATTGGTTAAGTAGCACTGCAAATGCCAAAATAATTTAACATTCTCCATACAAATCCGGTGATGCTTGAAGTCTATCCATATACAAATTTTGATCCACAACGCATCACAGAATAATATCACTTCAGTATCAAATACAGAAAGCAAGTAGCTCCATTTGATTTTGGATATGCCATCTCCTGCAGATTGTATTATATGTGCCCTACTAACATCATGGCGTTTCCTGTTAGTCTCCCTGTGGACATTTGAGAATGAGGCCCGGCAGTGAGATAAGCATCTTTCCAGTAAGTGATGCCACACTGACTCATAAGGAGCCCTGATAGACCCAAGTTCATTGGCCAGTATGCCTCAGCTGATGCACTCAGGAAACAGCGGTCTGGCATGTCTTGATTTATACGAATCTTCATAGGTTTTTACTCCTTGATTCAAAGCCAACAGATTAAATGTAGAATTTCCCGTAAATAAACTTCGAATAACATTATTTTGAAGAGCTTTCAAAATAAGAGCAAATCCTATATGAGGAACAATGTATTGTTCTAGTAACTAGTTTGAGGTATTAAAACTATATGATTTGTGATTTTTTTTTTCATTGGGCTTTTTATGCTTTTTTTTTACAAGTGGTCAATAATTTAAAATGAACGTCAGTCTTCATGTCTTAGTCTTTCATCGGACAGTGCATAATATGAATTCTACACAACTAATCAAACAGTCAGTCTATACCTATTCCTGAATGCATGCTTAAGGCAAAATTCACAGAGGCCTGTTGTGAAGAGGCAAACTTGAAAAAGACTGCTCCTATTCACAGAATGGCTCCATACAGCTCAATATTGTGACTGACATTTTGCAGCCTACAGATCAGAACACTGACTGAGAAGCCTTGCCTCTCCAGAGTCAATAAACACCAAATAAATTCTGTGGGGTTTCTAGTAAAATCCCAGAGGAGACGAGATGAGAGGGGAAAAGCCTTTAGAAGTCTGGCAATTTTCCTAATGTGGCAACAGCTACCTTTGTGACAAACTAATCAAAGCTCTACATGAAATAAACAAAAGACTGATTGCAGGAACTCATTAAAAATGAAAACGGCACTTTCTCCTCAGCCCCTCACCCTCCCAGGTTAAATTAGCAGTTTCACCCTGCATGGCTTTGATGTGGGATGATTGACTTCAATTAATTCCCCTTTGGTTCACAAACTTTTGCCTTTTTTGGGGCACAGATAACTTTCGACTTATCTCCAAAACATTTCATCAAGGACCCTCCTCCGCCAGCCTGGTTAGTGATTA
>NW_027468620.1:23452211-23644711 GCF_046254945.1 Alosa pseudoharengus | reverse complement strand
CTAGCATTGTGCCAAAGCCGTCGTACAAAGACTATGAGCATGGTTTCTTGTGTGTCAATGTTAATGATTCAGTGTGGGTTGAAATTAAGTGAGGAATGGCATCAGCCTACATTGGCTCTGGAGTAACTCTCAGCGTGATTAACAGATCTGGTGAGAACCAAAACACAGAAACTATAAAGTGTAGTTCCCTTCACAGGACTGATACACGTGTCAGTGATTTGAGCCACTGGATTAAGTGTGAGAGCATTTAACCGCTTATTGAAACCAGAGCTTGGTGAAGAGAGATGGGGAGGTATCCCTGTCAGAGAGGGCCTTGTAAGAGGAGAGAGCAATGGCCTCTGCTCTCTGAACTCCTTATGGGATATCATGCATGTGTGATGGATGAGCTGGAAGCCATCCTCCCAGGAGTATGAGTCAGAAGCGGAACAGAGCTTACCTCTTTTATTTATATGGTCTAGGAGCTTACCTTAGCTTGCCGCCCTCACTTGTGTGTGTGTGTGTGTGTGTGTGTGTGTGTGTGTGTGTGTGTGTGTGTGTGTGTGTGTGTGTGTGTGTGTGTGTGTGTGTGTGTGTGTGTGTGTGTGTGTGTGTGTGTGTGTGTGTGTCTGTCTGTCTGTGTGTGTGTGTGTGTGTGTGTGTGTGTGTGTAAGTGTGTGTGTGTGTGTTTGGTGGATTTGAAGACATGCATGAGAAAGCTTGAAATCATTCTGCATTGATCCAGGTTCTGTTTTAGTGAAAAATCATTACATTGCAGAGCTCTGTCAGGAGACTGAGAAGGTCAAACTGTACATTCTCTAAAACTGCCAATAGTAACTCCAGTCTTCTCAAGTGCTTTTTTTCCCTCCCTGTGTCAGTCTGAAGAGAGCATCTTGCTCTGTTTCTGCAGCCTCTCTTTCTCTCTCTTGGCTAATCGGCCCATCATAGCCAAAGCGGCACCATCAGAAGTGTCAAGAGACGTTTTTAGCTGCCATTTCACCAAATCATAATCCACCCAGCCACCTTCTCCCGTCCCCCACTCCACCCTTCCCTTTCAGTGCCCCTGACTCTTCTGAAGGCAGTATCTGCTTTCCCCATCACAGAAAGTACTATTTTTCTAAACCATGGAGGAATCGAGGAGGCGAGGACACGATGTACTAGTGGAATGAACTTTAACTGCCTTAATGGTGTCCATCCATCATATAGGGCCTACGTCATTCGCAGTTGCCCTGGTTGAATGGGTGGTAGACATTTTTATGGCAGTTTCACATTGAATTTGTAATAAATGAAGCCCAAATCTGGCCGGCAGCTCCCTGATCCCTCATCAGTGGTATAAATCACCTTGTGCATAATAGGCTTAGAGATTTATAAAGCTGAGCTGTTTTTGCATTTGTTATCGGTAATAGAGAAGGAGGCCTACTTTGACACGGTGGCATGCCAGTCAGTCATCTCATGAAATATAATTCAATTATCATATTCTTCTGGAAAAATAAACATTAAATGTGTTTTCTTATAACAACACAAACATATGTAGCACACTCAGACACACTTATCCTGTGAAACTGTGTACGTTACTCATGCACATGGACACAGACAAATTTAAAACATATCAATGACCTTTGAACCTCGATTCCCATGACAGGACAGGTACCACATGTGTTACATTACAACTGCATCTATCAAAACAATAGCAAACACCGGGGCATGGATCTTTGATGCAGTCCTTACGATATAATTCAACCATGACATCACTGGACAGTTTGAGGAGAGCAGACACTAACCTATGACCAGTGAAAGAGCACTATCAGAATGCATCAGAATGACATTATTCTACTGAAGAGTTTTGTGTGTTCGTGTTTTGAGAGCTGAAAAAGGCGATGTTACGGGTGAGAGTAGAGTTTGGCGAAGAGGACATGGGGGATCACTTTCTCATTTCCTGCGCATCATTGTGGATCTCAGATGAGGAGTTCATTTCCCTCCCGTGGTCAGTCTCACATGTGACTGCATGTACTCACCTGATCTGTCCCCCTCCCTGTGACCCTTAATTCTCCTTGGATGTTTCAATGGCTGGACTGCAATGTCCAGTGTTTCCCCAAGTACACAGTCGGTGCAATTTATTTGCTTTTCTCTGTGAATGACAGTCAAGAGTCAAAGGTTTGTTTCAATGACAAAGAAATGTGCCAAGAAAACTACCTTCACACCAAGTAGTCACCTTTTAATATTTTATTAGCTTCTATATGTCAACTTGTGGGGACTAAACTTTTAAACTGATTAAATTAATAGTCATTTGTAGCACCATGCGCCCTCATTGAGCAAACCAACTGATGTTTGAGTTTAGGATCTTGCTTATAGATTAAATTAGCAAATAGATTGAGCCTAGTTATTACATTTAATTAACTATAGTGAGACTTTAAACTGTGAACTTTGCCTGTAGTTTGTAGGACTCCATTACTTATTGCATGTGCTATGGAATGGGTTCCAATCATTTTGGAACGGAACAGACATCCATGAGTGAATCACCGATTTGGACAGAGATAGAACCTTCAGTCGTGAATTTTACCAGGCTATCCAGCACCAAGGAAAAATTCCAATCTGTCACTAAATGTGCCAGAGAAAGTGATGGTGGTGGGGAAAAATCCACAGGCCCTGTGGATGCAGTGACTCCTTCGTCCCTCTGATTCTGGACCACATCTTGTGTGCGAATGACAACACAGTCTGGAATGTCAGAGACGCAGACGTCCTCTCCCCTCATTTAGCCACGGCCATGAGAAGGGGCTCATATGCTTAGACAGCTGTTGCAGGGAAACAAGGACAAAAAGAACAGAAGGGACAAAGATGATGAGGGCTTGCGTCCAAATGTTGCGAGCAAAATGAAAGCTGGACAAAGGCACCGTATCTTTGGCACATGGGCGCTGGGCGTTCTTAAAAGGCCAGGGGGGAAGAACTGCTTCTAGTCTCTTCCACACAGTGTTTGTCTTTCTCAAGCTGACATTGATGAGGTGCAGGTTGATGGTTCTCTCGACCACGTCTCGTCTCCCCTTCCCCACGCTGGCCTCCCCTCTCTGCTTTCTCCAGTGCTTTTCTCTCTGCAAGACAATACAGACATACTGACCCTCCCGCATTACAGGGCATTAGATGAAA
Organism: Alosa pseudoharengus; assembly: GCF_046254945.1. Lineage (NCBI taxonomy): Eukaryota > Metazoa > Chordata > Actinopteri > Clupeiformes > Clupeidae > Alosa > Alosa pseudoharengus. The sequence goes on along the minus strand of NW_027468620.1, from coordinate 23,641,594 downwards.
AGATCTCCAACATCAACAACAACATGAGACACACAGAATAGAACAACAACAACAACAGCAGCCTGTGTGGGAGAGGCAGACGCAGACCTCTGTGGCTTAATTAGTGGAGCCTAGATGAAGGAGGCTGCCGTGTCGTGGGAGATCCAGTCACCATGGCAACTCCTCTCCTCTGTCCGTCCCTGTGTCCCATGGCGACTGAGGCGAGGTTGGGTGAGGGCTTCTTCAGACAGAGGCAGAGGAGCAGGAGATTAGACCCCATCACCCCACCGCTCACCTTACTAATCCTGGGCTGGGGGGATGGGGCATACTGGTGTCATGTCTCCAGGTACATTTTTAGAAGCTGGGTCTCTGAGGCAACAAGAGTCAGTATAGGGTGGGGCCCTGTTTCAGACTGTCTGTTGAGTAACCAGGGCTCAGAGAGGAAACGCTCCACTTGGGACTGACAAGAAAAACACTGACAGCAGAGTTGACAGAGATGTGTGAGTCAGAGTTCACAAAAACACAACTAACATGAATTTGAGCCTGTTCGGGACAGCTTATGAACTCATCAGAAATGTAACGGAGTCTCTGAATCAGAGGTTAATGGTTTCATTAAATGAGGTAGTTGGTGTCACTGTAGTATATAGGTAGCTGAAATGTCAAGTGAGTAGTATAATAGTTATTTAACTACAGTATATTAAAATTAATTTGTGCAAAATATGTCCAAGTGTAACAGCACCAAGTTTTCAGCACAGTCTAGTGAAGTTTTAGACTAGGGTGCCCTCTTGTGGTGACCAGTTGGATGTACAGTCATGAAGAAAGAAAAAACATACAGTATTCATGACGCAAAACCACACAAATGCACCAGGGTTCCCTCTCTATGTCAAATGTAAAATTCCATGACTTTTCCCTGACAAAAAACTGAATTTCCATCACCTACTATATAATGAATGATATTTTATAGCAGCTGTGTAGCATTCAAGAATCTTTTACTGTGACAGTAAATAAACAAAGTTGGGCTAACCACAACTACTCAAGCAAGCAGTAAAGCTAATAAGCTATACACCAATTCTGCATGGACATATATTTGTATTAATATATATTTGGCAAGTCAAGTTTTAAACTGCTACAACAAAATTCCCTGATATTCCATGACTTTGACCCAAAAATGATAAAATTCCCTGACTTTCCAAAATGCCATGATATTCCAGAAATTCCATGACCTGTGATAACCCTGATGCACACATGCAGACACAAACAATTAGATATCACACCTCTTGGGCCAATTCCCTTTTATTTCCTGAGGTTCAAGGCAGGCTTGGCTCCAGTTAATGTGGGTTAGGTTGGCATATGGGAATTTGTGGTTGCTTGGAATTTGAGCAGCGTGGACTTGATATCAGCCCCTGTTTTTGCGCCTTTGTTCACAAAAGGAAAAAAACAGGATGGAGGTGCCATTAATCAGTACGACAGATCATTCTAAAATTGTTGCTTCTAGAAACGGAGTAAGGGTGGGCAAGCCACCACTGGCAAAGTTAACAGATAAAGTTATTTTCATGAAACTGGCCCTAAGCTACTGTTTCACATCTCTTTTACTTTGTCTTTTGCATAGAGCTTATGCATTTATTTTGTTGAGCATGTCTAGTCTACTTATACAACATAGCTTTAATGCATAGCTCTGGGTAGTTACTTGTTGGCTATTGTGTTTGCAATTTATTTACCAACCTTATCTCCTCTGACTTTCCTCTGAATCTCACAATAGCCTGGATGGCGCAACCTTGTAGGCACAGTGGGGAAAAACTCAGAGCAATTCAAATGGTAGTCTGTAGTCTTTCTCTTTTTTTAAAAGAAGCCCCACTCACATGAAACAAAATGTTGCATTACACTCCTTGATATTTTAGATGTTTTAATACTATATAAGGATATGTGCTTTATTAGTATTGCACAATGCAATGTTCACTACACCATACTAATTAAAATGTAAGATAGCAAGTTATATTTAACCAGTTTGATATATTCTGATAATTACTTATAATACCCGACATTCCATAAAAGGTGATTTCTACTCCTTGCTTAGACAGTATGACTCGGAGGATGTATTTGGCAAATATCAACTTCTACCAACACCTCACCCTTTCAAGAACAGATTACCCAAGAAACAAACACATAACACCACAAGCTGCACCGATTTACAAAAACAGCCAAGTATACTTTATTGAAAGAAAACAGGACAAATTTAACTTCACAGGCATTACATTATTTTGGATGACACGGACTCCTACATGGAAAAAGAAGCAGAAGCATATGATTTCATGATTAACCAAACCAACACTTATGACCAAGACTGCCGTCGGTCATAAATCACTTATGACAGGCACATTTTGGCTGAGTAGTCACAGTAGCACAGAAAAAACACCCCTTGACCGACACAGAGGGATCTGGGGAAATCGATCTGTTAAAATGGACTAACAGATAAGTGGCAGATTTTAGTTCAGAAATATTTACTTATAAAGACTAGGACAAAGGGAATAAAATCTTGTGATATGAATTAAGACCAGGCTAAATATTTCCAAGGCAAGGTGGGTGTAAATTGCACTTGAAGGTCAAAAACAGACACCACTGAAAGCCAACCCCCGACCCACTGTAGTTGACCATTTACAGCATTTACCCTTTGGGCTTCTTTGAAAGGCACAACACTGACAGCATTCCACTGAACAAAAAACACAAACTACAAAAAGATTCCTTTGACCACACACAAAAGTGACCTTAACGCCCCAAATAATATTAAAGCAATAATCAACATATATCACCACTTTTTTTAGGATTTTCTTGGTCCATGTTTTGGTACGATAAACAGACAGTTTTTGGTGTTGACGCAGGTACACAAGTTAGGCTAGATATATTAATGTGCATATGAGTTTGGATGACACATCCCCTGCACTTAGGTGACAGCATTGTCATGTGCATTTTTACAGCATACAAAAAAAATGTCTAGGCTAGACAGTCCTGTGCATTTATACAGCATATTTTTAAAAACAAACAAACAAATAAACAGACAATACCAAATACCTGTCTCTAATCCAGTCCTGTGTTTGTATCAATCTTAATAAACATAGAACCAGAACTGGACAAAATATACTGAGTTTATAAATACATTTTCTTTGTTTTCTTTTTTTTGACATTTTCAATTGTTTATTTACACATGTAAACATTCTCTGGACATTTCAGCACCCAAACAGCAGTCAGTGTAACAGATGAGTTTATGACATTAATTTGCAAGTCTACACATTAACACTGAACAACACTCCCTCAGTAACTGGGAAAAAAATAAGTTACTAATTTTGAAAAATGAATAACTGCCACTGACTTTTTTTTAACAAAGGCAGTCATTCTCAGGCATTGTGAGATGTCCAACAAGGTCCATTGATGTTGGTGAGGCTATGACCTAATGAATTCAGTGTACTTTTCACTGCAGGAAACTTCCACTACCTGTCCAGCAGGCGTCACTGTGATAACATTGGGCCATACTGCCTCTGTGTGTGCTGAGCAGGAATGGGTGGGCCACACTGTGAGCTCAAGCAAGTTCCGCCCTGCTCAAATGACAAACACCAGGCCGCAGTACAGGCGCCAGACTCGGTCTCACACGGTTAACAGCTCTGAGACATGACAGCCTGTGCAAGGCTCGTCATTGGCTGGCCTCTGAGGGTTAGCACTGCCTGCCTGCCTGCCTGCTCTAGCTCTCCCTCATAGTTCCTCCACTCTCCACATGCTTGAGCTTGCCTTCAACCCCATGGATTCCCCTAGTCCTCCGTCTTTGGTGCTCCACCAGTGTTTTGGCAAAAAAAAAAAGCAGGGCTAGAAGAAAAATAAATAAACGTCTGACCAAATACAGTAACCATGGGTGAATATTTGTGTGGACTCGGAACACAAGAGGGTCGATGCAAAAGGCAGTAGACAAGAAGGAACACTTGTAGAATCTAGAGAGGATGGAAATTCACTTTCAAATGTGTTTCAGTGCCATCCTTTCCTACATTACTTTGGTCACACATACTGTCACACTAGTGATTGCACAATGAGGCTAGCTGATTCATCAAACATCGGTCAAGACACCATAGGACGCTCAGACCAGCTGGGCTCTAACTGTACAGGCCATCACCACCTTGGAGGAGGAGCGGAATACATACCAGAGGATGGTGAGGGGGTTTGGATAAGAGGGGGTCCCTCCTAATAACAATACTTGGGCCCTACAAAGCCCCTTTTGAGAACGGACACCTTCAAAATCACTGTGGAGGTTCGTAATATTATAGTCATGTTGTCAAAAGCGCAATAATTTATATTTATGTAGCAAAGCTGCCGAAGTGTGCCCCTTTACAACCCTGAGGTCATTAGAATGCCACAGGCGTCGATACAGCAGAAACAAAAACAAAAAAGGATACAAAAAAAAACAAAAAACAAGGCAACCGTTCAAACCTAGATCAATGACAAGTCAACTTGGGGTCATTCAGCCAGCCCCAAATCTTGATCATATCCTGCGGGGTCCTGGGGTGCACCAGCATCAGTGCTTTGTAGACGCACGCGTTCCCCCTGAGCTTTTCCTCAATGTCAAAGGTCCTGAAGCCCTTGTGCTTTTCAGGGGCCAGGCCCAGTTTGCGCAGGCACATGCCCGTGTAGACGTCGTCAATGGGGAAGAGCGCCACCCGCTGGCAGGCCGCGTATATCCTGCGCGCCAGGTCCCCTGAGTACAAGTAGCCTCCGCCACCGGCGTACGGCGGGTACAGGCCCACGAACATGCTCTCCGGGATGAAGTACTTGACCCGCTTGTCGCGGTGCGGCCCGGCGTTGGTGATGACGTCTCCCATGAACAGGTCGCGGGCCTTGTCTGGCGGCAGGCCATTGAGGAAGTCGAGGATACGCGGTGTGTTGACGAAGACATCGTCGTCGCCCTTGAAGACAAAGCGCACGCCGGGGCAGCTGGTGTCCAGCCAGCGCTGGAAGAGCACCTCTTTGACTGTGAGGTTGAAAAAGGTGTCGCGGTAGTCCCACTGGAGGATGTCCCGGTGCTGCTCGCTCTCGTAGCGCAACATGGACGACAGGTCGGGGAAGTGGTCCACCGCCGTGGCGTTGCCCAGCAGGAAGACGGTGGCCACCGTGCGGTTGGCCTGCAGGCCCGCGCGGCCCCACGACTCGCGGATGGCCTGCCGCCGGTCGAAGTGCGGTGCCAGGGACTTGACGGCCAGCAGCAGGTAGGGCCCGTCCTGGCATATGTGTGGCTGGTCCACTACCATGGGGTAGGAGCGACAGCGCATGTACGTCAGGAAGTCCTTAAAGCGCTGCGGCAGCTGGGCGTAGTCCTTCAGCTGGCTGGCCACACGCGGGTCCGGCTCGCACGTCTGCTGGCCCAGCGTATCGTTGAGCCAGTCCGGAAGCTGGTCAAATGGTAGCGTTCCATCAGAGGCCACGCCGATGCCGCCACTGCTGTTGGTTACCACCGGGTTGTGAAGGAGGTCCAGCTTCTGCTGCTCACGGTTCCAGAAGCCGTTGCTGGGTGCCAGTCGGGCCCAGAAGCGCTTGGAGGGCACGTGCACCTTGCTGTCGGCGCCCTTGCCCTGGCCGCCGCTGCGCGACACCTCCAGCACGATGAAGAGGAAGATGTTCACCATCATGATGGTCCCCATCACTTTCACCTTCCGCCGCTGCATCACTCCTGTTCGCCTCTTCACCTGAGCACAAACACAAGACACACACTAATCAGACAAGGGGCCTCTACAGCGACAATTAGCTGGAAAATATGGGAAAACGTGGAAACTAGTCATTCAAAACAAAGTCATTCTACAAATACACATGTCAAAGAGTATTCTATGAATTCATGCTATAAATTTACTCAGACCAACTAGCTGACAACTAATAGTACAGGGGTCACCCAGGAGTCCAGTGGGGTGTACTACGAATCTCGATTAGTGGGTTAGCGAGGTATGTTGCGCTCAAAGCCAGGCTATGCTGTGACACGAAAGTGGATCTGTTTTAGTGTTGCTATATCACCATGGTATCTTATGCTGTCAACCAAACCTGGTCGGGAGGAGGTTATGTGCTAAGTTAGAGCTCAAATCGTGTAATCTACCGCACACTGACCAATCAATTGTCTTAAAAAACAAAGTTCTCTCACGTGTAGGATTCTGTCATATATCTACAGGTGGAGCTCCGCCTCTACTAACATTTTGGATCTCGAATGCGCTTTAATAGTGCTGTGCGTGCAAATATCCCACTATGGACGTGCATACCATACAACAACTGATGACAATTGATTTATTTGATGTTATAGGTTAGACACAAAAAATTACCGCAGTGTAGATTAAGCTATCGCTCATGAATGCGGAAGTAATTGTTTTTAAATAGAGGCGGTCTTGTGCGTCTCCACGTTACACGATTGGCCAAAGTCATCCCAACACCGAGAACGCGCACAGATCTGAGCTGAAAGCCTAGTTTGACAAATATATCACATAACTGCAATCGTAGTATCACTTAACATATACCCCTGAGTCAAGGCTTTGTCAAGCCTCGATATGTCTACATAGCCTAGATATGTCTAACGTGCTTCGTAGTATACCCCACCGGACCACTCTAAACTCAAGTCTAAGCTCATCAGATGAAGATTGCGTCTTCTTTCTCCCTGGCTCTCTCGTTATCCTCCAAAGGTTCTTCTCCCTCTGGCACGACAGTCTGTGCTACAGATTCAGCTCTCCGAGGACTAAAGCCCTTTTCAGGCCCAATCTTAATGCCAAGGGAGCGGCACCGGCCCATGAATGGCAGAAGTGTCCCATCCTAACTGGCTTAACCGCCCTGAATGAAGGAGCTGCTTGACTTTCTAGGAGGAGGCTAATAGATAAAGTGTTTGTGTACTTTAACCACGGCCAAAACAAGAAACTGTGTCTTTGTTCATGGACTTTCTTTCGGGTTTTCAGTTTGTGGAGCAAATTTTGTCAAGTCAAACCTCCTCTTTCTAATAATAATGCTCTTACCCACAGAGGAAACACATAGGCAGACAGTAGCCTAAATCTAGTTAGAGAGAGAGACAGCAAAAGACAAAGAAAGAAAGAAAGAAAGAAAGAAAGAAAGAAAGAAAGAAAGAAAGAAAGAAAGAAAGAAAGAAAGAAAGAAAGAAAGAAAGAAAGAAAGAAAGAAAGAAAGAAAGAAAGAAAGAAAGAAAGAAAGAAAGAAAGAAAGTAAGTAAGTAGTTGGGGGAGGGGGGCACTGACAGTCTCGACTCAAATGAAGGGTGGAGGCATCAAACCAACATACATCCATATCACTAACAAAAATGTAAACAAACAGCCTATAAACTGACCAAAGCAAAACATATGGCCATACCAACTAATCCTACAGCAGGGCAGCTGTTCATGTCCCTAAGTGACTGAATTTTGACGTTATTAATGCTGGTCAAGGCAGGAAGAGGGGTCTCATGCGCTCTCAATTTGTCCGCCCCCATGACACTAATCTTTGTTCATGATGGATCATTACCCTGCAGCAAAGGCATAAAAAAAAAAATGGCCCTTCCTACCCTGCCCCCTACACCGCACAGCTTCACAAATATACAGATGGAAAAACATTGGTCTAATAGAGAAGTTCAGCACACCTAGCCTTAGCCTAACGTGAGACACGTCATAGAATAGTTCAAAAGAACTTGCACTAGCCGAGCAAGATGGAAAGCCACAGAAAAACAAACAAACAACGATGACAGCAAAACTCTATGTTTGGAGCACATGGAGTCTCTAGCGAGCTGACAATGTGAAACCATGGGATTACATCTGTTCCTAAAAGGGAGAAGTATAAATGTCAATTCATGTTTGATCAGTGTGGTACCACGTCATGAGATGAGATCTAGTCCCGCGATAGCAGCATGACCATGAATCTAGCAGCCAAACTGGGAAAGAGGCAATGGTGTTGTTCTTGAGTTGACTTAAAAAACAATGGTGCTACTACGTACAGAACTTCCCACCGATTAACTCGCTTCATTGTAGCTTCTCTAACAAAACAAGAGCAAAGAAAATAAAGACTAAATCATTTGTCCCAAACCCTCCCATATGTCAGCTCAAAAAGGGTTACTACACTGCCAGAAGTCTTTTATAAATAGGGCCAAAGCAACCCCCCCCACCCCCCGTGATGAATGTGTCTTTTGAAAGGAAACAGCAGAAGAACATCCTAGACAATCTGAGAGAACAGAGAAGTCCATTCAGCAGTTGCGCCCTTGTGACTCCCAGGACCTCTGAGACACATGCGCCTCTAGTAAAACAAACCATCTTGACTTCCTTGTACCCTTTTCACTAACACATCCAAAATATTGATAGTTTGATAATATGCACATGCTTAACCTACAAGTCTGATAAAACTATGATTGCAAGTGTCTAAGGAGAGCTGGAATGGACATGAGAGAATCATTTTATCAGTCTCTGGTTTAATACTATCCTTCTTAATAGTGATGTAAGAGTGCTCAATTCCTCTTTTTAACTTCACCTCAGGGACAGCGTGAGGCACATCAATGGAATTATACACAGCAACTTCCTACGCAAACATCCTTCCTCATTTTTCTGTTTCTCGTAAACCATCTGAACATTCTAATTCAGTCATACCTGAACTATTACAGTTTTCCTCTCCCCTCCCCCTTTCAGTCAGATTCACTCACTTTCCCTCAGTAAGATCCTAATCTACCAAAGAACCTTTTCCATCCCTCCCTCCCTACTTCTGAGTCCATGTTCTTTTTTTCCCTACCTGCCCTTCATCTAAACATCCATTTGTTCCGTTTACACTGCCTCCTAGCAACACGGATGCCACAAGTGGATTCCATCTCAGTTTTCAGGAGATGGGGGAGTAGCAACTAACTTGTAAGATATAAGCAGATAAAAGTTGGGTCATCACTGAACTATATCGGTGATGTCAGTAACAGCATAATGGTGTCTCATGTCACAGTTATAAAGTGAGAGAAAGAGGATGAATTAAGAAAAAAAAAAAACATTCTAAAAAAAGTGCATTATCCTGAATGACTAGGCTACATTTCTGGCAACAATAGACTAAAGAGTGAACGTTTAAGAAACCAGACCAAATAGGAGCTAGTTTGCAGATGTGGCAGTTGTACATCGACAGTTAAGCAGTACCTATGTGTAATGTTCTGTGGTTTTTAGACATGTCAAGTGAATGAGGATGAGCGTGCATCTGTAAAAGGTTGTTGAACTAAATCTGAGCACCGAGAGGACCAGACCATGTCAGAGGAACCGTATAAAAACCTGCCAATCTGCTAAATTGGTATGCAAGTATGAATGTGCCTCAAATTTATGAAGATTTAGACATGTCAAGTGAATGAGGATGAGCGTGCATCTGTAAAAGGTTGTTGAACTAAATCTGAGCACCGAGAGGAGCAGACCATGTCAGAGGAACCGCATAAAAACCTGCCATTCTGCAAAATTGGTATGCAAGTATGAATGTGCCTCAAATTTATGAAGATTGGCCATTCAATTGGAGAACGACGGAGTTATGCACTAGCTGCTGAATTAGGACAAGTAGTAGCCTATATGCATACCAGATTTTAGTTTAAACAATCAATGATATCAAAATGTCAGCAGTAGCACCCCCAAAGAAATTTCACAAAATCTGGCATTAGTCGAAGAGTTCCGTTCTGATACAGGGTGATGAACTTGATTGAGTCACAAGACATTGACTAGTGAAGTGCTAAGTTGTTGTACTAAATAATATTTACTAGGTGGCAACACTTCACAAATGATTTGTAATGAGCCTACTAGAGGCAAGCCTGCCATACAAATGAGAGTTTGAGCTAGAACAGAAACTGCATGACTTGGGCATTGCTCTGGCCAACTTTCAGGGCACTAGCACCAAGGGTTCCATACCACACATAGGTCTTTTCCACCGACAGAAAACCGGCTCTGTTCCCATTCACGAACCAACATTTGAACCGGTCAGAGCATTTCGACCAAACAAAACACACTGTTCAGATTACCTATTACTAACTAACTATTACTAACTATTACCCGGCAGCTCTGTGGGGGCTACAATTAGGAGTACGAAGTACAGAATAGGTCATGACACACTACTGTCAAGATGCCCTCCGATGGCATCACTATATTTCAGTTTGTTATGATACTTGAAGAATCGAACCAAAGAAGTATCCATTACACTTCACAATATCTGTATAAAAAAACAAAAAGCAGGAATTATGCATTCGATGTACAAGGTGCATTGAGTTTGTCCATTGTAAATAATTGTCCCTGCTTTTTTTACGGTCATACATTGTCATACATTGATATACGTTGACATACGGTCATAAGTGTCAGGATAAGAAGTCATAGAGCAGTGCAAAACGTTGGTGAAATTGGTGGTGGAATCAGTTTAGACCATTAGTAAAAATACAGACTAGCATATTGTTATCGTAACATGAGCATCTGCCAATATGATTTCAATATTTAGATATTTTGTCCCACCCCTAGCATGTTTCATGTGGATTGGTGAAGTCTCATCACAGACCGAAAAACTAAAAAAAACTTGGACAAAAACATGCAGCAGTCATCATAAAAAAATAAATGCTGCCACCCAGGTAGATGAGTACAGCACATAAAGTGACATTCATCACGTTTTCATGCATCCAATAAATGGCTTTGAATCAGTTTATTGGGAATAAACCGAATATGCGTGGGTCTTGTAAACACCTTATTCTGATGGAAATAAACCGAAAAATGGTTTACTAATAAACCATTTGCACACCATAGCATATGCCTGTTTTAAATGGAATGTTGGGTCATGAAAACACCTTAAACGGAATATGCACCCAGAAGGAAGAGTGCTGTAGGCCTGTGCATGCTCAAATCGCACAGAATGCCTATTTGTAGGCTGCGTCACTGACTTATTCGGAATAATGTCGATTGCTATGTAAACAGGAATATGCTCAAAACGTGACATTCTACTTGCTTATAAACAGGTTAAACGGAATATTGACATAAATGGAATTTGGGCAATAAACTGATTCAATGTAGTGATTGTTCCCTACCCTAGTTCTAAGTGTTTTAAATGAGAGACTGCTGCTTCACCTGGCCACCGGTAATGTTCAGGTGTTCTGCTCCTCCTCTTCCTCCTTTAGATCAGTGAAGTGCTTTGCTCGAGTCTTTACCCCATCCTGAGGCTCTGTGTGAGACAGGAATCGGATGCTGCCGGGCTGGGGGGCCGAAAGAGTTACCTGTGTGTTCGTATGAACAGGTGAGTCTCTGGAGCTGGGGCAGCAGCAACCTGTGGACCAGAACATGTGTCAGTCAACAACACAAACACCTATTGACCAGAACATGTGTCAGTCAACAACACAAACACCTATTGACCAGAACATGGGTGGCACACGGCCATGGTATAAAAGTACACAATGCAAACAGAGGCACACCCACGCACGCGTAAGAACACACACGCCAGCGCACTTATCTCCTTCCGAGCACATTTATACTCTCCCAGGAGACATAGGAAAGCACCAATTAACAACCATCGCTTCCGTCGGCGAGCTCAGCCAGACATGCAAACAGGTCTCCTCTGGCAAAAGAGGGGGAAGGGGGACTGAAAGAAAACGAGAAAGAAAAAGCCTGCCGAACTGGGCCTTCTCCGTTTACTTCACACTGACCCCGCCTAGACACCTGGAACAGACCAGGAGGAAGAGAGAATAAGAAAGGCAAGAGGGGGAAAAAAAATACACAAAGGGGACAGAGTACACTCTGTTGCCGTGGAGTTCGGCCATCTTGGTTAAAACAAACAGAGGAAAAGCTGAGCAGCGTCTGCTGTCGGGGGGAGCTCAGCACGGGGTAGCAACCCGACTCCCGGCCATTAGTACAGTATCTAGGCTATAGCAGGCAACGTGGCCGAACCTGCAGTTACTCCACTGAGCAGGTTAGAGCAGGGCCCGTAAAGAGCCCTCTGTCCACTCCACCCAGACCACAAGGGATGCCGTTTTCACAACACAACACACATGATAAACTCGTCTCTCTAACCATCTCCTATCTAGTCCTCTGTTAGTCAGTATTGCTCTTAACAATGCCTGTCTATCTGTCTCTCTTAACAATGCCTGTCTATCTTAACAATGCCTGTCTATCTGTCTCTCTTAGCTATGCCTGTCTATCTGTCTCTCTCACTCGTCCCTAAGACTGAGTTTTTTTTAGACTGTGTCCTGACTAAGCTTAGGCTATTAGTTCAGAATGAATTCAACAGCTGAAAAAGTACTACACATTTTTTTATGCCATCATACTGTTGACTCATGTAGATCATCCTTTTTTCTTGTCTATTCAAAAAAAAAAGGAAACCAGTAACATGTGCTTGGAAATTGACAGATTTTTACTGAAATTGGTATTTTACCAAAGAAAAAAAATGTCTGATGGGATAATTAATAATCTCAAAGCATAAATGGTAATCAAGTGACTTGTTTGTTTGTTTCTCTCTCTCTCTCTCTAAAAACACAAATTAAAGCCTATGTTTCTCAAAAAAGACAAGTGATTATCTCCTTAAACATGTTTAACTGTAATCAATCCTATTGTCAAAGGTCAACATGGAAAATGACACCATCTTTTCCAGAAGATTCTTGGACCATAACAGCTCTGTGTGCCCCGGTCTCACGTTTAATATTGTGTGTGCTGTGCAGGTCTTCCAAAACCTTGACTACTATCTGGCCTCTGTTAATTATTAAGCCACTGGCTTTTCTGTGCAAACATCAAAAAGGCAGAAATATCTTTTCAAAATGGAGAGGTGACAAATCTGTCCACTCTGTCACAGAGTGAAGCGGACTGTTTTGAAACACTCTGGCTTAATTATTACACACAAACAATTGACAGAAACCCAGAGACAATGCGGTGTTTTTTGCAGTGTGGGCTTGTATGTGTGGTTTGGCCACAGACAAATGACTCATACAAGTCCCTGCAGTCTCAGAAAACACCCGCCAAAATGTCCCTTTGAAAACAAGGGGAAGAAAAACAATTTAGTGGACAATAGCTTTCTAGACCATCACAAAGACAGCCTTTCCACACACACTCACAGAGACAGACATGCACAGTCCAGCCGCTGGCAATAAACAGAGAAGCCACATGCGTGCTGGTGTGGGCATCATGCTCGGTGATGACAGGCTCTGGCACAACAGGAATATGGTGACACAAGGCGGCCTGTGCTGCAAATCAACCGCCAGAAGAAGCTCTGAGAGAAGGGGGAAGCTGCCCTTCCCTGCACTGTCAAGCTGATATAGGCTGCAGTTGAGGGTGATGAGAGCAAAGAGGAAGAGGGGGGAAATGGATAATAATGGACCAGGAGAGAGAGGAGGTGTGGTTTTATATTCCTGCTTCCCTACGAGGACCTTTTTCCAATTTTGCCAGCGAGTGGAGAGGCATTGCTGCCTGGCTACTGGCACTTGCCATGGTTTTCTTTGGTTATGCCCATACATAAAAACAAAGTACGCACTGACATAACATGGGAAGCCCTCACCTTGTCTAGGCCTTGGGAGTTTTATAGGGAATCCCTACAGATAAGGGCAGACTACAGAGAGGAAAGGGAAGGAGAAAGGAAGCAGGAATAAGAACAGGGGGAGAAAAATTAAGGGGCAGGGTGACGGAGGTGGGAACTATGAGAAAGAGAAACAGAAAGAAAAAGAACACCAAGGGTCCTAAAAAAAGGCAGTCACCACACTCGCATGTTAGTGCTTCTGTCAGATTATTGCAGATAACAGGAAAATCACAAGATACCAGTCATCACAAAAAGGGTTAGGGTTAAAAAAAAAACAAGAAAAAAAAAAACTCAGGAAGACCAGTCAGGAGGATAGTCAGAACTTCCTCATACCAGAAATAAAGCAAAGATGTGAAGTATTAGCCAGTGAACACCTTTTAACTCTTGGGGATTCTGAGAGAGATGGGAAATAAATCAGAACTAAATGGAGTGGAGGTTACTTGAATGAGATGACTGATTGATTGACTGAGGACTTAGGCACCTCTGTGTGTGTGCTTTACTGAGTCAGCCATGTTCCATGCTGATACAGAGAAGCATGTGACAGGTAGGCCTAGACAATCTCAAGAATGTCAGAGGACAAGCTACGGTCTGAAAAAATAAGAATGCACAGTCTGATGCAGAAGAATGTCTGTATGATCAAACACTTAGGCTAGCTTATGCACTTGCATTGCACAATCACCCCCCAATGACCGCTAGTTCAACTGGGAGCCCGAAAACTAAAGAAAGGGACATTTTTTTTCCTCTGGTATGAGGCCAAGGCTCAACCATAACAACGTGAGCATCAAACAGCAGGCTGCGGCCAAAGCTCACGACCAGAGCACTCACCAGAGCAGCAGGAAAGCCTTCTGAACAATCACACAGGAAATGTTTACCTCCACTTATTTTCTACAGTGTGCATTCTGGTGGGTGTGGCCTCAACATTTAAACTAGACCTTTACTTATTGATTGAGCCCACGCAAGGAGTGACAGATGGGAGCAAACCAGACTCACAAATAAAAGTTGTAGAGGAGGAGAGGGCAAAGGGAATATAGGCTGCTACACCAGCGGATTTTTTAGGGAACAGGCGAGTTACTGAAAACCATAGACACTCCTTGTTGATTCTGCCTCTCAGACCTGCTGCAACACCTTTATCCTCTGATTTGTTTTCTATTAGGCTACTTTACAATAGTAAAGTATTATAATTCGTTTTGGACAAAAGGGTCTGCCAAATCCCATAACCATAAAAAAAAAAATCATATAAGCACTACAGCGGAAATTCAGAAGAGGAGGTAAGGGCATGTAATGAGGGCCTTCTTCCTTTTCCTTCCCAGCCACACAGACATGTAAAGAATGGACCAGGAACGTTTCTTTTGACCCCATGCTGGAGTGAGTTATTCCAAACAGCTGAGATATGCCGTTTTAATAAGCATCTGCCCGCTTACCCAGCTATGGGCAGAGCTTCACATACGTTTCAGTCACGCATACCAGAAAGGTGACCCTCACACAGGGCAAACATTCTGCGCCCAAGTGGCACAGACAGTGTAGCACAACCCTGGGAAAAACGCATAAGGGTGATGCTGGCAGCTGTCCACCTTTCAGAGAACCAGGCAGATTCAGTGGGGACCTCATATCCTCCTACACATCACCCCCTCTGACAATGCCCAAGGGAGGAGAGCAAACATCAGTAGGCAGAGTTAAAGACACTATTGCAGAGAGATGAACTCCCATCTCCCTGCCACATATATAGAGCAATGCCACTGCAGTTCCCAGGACTTCATAAAAAAAGTCATTATGATCGACATAGATAATATAGGCAATATACTGTATTTCCATTGTTTTTGACGAGGAGGGTTATTTTCAGTGGCGGTGATTATTTCCTGTCTTGGCGGCTTTCACTGATTTGCTAGCTATCCAATGTGACAACTATGATCGGAGACATCCTTGGTACATCGGGCGGTTGCTGCAAGTTAGGCTACATTAGCTTCTACATCCATATCACATATATAAATTATTTTTAAAAACAGTTTGTGGGACATGTGTTCATGTAATTTCAATGAACTTAGACGAGTTAACATTATGATACCTCTGATTCCCTTGAAGTTACCTACGTACATAAAAAAGAAAACAGTAACGTCAGCCTATGCCGCCAATAAGCGAGTTTATTATCGAATTCCAGAATAGGTAGTTCTAGAATCTAGATGTTAGATTCTAGAAGACATCTTCAATTAAAGTGAATTACGATGGCTTCACATTAACTCCGCTATTTGAGGAAGAGTAACTATCGATAGTAAGTTAACGTTAATCTTTAACATTAACTAACGATGTCATGACCTTAACAGTCCTTTTGGCAAAAGTTAACAAACTATTATTAGTGTTACGTTGACGTAGGCTACCTAACTTAATGTTAACGTTAGCGTTAAACTGACTTTTCGGCCAACTTGTTAAACTATAGTTTTTTTCAAATAAGTGTGAGTTAGCAAGTTTGGCTAACCAATTCAATTCTAATTGATATTGCATTTTATATCGTTAACGTTAACTTAGTTAGTAAATACAGATTTTAAAGCTACTAAATTGCCTTAGATTTCGCCTATGAACACGGGTAACGACAACAGCCATGTAACGTTTCAGCTAGGATAGCTTGCTAACGCTGGGTGGTCAAATCAAATTAGCTAACACCCACAGTAACGTTAACATTTCCGCACGGGAGAAAGTAACTTGATAAACCGACTGTACTTCCACAGGTGTGTTACATACCGCAAAAAACTGTGAAGCTTAGTCAAACTAGCTAATACGATTAAATGGTGTGCTAGCTTGTTGAGAAATAAAATATATTGATGTTACTTCCCCTACTTCAACAATTGATTTCGGATAATCTTGCTTATTTTGCACTGGGGAACCACCAAACTCACGAAGGACTAACATTACCAAACTAAGATTTTCCTTGTCATAGAGCAGCTAGCCGACAAGCGTTGAACTTATTCAACCATCGTCATTTGTAAACAGATACATGTGTGATCACTCGCTTTGTTAACAGAGTGTAACAAAATCGGACTGTACCTCCAGCGAATCACAGAAACATCCAATACGTTGCCAGCTGCTGCGTCCAGGGCCAACTCCTGACGGCAGAAAGTATTCTTTGGTAATGCTAAGCTAAGACTCACTGAACGTTTCGGGAAAGAAAGAAACACACGTATTTCCTGGGTCATTACTTTACTGCCTGGCTTCTGCTCCATGGGTGTGACTTGACTCTCCATCCATACTACCTCCATGGGTGGAGTGGAGTGACGCGCGGCTTAAATGCCTCTCTTCGAAGGCAATGCGATTTCAAAATTAAGTTGATGTGAAACATTAGATTAGTACTGGTATCTAGTAGATATATGATAATGCTTGTTAGAATATTAGCCTACTAGATTTAAAAACGTATATTGTTCTATTGGCTAGCCTAGCCCTACTAATAGTTAAGGGAAGGAGATGATAACTGTGGGTAGACTTATGCACAGGTTATCCTACTATAAAATCAGTAGGTCTATCCATACATCTACGGCCTAATTCCAAAATAAGCCTACATTGACGTAGACTATAGCCTACTATAATAGGCTACACAATAGAAAATATTCTACATGTCATGTTGTCGAGACATTTCAATTCTGTTTATCAGCAAAAGGTAGGTCCTATTTATTTTAGTAACCTACTCATGACTCATTGATCCTGGATTTGCAAAATTGTAGCCAGTGTTCACCCAGCTAGGCCTAGGCCCTATGTGTTTTCAAATGCCTGTTTATGTGCTGTTGAGAAACAAAAGGTAGGTCCTATTTATTTTAGTAACCTACTCATGACTCATTGATCCTGGATTTGCAAAATTGTAGCCAGTGTTCACCCAGCTAGGCCTAGGCCAGGGGTCGGCAAATAGTGGCCCGCGGGCCAATTTTGGCCCGCCATTGATTCTATCTGGCCCGCGAGATGACGTTAATTTGCTGTTGAATGAATTTTTTTTTTAACCCCATGTTTTTAAAAAGAAAAAAAGGCCTACAGCAATCCCATCAATTTCAAAACATTTATTGAGGTATAGATGATAGTCCTACTAAAGTGACAAAACAGGTGGAACATCCTTGCAGTTATCCATGACGCACAGGTCGGAACGGTATTGGCACGCGAGTGCGCGTAATCTTGTGCAAAAAAAAAACAACAGTGTCCTGTCTCCCTCTTCCAGTGGGCAAGGTCAAAAATAGCCTATGTTTCGTTAAATTAATAGGCTTGGCATTAAGAAATGCAGGCAGGCTCAACACATACCTCTGCTTCCATTCTTCTTTGTAGGTCCTGCATTCTGAATCAATTTTTCTTTTCAAGGCTTTTGACAACGACATTTTGCATCGATAACTAGCATATAGCAATGTTCAGCTAATCATTTACACGTCATCCAAAAGAATAATATTTGTAGCCTACACATTAGTTACGGCAAGTTGCTAGGCAAGTCGCCTGTTTCATGAGAGACGACAGGAGATGCAGCAGGCGGCATAAAAACAGCGCACATAAGCAAATAAACTGTGTTTTCAAATGCCTGTTTATGTGCTGTTGAGAAAGCCTATGAGGCCAGAAAATTATAGCCTATACTAGTAGCCTATCTGAGTGTGTAAAAAGAAAGGCTTATGGTTTAGTCTCTAGTTTAGTCAGACACTGCGGTTCATATCCCTAATTTTACCTACACATCAGCATTAGGCCTACTCAGCACTCTGATCAACACTAGTGAGGTGCTAATGTGGGCTTGGCAGTTGTGCCATCAGACTGAAACCCAACCCCAAACCCACAAACAAAAGAACATGTGGTGCACAGCAGAGGTGTGACAACACTGACCAATGTCCCTGAAGCCAGAAACTAGCATTAGAATGGGTATCGATTAGGTTTTAGAAAGAATAATCTTAACTTCACTTGTGACACATGTTGCAGTAACTAGTCTGACGTCCACACTTTTTGGTGGGAATTGAGCCAGAGGAGACTTGCCCAGTTACTCAGATTGTCCAACTCATATTTGTTTATTGTTTGTTTTGATATTGCCTTGGCGCCAGTGAAACGGGAGACATATTGTTTTTCCACACAGAGAACTGAGTTGCCATACACTGACCAATCAAACAGCACTTAGAGCTCAAGGCAACTAAAGAGTAGACCCACATCATGTGTATGATTTAGTCTAAGAGATGTGATTGGGCTCTTTCATAATAGCCGATATTCTCTAAGAGAGTATGAGGCAGCAGAAAAAAAACATGGCTGCTTTGGTCAGCAGACTAGCTAAGTGGAAAAACAGAGCAGCTCTCTTTCCATGTCTACAGTAGCCACACATCTCATTTACATTCCTTTGCCATGCCAGACATATTTAAATGGAAATCTTCTTTTAAATTGTAGAATGGAGAATTCAGAGTGGAAAACTTCCAAATTACAAAAAAATATCCTGTTTAGTAATGGGAATACTCTGGGCGTGAATGCTATTTATGACTCTCACATTATGGCTATCTGTATTGGGGGAAAAAACATGGATCTGTCCTCATATATCATGCATACACACATTCACAAAGGAAACATTTACATGCAGTCACATCTTATGATTCATTGACTGAGTGCTACCAGCTGGAGCCAGCCTTGAGTTTGTAGTTTGTCTAATTGTCCTATCGTGAGGATGATTAAAGTAAGGCGGTGGTTGATTAATGACTCTCTGGCCTTGTGATGATGGGATTGGCTTCTGGCAGCCATGGCCGACCTGTTAAGCTCCTCCAACTGAGCATAACCCATGCAGCAGCCTTTTATGTTTTTCTTTTATCTCATCCCACACTGAGAGAATTTCTATTTTAATATTACTCAGGTAGATGGAGGGGGGGGGGGGGGGGTGGTGTGGGACAAAATCCCTGTAGTATATTATTTAGTTAATAACCTTGGCTGAGATATTTCCTCAGTGTTAGTTGTCATTGGTGGTGGATGAAGCCTAGAGAGGCCAGATTGATTTTGCAAAAACATTCCAAATAATATGGTGTTACTGACCAACATGAAGGGGAACCAGAGGTAGCCCTCAAATTAATGTTTTCATGTACTCTGGGTGCAGCAGGGTACATGTTCAAACCAGCATGTAGGAACATGGTTTACACATAAGGCAGTGTAAACTATAATCTGCTATGTTATGTCACAAAGGATATGTGACAATACCAAAACATATTAACTGTTCCTCCACTGTACACATGTGCAGAAATCCTCACTGTATGAAGGTTATATTGTGTCAACAATGGGTAAACAATGACAAACCTTACTCATTCACAACCACATGTTGGACAACAGTTGGACAAAAACAAACCTACCCAATCATTTTAGACTTATCTTTTCTCATTGTTGAGAATTAGAATTTTCAAGATATTCAAAGCATTTTATTTGATCATCGAAAAAAATATCTATCAACAACACAACATGCTCCTTTGACCACACACTGACTCTGTGTGGTTTTGCTGTGGCGGCACAGCATTCTTTCTTTTATTTTTCTGCAGGGGAGTAGTTTTGAGTAACTTTTAGCCATATACTGATGTTTTAGACCTCAGGTTTTTCAGAGCCCAGGTTTTCCTTGCTCTCTGAAACAAAGGCAGGCAGTAGTAAAATGCCCTCTTAGACATAACATTTTATTATAGGAAATTCTCAAGTTGTCTCCCTTGGTAGCAGTGGGGCATCATTCCCATGTCAAAGTGAAGCTTTTTCTCTGTTTTTGCATTGTGAATTAAACGACCTTGAGTGAGTAAAGGCTAGTGACACATTAGTCACAATGGGAATTCATTGGTCTGATAAGAAACCACCTCCCATTCTTGAAGAAATAATGCATGTCAGCCAAGGGGCAAGAGCAAAGTGTAAATACTGGGAAAGTAATCATTAAAATGGTGCAAACTTTACCCAAACAGTGCTGTCGGACACTCTTAGAACCAACTGAGGACTCAAGATAAACAATAAGCTCATGTTGTCTTGGTCTGAGCTGTCTGATCTTTTTGCCCGGAATACTCATATCCCGAGAATTGTATTAGAATGTTTGATGTTGTTTTTTCATGTCCTTCCAAGATCTCTCATCTGATCTCTAAACTGTCTAACTTTAAATCTGTTCCAACATGTATTCCCTTCAACATGGTGGCCCTCTCAGCTCAGTGTTGTTTCTGGGCCAGTTTTGGCTCTTGTGAGCAGACTTGGTGTTTGCTGTGAGATTTGGCCTGACTTTAACATTGATATCTGAACATCCAGTCACTGTGGCCTTCAGATACCTGACTGTATCTTTATCACAGGATAAAGGATGGTTTGGATAGTTTCATTCAAATGGATAGTTTCATTCAAGATAGTAAACTGTATTTCCTATCAAAATACTTTATTGTATTTTAAAAATACTGCAAAATAATCTCTTTGAGACATCTGTGTGATGTCATAAAAGTGCAGAATGATGGAAGCTAATTGGTGCTGACTTATGCCAAGCAGACACTGTGATGTTGACCTGATTTCAGCCCAGTGTCAGTTGGATCCGACAAACTTTTGACTCAGGTCTGTCCGATTTTTGTTGTGTAGTTTGAGCAGGCTCGCAACTAGAGCCCGCTAATTATTTCAACCAAAATTCTGCCGTGTACACAGCTCATTCAGCATCATTACAGTACAGCAAAAAATGTATACCATTTACCGTACATCAGTGGTTCTCAGTGTAAGGATCAGCAGGGTCCCAGAGTTAAATTAACATTGGGGTACCAAAGGGATCTACTAAAAAGGGGACTACTACAACAGAGGGGACTGGTGGCCAAAGACCAAAGGAGTTTCCTCGGCTCTGATGTATCATCCTTGGGGGGACCTGGGGGAGCTCCCCCTGAAAGAAACTTTATTTTAATGCATCAATCTGGTACACTTTGAAAATAAATTCAGAGGTTGCTTATTTTTATCTATGGATGGACATATTTGTGCTGTAGCATTTTGCGCTTCATTATTTTAACCATGCACACACTGGTGGAACACTTATGATGATACTGCAGTAAGTTCACAACCTCAAAGTATATGTGCTGAATTTCACATTTCAGAAATGGTCAAAAATAGTGTACATTTCAGCACTCCATGAAATTATGCAGAAGTGGTCACTTGTGTTGTTCAGTTAGTTAACCTAAGATAAGCTAGTTATCTTGGTCATTGTAATGGCCATCTATACATGCTGTATCTTCCTTTTTCAGGACAGCCTGGGCTAACCATATCTGGGAAAGTATGATGTGATTTGCATATGTCTTATGTCAAGCTTTATATCAAGAAAAAAACATTGCGTCTCATTACTTTTTTTTCTTCATATTTTTGCATTAATGTCACTAGGAAGGCAAGGTAGCATGCCAGTAGAAATATTCATATAAGTAGGATTGTCTGGAATCTGGCTGGCAATAAGAACCATGATAGTGGGTTGGTACTCTGTGGCTAAGCAATTTACAAAAATGTATAGTTTACATTAAAATACAGTATAATTTCGGCCCAAAGTTGTAGACCATGTAGAAATTTGTTGCAATTTCAAAACCGGATTAGGCCTACTCGGGAACCGCTTATTGTACAGATGCATGCTTTCCTCGTATTAGGTAAGGTCTGCAGTTTATTGTGATATAGGGTTTGTCATGTTTTGAGTGAAGAGTTTGTGAGATATTTCATTCACGTGATATGTGTGATATGTGACGAGTAAGCCTACTCTGAGCAATTTAGTTGAAACTGGACTTGAGATTTTACTGGGGCACAGCAGTTCAGTATGGGCACGTAATTTATGTCAAAACCGCACTCCTGATCCGGGTCACGGCGCCAATGTCTTGTGTTGATTTGCACTCTCGCAATGCAAACAGCAACACCTTGGATTCGAGAGTCGAGCGTGCTAACAATCGAGCTAAAAGCCCAGGCTGCTGGCACAATTAGCACAACTCTTAAGGTGTTGGAAAGGAAGTTAACATACACAACATACATACTGCACAGATATGTACCAGCTACAGTAACACAACTGGAATATAAGCAGACATTCCTCATTTTGGCCAATTTGTCCTCACTTTATAAATTGTCCTCCTTTTCAGAGTCTGGTTGGTGGTCACCCTAGTTCTGCTACACTGTAGCACACAGCCTTTACTTTTAAACATAATTATGACTATCAACTGGTCATATTTCTGCACAGAACCACTCACAAGAAGTGGAAAAAATAGTCGTCCATTTTATTCTCTAGCTGGGTCGCGGTTGGTTGTGCTAAAAGGCAATAATCCCTTAAATTATTACTTATGGCAAGTTTTCTGCAAATGAATGACAGATTGATACTTACAAAATATAACCATCAACACATTTAAGGCATCTTGCTGTGAAAAAAGATGGCAATTACAAAGCATGATTATCACACATAGTATGACCTGTGTTATTTGACTGCCCCGTGAGATATCATGGTGAATAATATAACCTATGATTGAGGGGCCCTATTAAGACATATCATATAACATAACCTATAATATTTCACTGAGGGGACCTATTCCAATTTCAGTGCTCGAGAACATACTAGTGAATTCATGCAGAGGCTTGGGCTTCAGGGATCCCTGAACACTTGGGCCCCTGGGCCTGTTAGGCCTGTTCAGTAATCCATCCCTGCTCATAAATTTGCCTGTTTAGAACTACTAAACCGTTTTGGAATTTCGGGTGTGTGATATTCCCTATGTAGCCTTAATCAAGTTTTTATAGCCTAAATGTTTGGGATAAAAAACCTGATTTACAAAGTGATTCCATGCCCCCTTGAAAAAAATATTTTGAGTGTTTTCAAAGTACAGAAATACAGTATAATTTATTTTGATAAACTTTAAAAAGAGGGTATTTGGTATTTTATTTTAAAATAGACTACTTCCTGATGTATTTTTGTCAATCCCTGTATGTATTGGAACACATAAACAAAATGTAATCAAGTAATCTTCGAGAATGTAACTATAATCTGATTACACATTTTTTATGTAATCTGGTCTGATTATAGTTACTTATTTTTGTAATCTGATTACGAAATCCAGATTACTGGTAATCAGTTACTATCCAACCCTGATTATGACCAACATTCACCGCCATTTATTAGATTGCAAATTGTGACCAGCTCAGGCATGAAAATCCAGTGTGTTATTACTGGTCAAAAATAGTGTACATTTCAGCACTCCATGAAATTATGCAGAAGTGGTCACTTGTGTTGTTCAGTTAGTTAACCTAAGATAAGCTAGTTATCTTGGTCATTGTAATGGCCATCTATACATGCTGTATCTTCCTTTTTCAGGACAGCCTGGGCTAACCATATCTGGGAAAGTATGATGTGATTTGCATATGTCTTATGTCAAGCTTTATATCAAGAAAAAAACATTGCGTCTCATTACTTTTTTTTCTTCATATTTTTGCATTAATGTCACTAGGAAGGCAAGGTAGCATGCCAGTAGAAATATTCATGTAAGTAGGATTGTCTGGAATCTGGCTGGCAATAAGAACCATGATAGTGGGTTGGTACTCTGTGGCTAAGCAATTTACAAAAATGTATAGTTTACATTAAAATACAGTATAATTTCGGCCCAAAGTTGTAGACCATGTAGAAATTTGTTGCAATTTCAAAACCGGATTAGGCCTACTCGGGAACCGCTTATTGTACAGATGCATGCTTTCCTCGTATTAGGTAAGGTCTGCAGTTTATTGTGATATAGGGTTTGTCATGTTTTGAGTGAAGAGTTTGTGAGATATTTCATTCACGTGATATGTGTGATATGTGACGAGTAAGCCTACTCTGAGCAATTTAGTTGAAACTGGACTTGAGATTTTACTGGGGCACAGCAGTTCAGTATGGGCACGTAATTTATGTCAAAACCGCACTCCTGATCCGGGTCACGGCGCCAATGTCTTGTGTTGATTTGCACTCTCGCAATGCAAACAGCAACACCTTGGATTCGAGAGTCGAGCGTGCTAACAATCGAGCTAAAAGCCCAGGCTGCTGGCACAATTAGCACAACTCTTAAGGTGTTGGAAAGGAAGTTAACATACACAACATACATACTGCACAGATATGTACCAGCTACAGTAACACAACTGGAATATAAGCAGACATTCCTCATTTTGGCCAATTTGTCCTCACTTTATAAATTGTCCTCCTTTTCAGAGTCTGGTTGGTGGTCACCCTAGTTCTGCTACACTGTAGCACACAGCCTTTACTTTTAAACATAATTATGACTATCAACTGGTCATATTTCTGCACAGAACCACTCACAAGAAGTGGAAAAAATAGTCGTCCATTTTATTCTCTAGCTGGGTCGCGGTTGGTTGTGCTAAAAGGCAATAATCCCTTAAATTATTACTTATGGCAAGTTTTCTGCAAATGAATGACAGATTGATACTTACAAAATATAACCATCAACACATTTAAGGCATCTTGCTGTGAAAAAAGATGGCAATTACAAAGCATGATTATCACACATAGTATGACCTGTGTTATTTGACTGCCCCGTGAGATATCATGGTGAATAATATAACCTATGATTGAGGGGCCCTATTAAGACATATCATATAACATAACCTATAATATTTCACTGAGGGGACCTATTCCAATTTCAGTGCTCGAGAACATACTAGTGAATTCATGCAGAGGCTTGGGCTTCAGGGATCCCTGAACACTTGGGCCCCTGGGCCTGTTAGGCCTGTTCAGTAATCCATCCCTGCTCATAAATTTGCCTGTTTAGAACTACTAAACCGTTTTGGAATTTCGGGTGTGTGATATTCCCTATGTAGCCTTAATCAAGTTTTTATAGCCTAAATGTTTGGGATAAAAAACCTGATTTACAAAGTGATTCCATGCCCCCTTGAAAAAAATATTTTGAGTGTTTTCAAAGTACAGAAATACAGTATAATTTATTTTGATAAACTTTAAAAAGAGGGTATTTGGTATTTTATTTTAAAATAGACTACTTCCTGATGTATTTTTGTCAATCCCTGTATGTATTGGAACACATAAACAAAATGTAATCAAGTAATCTTCGAGAATGTAACTATAATCTGATTACACATTTTTTATGTAATCTGGTCTGATTATAGTTACTTATTTTTGTAATCTGATTACGAAATCCAGATTACTGGTAATCAGTTACTATCCAACCCTGATTATGACCAACATTCACCGCCATTTATTAGATTGCAAATTGTGACCAGCTCAGGCATGAAAATCCAGTGTGTTATTACTGAACAGTTCTAAAACATAGGTTTGCCTCAGTCCTACTTCTTTTTCCTCTTCTCTCATAGTCATGTGCTCCTAAACATATTGCCTTCAACTGCTTCAGTTATATCCTCAAAGTGACAAAATCAGCCTCCTTTTCATCCTACTTAGCACGTATTTCCCTCAACCTCAGTGACCTTGGAACAGTATGCCAAGTCAATATTTCCGTGGACGTAGTGCAAAGTTAAGCCATGGTGTGAAGTATGGGGGGGGGGGGGCGTATTGTGTATTTTTTAAATTGCATAGCTGTTTTGTCGACAGGGGCATGGCAGGGCAACACACATGTAGGCCTACATACACACATACATTCTCTCAAATGTCATTGCATAATTCACACTCTGCCTTTAGCTCCTCTGTTAACCAGCTATGTTAAAGTGGCTGGGCTGTTTGAAAATCAACCATAATTCAATCAAAGCTAACTGCATATTTTATGTCACTCAACAATCCAGTTATTTAAAATCCCCTCAGACCAGCTCTTCATTCAACTGAGGGAAATTTGGAAAGTTATTGAAATGGCAAGAAGTGGGTTATAGGCACCACAGAATACAATGGAAAAAGAAACTTTGTGGTTTTCCTTAGGACAGTACGTAAGAAGAGCAGGGGGACATTTTTCTACACATCTTGGGAACCCCAACTTCTGGGTGAATATATAATGACCTTTATGATCATTATAACTTCATGGCTTTGATGTACCATTTCATCACTTTCAGTAGTCTTTCTATCTTTGTTTTATAAACAACAACAACAGTAAAAACATATTTTTGTGATGATTTTGTATTATTATCCATTCTCATCTATTTCCTAGAAGCTTCACTGTAAAATGCCTTTGCTAGGTTAATAGTAGGATCAGTACTTTCAATCTGCTGGTTGGAATTCTAAACAGTATGTGGAAGTCAATGGCAGTGCCATGCTTCTCCCTCCTAAATATTTTAGGCCATTGTGTTATCACTCGGTTTGGTGCTGTGCTGATATTCAATAACGTTTAGAGCAGTGTTTTTCAACCACTGTGCCGGGGGCACACTAGTGTGCCGTGAGAGATCAGGTGTGCCGCAGAAAATTACCCAAATGTCACTCACTGGTCCAGGAAAGCAACTGTTGCTTCAAATAATTTATAACCACATGCTCTCATTGATTGTATGATTGCACTATTTGTGGTATGCAGGCATTGTACAACGGGGGCCCCATATCCAGTATTCACAGAATAAGGCCATATCTGTATTATTTGAAATTGTAGGCTAAAGTATGTTTATTTTTTCTTCACACAGGATGTTAGTGTGCCGTGGGACATTTTAAGTGTCAAAAGTGTGCCGTGGCACAAAAAAGGTTGAAAAACACTGGTTTAGATTGCACAAGTCTATGTTTTGTCCTCAGTGTAATCCATTTCCATGGAGACTAAAGCAGTAGGGGCGCATAGTCAGAAAGAAAGGAGCTGCTTAAATAAATATTCTCACTAGAGTTACATACACATTGGCTTTACAATGGCTTCTTTCAAGACATTACCAGGCCTATATTATGTTGCTCTCTGAAATCGTCTGAGCACACCTGAGTCAGAATAGCTGTTGAATTGAGAACTGATAAGGAGATAACGATCTCTGTAGTCTGAAGGCGTTCAAAATGTGAGCCCACAACGCTTCTAAAGAGGTGGTAGCACAACAACAAACAGGGCTCACTGCTTTTCCACCAATGCTCAGGAGCCCTGTCACTCTAATTGGCTTTAACTGCGGAGCATCTGGGTAAATTTCCATTATGGTACTCAGGGCTGTTCCAAGCCATGCACCGAGTGGCGAAAGTGCTTTTGCCATTTCTCACCATGAAATCAATAAATAATGATTGCAGATCAGTTTAATGTAAATGCTTCTTGTTTCCTGGAGGAGACAGCCTGCATCTGTGAGGACAGAGAAAAGCTATTCTAATGGAGCAATAAAAGGTTGCTGGCGCATAATTTTCCGTATATCAATAAATCCAACTAAGCTTACTTCACGTAAAACAATCTGCATTTGCCAATATCTAGCCTCGAAATAATCAGAGTGGGAGGCTATCCGCTAATATGCGCCAGGCCAGTCCTGTGATGGACATGACAATACCTGGAGCACAATTATAAGCTTTCTGGGACCGGGTCTGACCGGGACTTAGGAACTTGGGGCAGGAGGAAGTGTGGGTCGGGTTACACAGTGCCACCAGAGCAGTGCGGAACATCCGTCATGTTTCTGCACCCTGGTCTTGTCATCGCTTATCAATTATGCACTCTGTCATGATGCCCATCAACGTGCCCCCTGGCCTCTCGTTCGCTTCGTCGTTACAGTAGGTTGCCAGAAACGGCGGGTGATCCAGCAAGTGACCGTGAGGCTGTACTGTATAAGTATAAATACTTTTTTGATCCCGTGAGGGAAATTTGGTCTCTGCATTTAACCCAATCGGTGAATTAGTGAAACACAAACAGCACACAGTGAACACACAGTGAGGTGAAGCACACACTAATCCCAGCGCAGTGCGGCGCTCGGGTAGCAGTGAGGGGTTAGGTGCCTTGCTCAAGGGCACTTCAGCCGCGGCCCACTGGTCGGGGCTCGAACCGGCAACCCTCCGGTTACAAGTCCAGAGTGCTAACCAGTGGGCCACGGCTGCCCCAAAACTGAAGGTGAGCAGTGTGTGAACTCATGCACACTTAGTTGAGCAGGGCCCTTCTAAAGTCCATTAAACATGAGGTTGCATGGAGGGGGATGGTGGACAGAGGACAGGCCTGTCACAAGCAGCTGACTCCAAGCTGCTGATGACATTGGTCTGAGCCCGAAAGGTGTCCCGTACCAGTGGCTGTTGTTTGACGGGTTCAATGACCTGAGCAGGATAGGGGCTTCTCTCTCATGCCTGTGTGTGCCACTGCATGATATCGCCCAGCACACAATTTGCAAGTCCTTTTTAGATCACTATCATGCTAACGCACTAGTTTCATTACAGGGGTGCAACTGCATATAAATATTCTACTATAACTTCACAGAAGCATCTACTGGATGGTTGTTTGAACATCAGCATTAAAATGAAGCATAAATATGACTTGTCCCCCTGTTTTAAAGGGACACCAGGCAAGCCTGATGCTTTTTCTCTACGAAACTCCCCCTCGCTCGGTCTGAAGCTCTTTTCCTTTTCTTTGCGTCTTCCGTCAAGGGTTTTCGCTGCTTCTTCGCCGGCTCTGCCATTATACACCCATTTGCAACAATCTCTAGCGTTTCCTTAGCCTGCCTCTGTGCTGTAAACTGATCCTGCTTCGGTCGGTGGGTAGGATACACCGAACTTGCAAGTGGGATATTCTTTCTACAGGCAGTAGGGGCGGGCGAGAGAGCCTTCATTCGCCCTGTAATAAGTCATTTAACCATACAGTATACCGACTTACGAAGATGATTAATTAACACGAAAACGTTGCCTGGTGTCCCTTTAAGATGATTCAGTGGTGGTTGAAGTGTTGTGGCACTGTAGGGTATGGTCAGGAAACACAATCAAGCTCAACATAGTGTAGATTCCAATGGGCTTAGTTTGCATCTTGTTCTCAGACACCAACAAGCCAGCCTGCAAGAGTCACACAAACCCCAATGAGTGACAATGAGTCACCGTAAAGGAAGTTATAGGCGTGCAAGGTTTTCTGGGGAAATGGGAGGATGTGTCAAT
Organism: Alosa pseudoharengus; assembly: GCF_046254945.1. Taxonomy (NCBI): domain Eukaryota; kingdom Metazoa; phylum Chordata; class Actinopteri; order Clupeiformes; family Clupeidae; genus Alosa; species Alosa pseudoharengus. The sequence goes on along the minus strand of NW_027468620.1, from coordinate 23,612,202 downwards.
GTCAGAGAGGTTTGCGTGTGGTTGGGTCTACAGAGAAATGTTGAGGAAGTGTGCAAAATAGAAGTAGACCATGTGCTATGACATCTTGCGTGCACCCAACCTTGAATCCTGGATGCAAGTATAGTTTCTAAAGGAGATGTATGGCAGGCCGACCACGTGTTAACCTCAGGCCAAAAGCTCAGTGGGTAGCCTAATTGCACCACGTTCAGGAGGCAAATGTTACTGGTCATGGGAGAGTATGCGGTACAGAGTTTGAAACATTACCTTAACTAGCTCGCCACTCCCTCTCGTGCAATTGAAACTCCTAAACTCGCATCGTTGGTGATTGGATGGAACAATTTGTTATGTTTTTATGGTCCAGGCCGTTTTTGGAACCTGGGGGGTATTCCAAGAATGTAGTTTAGTGACAAACCTGGGTAAGTTAACTCAGAGTAAGTGATACATCCTACAACAAGAGCCCTATTGTTTTGTAAGGAGAATGAAGCCATACAGCTCTTCTAATGGGAGGTTTACCACTTTATTCTCAGTTAACTTACTCAGGTTTGTCATTAAACCATGTACTTGAAATACCCCCCTGGGCTGTCCACAAGAACTGTGTTTTTTTGTTTGGTCTTTTTTACAGTGTACAGGGCACAGGCAGCTAGCGGATTTCTAGGCCAAGTATACTTGCGTATACAAGGAAGTTGGTCTCTGCATTTATCCCATCCGTGAATTAGTAAACACAGAGCACACAGTGAACACACAGTGAGGTGAAGCACACACTAACCAGGAGCAGTGAGCTACCTTGCTACAGCGGCACTCAGGGAGCAGTGAGGGGTTAGGTGCCTTGCTCAAGGGCACGTCAGCCGTGGATATGGGCATGGTAGAGCAGTGCTCAACCACTTCCCCCACCCATATTTTTCCTACTGGTCAGGGATCGAACCAGCAACCCTTCGGTTACAAGCCCGAAGCCCTAACCTGTAGGCCACGGCTGCCCCAAACACATACATGCTCGCCGGGCGCGTTATCAGGTGCCATGTGTTTGCACCAAATGATTTGGTATATTTCCTACATTTTTATTTCCATTTCCAGTTTTCCCATTTCATTTAACATTTCAAGTCTATTTGTTTCAGTTCCCAGTTAAAAGGTTTAACAGTGGCTTGGAAAGTTTCTTAGACCAACTGACCTTTTCATTTGACTAATGTCACAGAATATCCCTTTTAATTAAAAAACACAAATGAGAAAATCAGACATCTTTACCATGGTATGAACTTTCTTTCTGTCTGTCATAAGTTGTAATGGACATCCTAACACAGGGGTCTCAAACTCAAATGAGCTGGGGGCCACTTCTGCCAACGTCATCTGATTGGAGGGCCCCGTCAGTGTTAAAGAATAATACAAAAAAGAATGGCTATTTCCTAAAATGCAATGTTTTTTTTTTTTCAAATACTGTATTTTCAAATTCAAAACTGCAAACAGAAAGTGCAAGTCTTTTTATCTATTTTTAGACACCTGTGCTATAAAATAATGATAAAATAAATATAAATACAAATTATGAAAAGAAACAAAAAAGCATAAAAACAGGTATGTGTGTGTTTCACACCAAATAAAAATATTTTCCTCTCATAACTTATTTAAACCTGGCATATCAACTTTCAAAAGGCCATGGCTTGAAAGTGGTCAGAGATAAAGTCCTACTGTAAATGTAAAAATCTTTGAGTATAAACAAAAGTTTATGAAGGGGGTAAATTTGCCCATCTAATTTGCCCTGGATGGTAAGCACCTCAAAGTATGCTCCTTTCAGTAAATACTGGATGTTGAACTATTTGCGCAGGTTTACTTTCTTTTTGTCATATTACCCAAATAACAAATTAACAGGAAAACAGTAGGCCTAAGATGTAACAATAGTAAACTATTAGCCTGTTCCACAAACCGTTATTATAGGTCTACAATAAAGTATAGCCTGGTCAAATCAGTTCCTATCGCGGGTGACTTTGTAGTTCGAGCTGTCTGTACCACGTCCATTACGGACACTATCATCACGATTACCACTGCCACCTCGAGCTATTTTGGGCAAAGGGTCGAAATAAGCATGGTATGCTTAGTGGACACCGTCGTACGCAAAGACGCACCTCCATTCACAGACGCACCGTGACTATCACTGTCAATAGACGATCGATCATTATATAATCTCCAAAAGACAGATATTCTCCTTCAAAATCAGAATAGGTGAATAGCATAGCCTACCCAAGACTTCATCACACGTGAATGTTTTTTCAACATTTGGTGTAGGCCTATTTCTGCTTCAATTTGTGCAAAACTATGGCCTGCATCGCTTCCGCGTCATTACAAACAAATGCACGTCTTCATGTTTCTCGCGTGTAGGCTAATACACTGTATTTCCTGAAAACTGTGTGCAGCGATTTTGGGCTTGAATCAAGCTCTGGATGTCTAGCAACTAGTGGAGGAGAGTACAAATGAGATTTGTTACCGTACTTGGATCTATCGTCTATTTTAATCAGTGTCGTTGTTTGTCGCAATTAAAAATACCCGAAGGGCCGAATTACATTATTATTTTGAAATAATCCGGGAGTTTGAGACCCCTGTCCTAACACCAAGCCAACCTGTTTTAAAGTAACAGAAAGTAATGAGCAAAGTCTTAAGTCCATTGAGTCAAATGCACAGACCATTACTCATTTTTCATAGCTGAGCTAAATGTAAGCATGTAAACTCCTTGATTATTCAACCAATGCCCTATTTATAGATTGTTTCTGGATCTTTTTCCATATCTAGGGCCTTATAGAAAATGGGTGAGCATGGTATACAAACTTTTAATGGTTGAGTGGAGGATTGGTCTGCACATCTAAAAGAGTGTTTACAGGTGCTAGACAAACGTGTCAGAGAACGAGAGGGAGAAGGCCTGCACATATGGGCTCCAAAAATATACTTAATTTATCTCTAAAAAAAAGGCAATGTTTTTTGTTTTGATCACACAGGATCTTCGTCAGGCCTGTGTACAGTGTGAACCCAGGTAAAAAAAAAAATATTAAAAGTATACTTTTTGAAAGTGTACTAAGTACCGTTTGTACTTTTTTCGTCAAATCCAAGTGTAATTAAGTGTATTGAATTATGTATTAAGGTCAACTTAATACCAACTTGACTATACTTTGAGTGTAATTAGTATGCTAAAATGGAACAACTTATTTCAAACTTTAAGTGTTCTTAAGTACATTATACAAAAAGAGATTTTATGAGCATTCGAAACACAGTTGCAGTACAATTTTGTAACATCCCAAGTGTATTGGAAATGTACTTAAAAGGCATTACAGTATAACTAATAATAGTGTGGTAGTGTATTTTGAATACACTCTTATCATCCTCATTTCTATTCATTTGGCATGCTTCTGTAATATTTTAAATTAACTTCAAATGTACTTCCTGACTACAATAAGTGCCTTGAAAGTTTGCAGTTATGTTAATAAAAGTATAGTCTTAAGATACTTTAAGCATTATAAAGGCATACAATTTAAGTATAATATTAGTGTGATTTAAAATTGTACTATTAGTACTCTCCTACCTATTCTGTTACATGACAAATTACACTTTGATTATGAGAAAAACATTTTATTGACATGAATGAAAACAAAACATAATATTCATCCATAACAAAAGTAAAAAAAAATTCTGAAAGTTATGGATCTCTTGAGCATATCTTTTCAAGTTGGATGTGGTAACGCGATAAAACATGCATTTGGGCGTATTATATTATTTCACATGCATAGATTTTTCGAGTGGCTGTTTGGAGCTGGTCAGATTCCTCCTCGCTCGCAGCATTTTCTTCCATGCTTGGGGAGCAGTTTCCTCTGAGTGCGTACGCACAGAGAGAATTTGTGCGCACACATTTAATATCTACGTGTGTGAAATAATATATAATATAATACACCCAAATGCATGTTTCATCGCGCAAGTGCTTTTTGCCACTATTGTGTCGCGATACTCTACAGCCTCATTGGTAGACCATCAATTCAAAATGCAGATTTCATGAAAAACAAAAGTTGTTTACCCTCCTAGGTGAGAGAATTTGCCCTCTAAGCTTGAAATTGTTTACCGGACACCCAGCCTACAAGCCAACAACTTAACAGTCTAACATGGCTACATTTGTAATGCATGATCATTTACTGCTTATTTGTTTGCAAAGTCTTCTGGCCCAGAAAGAAAACCATGGGGGTTACGGATCATGGCTGAGGAGGAAAGGTACAGCTGGTAGAGTTGTGCAGTGAGTGAACTTCCCTCCCAACACTGAGATGTGGTGGCAAAGGCTGTGGTAGCTAGCTTCCTTACTAGCAGACCATCTTCCAGTCCAAGATGCATAAAGTTTTCGGTGGCAACCCGGGGCTGGACAGCAGTCAAATGCTTTGACCTTGGTATTAGAGAATTTGTCTCTGTTGTCTGTGAACAGAAAGATGGACAACATTTTACAAGATAAACAATATTTTACACAGAAATCCATTGGCAATGATGAGATTAATACAGATTATCTGTACCTATTTGCCATTTACTTTTTATGGGTCAAATTGGTATTGACACCATCTGTTTGCCATCCTGGTATGGGTACACCTGGCCAGGTAGTCTTTCCTTAAAGCGTTGTGCACCTTGGCACCGATATGAGTGCAACCACCCTGTTTTCTGCATTTGATTACCTTAGATTCCTTTGTTTCCAATACAACCGTATTATCGTTTTCGGGTCAAATGGCATTTTAAATGGGAGTCGTAGGGGCACTAGCTTATTATTTTGATGCATGAATCAAAATCATCATGTATCAAAATAGTTTTGCCCCTACGACTCCCATTCAAAATGGCATTTGACCCAGAAACGACAATACAGTCAAGCTTAATGGTGGCGCTTCTGACTTAATTATGCTTTCAAACGAAAGTTTGACTCAGGTACATGCACAAAAAGACCCTAGGTTGCATTTTGGCTTGAGTTATGCTTTAAGAGTAATGGGACAAGGTCCTGGATGAAGAATATTTACCTTTACTGCTGATTATTTGAGGCGTTCAGACATCTCGGTTTCAAAACTGTCCAGGAACACCTGTAAAAACATAGTTAGGCTACAGATTAAAACTAGGTAAATTACAAACACTACCATGAAATGAACTTGAATGCTATGTCAAACACAAATAATTAAAAAAAATCTAAATCTATCGCATAAACCAAGGCATAATATCAATCATGTAGCCTAAGCTTCATAGCACTAACTTAGTAGAACACCAGGTTTAAAGGGGACATATTATGCAAATATCACTTTTTGCATCCTTTTGTACCTCCATTTGGGTCTCTACAGCTCCTAATAACACTCCAAGCACGAAAAAAAAAACATCCATCCGTTTTCTGTGAGTCAGTTGAACGATTTTGGGGTCAGGAATCATAGGCTTCTATGAGCCATTTTCTGGCTCCCTTATCCTGACGTCAAAATAAGGGAATTTGCATAGAACCACCCTGGCGCCACCCCTCACCTCTCAACCCCCACATAGCCCCACCCACTCGATTAGTTGAAGATCCGCCATTAGTTTGCTGGTTTAACAAGCACGGACACCGAGCGCAATGGCTACAAGCAAGAGCAAGTCACACATGAAGTGTTGTGTTGTTGGCTGCACAGAACAACACAAATCCTTGCACTTTCTCCCAGCCAAATAGAACAGAAGAACTGAGTGGCTCCATTTCATTTTCGATGGCCATGTTCCAGCAACAGTCGGCAAAAATCTTGTGTGTGGAACCACTTCAAGGCAGACTGCTTTGAAAACCTAGGACAGTACACTGACCAGGCCACCTCATCCTCTGGGGACCCTCTCTACAGGATGCATTTCCCAAAGTACAGGAAGGGAGAGTGCAGGGTGAAACCCATCAAAACTGAGACAACATTCCGTAAGTTACATCTTTTATTTATCAACAATAAAAGATCTGTTCATTATGTATGCTATTGCACTATAGTGGCTTTACAATGAACAAAACAATAAATAAATGTACAATGAAATACTTTACAAACTATGTACATAGTTACAGAAGTGTTCGTGAAATATTGCACAGGGTATGTGGAACACTTGATGGGCTTCATCATGGGCGAGGTCTTTATAGACCCAGAAGCATACAGGGAGGAACTCCTGAAAATAAGCATTCCTCCGGACCTGTCCTCAGAGTTTGAGCACCCAGAGAAGGAGGAGGTGATCGGCAACTACGTTTCTCGCTTCAATCCAGGGGAGGCAGTTTGAAGCCCACGTATTGTCCTTGGCTGTCAAGAAACTCCCGACGAACACGCAGGACCACACATGACGGATTGACGACCCTTATTCTGCGTCCAAGGAAACCCCAACACCAACTGACAAAGCTCCTGTAGGCAAGATACCTGTAACGACTAAAAAAAACATTGCATTAGTTAGCAGGTTACATAATCTGTCAGTTCTGTCAAAAATGCAAAGTGCAATTGTCATATTTCAAGGAAATACTATGTTTTATTTCTGTTTTCTGTAATAAATATATTTTGTAATGTCTTATGTGTGTATGTTTGATACCTGCTGAATTTGCAGACAATAGCCATACATAAAAAGAAAGACAACAACAATTGGGGCATGTGTTGGTGTGTAAGGCCATTAGTGACCTATGACCATAGACTAACATCTGCTTTTGCTGATAAAAACGGTAGCCTGTCACTTCTCATGAACACTGGGAAAAACTAATAAGTAGCCTAATAAATAACACGTACTGCTCTATTCCCCAGAGCCGTAAGGCCCCATGGTCAGCTCTGTAGATGTTCAGTGCGTTCTGAAGAGAATAAACATTCAGACACACCGGGTATAAACATGGATGATCAATTATGCATTGAGGGATCTCCTCCAGCTGCTGCAGACGTCGTGTGATCTATAATGGTAAGGTAAGGTGAGTGCTATGCTAGCACAGTCGCTAGCATTATTCGTAAATGAGTGAGTAATATGGCATACTCGCTAGCTCATTTGTAAATAAGTTAGTAACACGGTGACATATCTACAGGCCTTTCTGTAGCTTAGAAATGTTACCTGTGGAATCTCCTGGCAGCATATACTCTGCCTCAGTTGGCATTGCCCCACAATTTCCACACGCACACCTATATAATTAATAATATAAGCTAATCAAGTGCTGTGAATCTAGTGAAGTACAAATATTGTAAAAAGACTGGCTTTATGTCACTAAAAATTACATTACGTTTACTTCGTAACAGGCTGAAAAGGGTCAAGGCTAATAGCCAAGCCTAATATGACACGTAGCACAGATGGAGGATAAATACATTGATTTAAAAAGTTAACAAACCATTCAGCAACTGCTTGCAGCATTCGTGGAGGTGTTTCTGCAGGTGGCTCCTCTCCATCTTGATCTGGGTCAGACTCTGGGTCGAACATGTTGGGCTGGAGTGCGCCTCTGTAATCCGTCATTTTCCCCCAAGCGGTGGAGGTTTTCACGTGAAGAAAACAAGCAGCGTAAACATCTGACAGGTGGGGCGTGGCCAGCAATAGCTTATTTGCATAAGGAGCCCTAAAACAGCTCATTCTGAAAGGGACTGAAGCTGGCAAGAATTAGGCTGCAGAGATCTCTTTATGTGAGATTGATTTTGTGCAAAAAAACTTTATGAACATGTTTTGTATGGCCCATAGACCTATTCTAACTTGTTTAAAAAGAGGTATAATATGTCTCCTTTAATTCCCCCTCTTATATCAATGGTGGAAAAAAACGTTCTACTTCATAAAATGCATGTAATTTGTCCTGTACACTCATTTTAAAAGATGTCTCCACGATTAAAGAAAAAAACAGCTACAATGTCATTCGCATGCCTAATGAATGTGAAGTGTGACTAGCCTAGCACCATCCTCCTTTCTGTGAGTTAACTTAGCCTACACTATAATATTAAAGAACATTGGTGAACTTTAGGCAAACGTTGCTTAATAAAGAACACACTTTCTTCCATCATAGTTTGTCTAACGTTAGTGCTAGCCAACGCTTGTCAATAATCCCACAAACACAAAGCAGGCTAATGTAACATTAGTTTTCTTCTTGATAGGGATCTGGTCGACGTTTATGACGTTAACGTTAGCTAAATTAGCTAACGTGATCTGGCATTGCTAGCTTGTACTAGCAAGGATTAAAACAAACTCTTGAAAGATTGCTAAGCCATCAATTTAACTTCTCCAAAGACTACCGAAGGTCATAAAGAGTAAGCTACATCAGAATCATTTAACAATATGCTTTGGGACTCACCTGATAACAAATAACTTGGCACTTTAGATCCAACTGGCTTCAGCCCTTGTTATCTCATATGACGAGTCCTTCTGGCTCTGTAGGACCAACGTCTCTGGCATGACTATGGTATCTTTAATTTGGACAAACCTGTAACCTTATATGGACCGTAAACGTATGCATTTTCTGGTCTCTACAGTCCATCTGTCTTGCAAATAAAGTTACAAGCATAGACTGTATAAAATAACGTTAATGTTTGCTCACACCACGTTTTGCTCGAAAGCTGCACAGATCCGCCCACTCCATTTCAAATTCAAACAACCATGTTATTGGTCAACTGGACTGCCTATACATTTAACTGTGTTGCCTATAAATGTAACAAAATGCCACATTCATCCTCTCACAACCTCTACTACATCACAAACGTATAGGCTACTACCTTGCTAAGACACAAAAATCAACAAAAGAAAAAATATTATTTGATGACCAAAACTGATAGATCAGTGTGTCTAGGCTAGGTTATTGCACATTGCCATCCATGCGGCTGACATATCAGGCCTAAAAGCTACACACATTAGTATTTTATTAAAGGTGAGATGACTATGAAACTATACAAACAATGTATTAGGCCTACCAAAAAAATAAACTTTCCATAAGTACACTATATTACAACTCTAAGTATTAGCAATTTAATACACAAGGATACAAGGATACAAGGAAGTTTATTGTCACATGCATATAGTTACTGGAAGTAAGAAATGCAGTGAAATTAAGTATGGTGTCAGCCTATTTGTGCATTTATGGGGGGGGGTAAAAAGTGCAGTAGAAGAGGGGTTTAGTAGATTAAGTGGCAAGGGCTGCATAAGAAAGGTGGGGGAGGATTGCGATTGGGGGGGGGGGGGGGGGCACCAACAAGGAGCACCCAAGAGCAACAGGGGCAAGGAAAAACTCCCTTACCAAGGAAGAAACCTTGGGCATATCCACGGCTCAAGGGGCTAACCCAACTGCCAAGGGTCTTGGTGTGTGTGTTGGGGGGATGACAAGGGAGATGGGATAGTGTGCTGTGTATGTGGGGAGAGGGCAGTGTGCAATATGTGTGTTTGAGAAGCTTCCTCATGAGACAATGTGCTGTGTATTGGGGGGCGGGGGCAGTGTGCTGTAAGTATGTTGAGGATGTGTGTTGGAGAAGCTTCCTGATGAAATAATGTGCTGTGTATGTAGGGGAGAGGGGGGGGGCAGTGTACTGCAAGTATGATGTATGTGAGTGATGACAGTGAAGATGTGTGTGTGGGCGGGAGGGGAGTGGAGCAGTGACTGTGTGTGTGTGTGTGTAGTGTGTGTGTGGGTAGGTGGGGGCAGTATGCTGTAAGTATGTAGAGGATGTGTCTTGGAGAAGATCCTGAAGACAATGTGCTGTGTATGTAGGGGGGGGGGGGGGCAGTGTGCTGTAAGTATGTTGGGGATGTGTGTTGGAGAAGCTTCCTGATGAAATAATGTGCTGTGTATGTAGGGGAGAGGGGGGGGCAGTGTACTGCAAGTATGATGTATGTGAGTGATGACAGTGAAGATGTGTGTGTGGGCGGGAGGGGAGTGAAGCAGTGACTGTGTGTGTGTGTATGTATAGTGTGTGTGTGGGTAGGTGGGGGCAGTATGCTGTAAGTAAGTAGAGGATGTGTGTTGGAGAAGATCGATCCTGAAGACAATGTGCTGTGTATGTAGGGAGGGGGGGGGCAGTGTGCAGCAAGTATGTAGAGGAGGCTTACTGTAGCAAGCAGTGTGCTGTATGTATGTGAGGTGATGACAGTGATGATGTAAGAGTGTGTGTTTTTTTTTTTTGTGTGTGTGTGTTGGGGATGGGGGGGGGGGGTGGGGGACAGAAAGGCTAGGCAATCAAGGACATGGGTAGATAGATGGAGGAGAAATCAAAAATAATAAATAAAAAGTTCTATAGAGATGTGCAAAAGTTGGAGAAAGTCAGATATGTGTGTGTGTACACTTAAACTAAATAAACTTCTTTACCATTTACAATACACTAACAACAAAGTACACTTTTAAAAAGTACATTACAAACACACTTTGAATATTGCACAATAAGTATATTTAATTTTAATACACTGAAGTTGAACTTAATAACATCTACTTTGAAGTATACTTTCTAAAAGTACACATTAAACATACTTTACATAAAGTACAAAAAGTGTAAGCATACTTGCTTTATACTTCATGTACTTTAATCATATTTTTAACACACTAACGTATACTACTTTTTTACCTGGGAAGTTTCTTTTTGGAGCCTTCTCCATCTCGCTCAGTCATACTGAGAACATTTATGTCTTCCGTTCTACACAGTGAACAGAGTTCATTCTGTCAAGGGCTGAAAAAATATAAAGACATAGGATTTGAACAGACGTATTTTACATGACATATACAAGGTCTAAACTAAATCTGAGACAGTACAACAATAACTATTTTTGATTTGACGTGGAATGGCTCAGCTGTGAACTTGGTGAAGACAGTTTGTTGGTTCGGGTTTCCTGGAAAACCTGCGAATGGCGCTCGGGGGAAGTGAATAAACAGTGTCCCCCGTGTTGACCTCCCATGTGCCCTTGAGCAAGGCACTTAACCTCTCATGAGGTTAGCGCAGAGCCTCTCAGACCTCCCCCAGAGTCTCCTGGGACCTGCAAGACATATCCTCCCATCTCTCCCTGCTCTGCACACTTGAACTCCTATATGGAATTTAGGAGCTTGATTGACAGAACACACAAGATTTAGCCTAATAAATACATGACGCTCCTTCAGTGTTTTCTGAGAGAAGGGCTATTATGGGGCACGGGGGCCATAGAGTAAGACTAAGAGCTTGCCAGGTGACTATGTGGGACACTGGTAGGGTGGAGCACACTAAACACATTTGTATATGTGCATGAGTGTGCAGGGCATGGCTGAGTCAACCTGCCATAGGTAAATAAATTGGCTTTTCATTCTGGTTCAAGATACAACATGTGCACAAGGAAAGGTGAGAAGTAGAGAGATGGATAGCCTGTCTTTTCTGGCAAACGTATGTAATAAGGCAAACTTTACTTTGGGTCAGTGTGTGCAAATAAATGTGTGTGTCTGTATCTATGGGGACGTTTGTTATTATTTCTCATGGAGCCACACCCCTATCATATTTTCGTTCCCATTTATGCACAGTTCATAATCTGCCTTGTATCATAAACACCGCCTTTTTGATCCCTGTGGTCATAGAATTCAAGTCATCAAAGAAAGCATCTCAGTGAAAATCATTGGGCTGGCCATTTGGGAACGATCAAACATTTCAAGTAATTTGAGGAACTGTAGTCAACATGATAAAATACTTGAGATTCCACACAAAGTCGAACAGTCTAAGGACACGTTTCCTTTGGCATGGCTCCAAGAAGAATGGCCAAAAGGAATGGCTGGAACAAACATGTGCTTTCTAGACACAGGTAGGCCGGCTTCTGTCCTCGCATACACTCAGGATTATCCGCTGGGGTTTGTGAGGTCAATCCATATTTTGCTTTTACAACACCGAATGGATAATAAATGATATCTCAGTGTTTCTTTCTTTAATGATTCGAGGATCCTTGCCAAATGCGTCAGTGAGACGGTGAAAGAATAGACCGTTTTCTATGGCGCTGTCCAGAGAAGGGAAGGACATCTGTGTAAGTCCTAAAAATGTAAACAGCCAATGGGGTCTGGGAAGAGGCTTGGGAGAGAGAAATGAGTGTATGACTTTGTAGAGGAAATGGTTAGTGGTTGAGTGTCCACTCCCACATCCAGGATTGTCTTGGCTATAAAAGGCAGTGATCTCCGTCTGTGTCTTCCCAGGGATCAATAGATGTCTTATCCAGAAGAAAGTCATTATGGTGGTGATGGAGGTGGGCACGCTGTGGAGCAGCAGCTGATGACAGGAACATGTCAGACACAGATGCCTGACAGAGACATGGAGCTGTGTGTGTGTGCGTGTGTAAGTGTGTGTGTAAGTCTAATATTTTGTGGACCACTCACCCGAGTCTCCCCAGGGTGTTGTCATGTTTGGTTCTAAATCTGGAGGGCCCTCTGTTTCCTCTGAAGTGGCTGCCACACAAAGGTCAGAGGGTGTCTTAAAGTGGCCTTGGGAACCCAAACAAAGGAAACAAGGAAGGACTTAATTCAAGTATTGAGAAATAGCAACAGAGTATATATGAATAGCCTCTGTTGGGAAGTAATAGACAAACTGAGCCTGTGAGTTTGTTATGAACACTGTAAAAACAGCTGAAACACAGTTTGTGTTTTACAATTTCCACTGCTTTGTTTGTAACACATGGACACATCATCAAACTCCAAAGTGTTTTCCGTTGAAAAGTCCAAGAATTGCGCACCGTATAGCATTTTGGTGGCAACGAAAGCAACTACATATGAACAGCATACCGGACAGGGCCCTCATCACTGATGAAGCCTGTGAGAGGACTGGCAGTGGGTTAAATTGGGATCTGCCTTGGTGTAAAAATAGGTGAAGTGCATGCTGAAAAACACCATTGGCTTTACCCACAGCACGTCAAGATAAGGTGGGAAAAACAGGCTCTCTTTTAGCATGGACATGGACAGAGCCTGCCAAAGCAAACACTGGATGCTTTTACCTTAATAACCACTATCCTGGTGCCAAAATCAGACAAGAGACAGTTGTGTCTGGTATCTGGATTGAGAGATGACATCTTTCATAGGCCCTCTACTCTGAACTAAACTGAGGACTGCAGAACTACAACTGAGAAGTAAAGCAGCAGTCTTCACTGTATTGTGTTGTCTTTGTACATTTATGTACACCCAGGCTCACTGTCTATACAAAGGTTATGGTTAATCACACATACTGATGACATTTTCCTGTTCTGAGGTGGCTGGTGTGAAACTTGTTTCCAGCAACAGTCACCAGATAGGCTGTCATGCTGAATAATTTCCTGTGTATTAGCCACAGTGTGTATAAACCGCTGGACAATGTTTTACGCAAGTTGAAAAAACAAAACCACAAATACCATTAACTGCCCCCTGTTTATTAATCTCATAGCTGAAGAAATTTGGTAAAATCAATATATAAACCTCGGCTAATAGTTGGGAAATTATGGTAGTCAAATGTGTGACGCATGGCACAGTGTCTCAAGGAAGTATTTAGGATTGATTGGCCCATTGCATTGCATCACAAACTATTATTATGATATGGCTATTCATATAATTTCCCTTAAACATCTGTATATAAATTCATACTGTATAATCACAACAAATATTAAGAACATACTAAGGCTAACTGCTTAGAGTCCACATCAACGGGGCCTAAGCATTTGTTAGCCTAAGCATTTGTTAGCAAAGCCTATCTATATATACTAAGTATTTCTGATATGTTGCTGATTGGATCATAAACGGCCACAGCAACGAAGAGGAATGACTGATTCTTTTCTATTATTGTGTTACATGTTACAAATGTAAAGCACTTTGAGCTGCATTCTATGTATGAAAGGTGCTATACAAATAAAGCTTATTATTATTATTATTATTATTATTATTATTATTCTATAATATGACTCTTTAGAGTCTAATATAGAGACATACAATGATTCCACGAAAGCACTGATTCATTTGAAGGGAATCCACCCCTGGCAGCTCCTCATTAATTACACCTCACTCTTCATGCCTCATGGTCCATTTACTGCATGGGTGGTACGGCTGCGCTACTGTGCTGTGTCTCTGTAAGCTGGAGTGGATAAGTGTTTACTTAGGCTGCCGCGGCTTCTCAGACCTCCACACATGTGACCCAGTCTGATCTGGTGGATGAACAAGCAAACAAACAAACTGTAGGAGAACACAAGCATCATTCACGAAGAGGGAGAAAACAAGAAGTGCCAGTGTAAAGCCAACAGACAACAAATGACAAACAAAAAATGACAACATAATTAGTCAAGGCATGATTTCTGGGCAACAGCACACTGTGTAGACAAAAGCTGTAAGCCAAAGTGCTTTGCACAAAAGTACAAAATAATACAAAAATTAGGAACTGTTACTGAACTCTAACATGCTACTGCTTTTGTTACTCATCCCTCCACATTCCCTGAACAAAATACTTTATTTCTTCATTTTCTAGATTTCAATATAAGTTCCTGTCTTTGCACACAATACTGAGTAGATAAAACATGACCTTGTTTTCATGCTACACCCATCAATTCCTACAAGTCTTACAAGTCGGGCAAAGAAGACCTTGTTCTGACAGGTAGGGTACTGGTAGTTCTACTCAAATAGAAAATCATTTACAGGAAGCTGTACACGTCTCAGCCTAACATAATAATGTGAAAATCAATTCAACACAGGCCTTACTTGCAAAAAAGTAAGAAGTCTTGGACCTGTGTTCACAGTGTTGGAGGAACTGAAAAGGAGATGAACGGGTGATTATAGTGTTTGGTTTTGCACCCACATGACAATGGAGGAAGCAATACAGTTGTTGACTCTGTTGACAGTCATGCCCAAGATTACAAGATGACGGAGCTTACCACATGGTTTTCTTTGGCTGACAGGGTTTACACAAGGTATGCCAAGAAACATATTGTTAAATGGCGCCACCTTTTGAACAAAAGTAGTTACTGCTAAGAAAAAAAAAAAAAACAAGAACATGAGGCCTAATATTTAAAGACTACAAGCATGGACGGATTATGAACTTTCGGGCCCCTGGGCCCAGATGTATTAAGAGCCCCCCACTAATTGTCGTATATGTGGGAGGGGGGGTTTGGGGGTCCTCCCCCAGAATTTTTTTTAACTTTGATGTGATTTCCTGTATTCTGGTGCATTTTGGGGATGGCCAATACTAAATACAATCAGATTCATAGCCTACATCCTGATTTGTTGATATTGAGGCAATGATTCCATGCAAAGGCTTGGGCTTCAGGGCCCCCTGACCCCTTGGGCCCCTGGGCCTGGGCCCGGTAGGCCCGTGCAGTAATCCATCCCTGACTACAAGTACAGTAGTGGCTGCTTACAAGCAGTTATTTGTTTGTAGACATGTGATACATGTGGGTATAGATGGATGCAAAGAAAGAATAAAATCAAAATAAGAAATACATAAAATTGAAACTACATGCTATTTAGCAACATGCCAAAACACAATCATAGAAGCAAATTAGCCTGGCTAACGTCAGACCTCATCTCATTGAATAAAATCAAAAGTGAATAAAATCGTGCGAGTAAGGTAGCATGGGAAAACCCAGGCTACAAGCAAATAATGTATGTAATATTTGGATCCAAAGAGTGAGAAGTGAGCATATTTTTAATTCATGTATTGTCTTGTGTTTTATACTCATTGCACTCAACGCTCAGTGCTCTGCATCCTCCCGCTGGGTTACATCTTTGACCTTGTCTCCTGGAGGTGGCCTATGTGAGCTGTACTGCAGCGATCAAGCGGCCAGGCAGGCAGATGGATCAACAGATTGGGTGGTGCTGCCCATGACAGATTGGCAAATCGAGGTGAGTGTGTGTGTGTGTGGTCCCTCTTTGGATTTTCAACCTGGATGAACAGATTGAGCCATGCTGCACCGGTGGCACCTGTTCAGAGACCTTAACGCCCCTCTTATGGCTGTCAATCAAGGCAAGGTGTTAACCGCTACAAACAATTCACCTAGGCCTATTACTGTGATGCTGCGTGGAAAAAACAGAGCTTGAGTATTTCGCCACCTAGGAAGAGGAGAGGCTCTTTCGAACTCTCCCATATCAGCTGTGCAAACAAGCACACAACAAATACCATGCCCACTGCCATCTTATTCTTCCAAACACTCAAAACCTGCCATGCTGCTGAATATCCATTGTGTTTGCTTTTATAGTGAAACTTGCCTGTAGGTCTGTTGCAAATTGTGGTTTGAATCAGTGGTTTGAATCTTCCTTCCTCATAGGCCTACAGTGAGTGTATTGTCATGAGCGTGACCAGGTCATTAAGATCAACGCTTACACTGTAATTAATGGCCATAAGCTCTAAAGCTGATTAAGTACCATGTAATGGGACGTCTCACTTCAAATCATGTCTGCGAGGCTTGATACTGCTCTAAAGCCAGAGGATGGCATATGGACGCCTGGTGTCTCAGGCTGTCCACCTCTCCTAACTCAACAGTCAAACAGCAGCAGGGGAGGAGACTTGTTGGTGTGTCCAGGTGGCGGGTTCTGGCATAATCTCACATTAAAACGGCATTCTAGTGATTTCTGCGGAGCCAGTGTGATCGTTTTCAGGCTACCTGTCAAGTCTCACAACACCTCGGCCCCGAAGCAAGAGAAAGAGAAAATCTCTGACGGAGCACGGAGCAGAGCGCTTGAAGAGTGTTTTTGGCGTTGAAGAGTGTTTTTGGCGTCTCTGACAGGGGGGTTGGATGAGCCAGAGATGTCGGCCGTGGTGCAGCAGACGCCCAAGTTGCGGGCCAGCGAGGTCTGGGCACTCTACGGAGGGGAGCTGGAGTACTGCCTGGGTGGCGAGGATGGAGAGGAGCAGGAAGCAGAGGTGAGGGGATGTGGCTGGCCTGGCCACAGAGTAGGTGCTGTTATCCTTGTTGTCAATATATTGACAATAAGAATATATTAAAAAAGTAAAGTAAAGTAAAGTAAAGTAAAGATGTCACTTTTATGCCCTCCCTCTTCCAATTCAATTGCACAAATTAATTGTGTCTATGACACAGTTGTGTTTTCCAGGGCAACAAATATTTGACACTTAACCTTTAAATTGAGAATGTCATGCTTCTGCAGGGTCATGACTGACTTCCTGCGGTTTGTTATGACCTCTGTGTCTCCCTTCACTCCCTCAGTACCTTGATCAGCATTCTGAGTGCAGTGATGGGCAAGCCTCTGTCGGTAAGCACCACACTCCATCTGCCCCATCTGAGTATGAGCTGGTCAGTAGGCACGCACAGGGTCTGGCCTGCCTCTCCAACCAAGACTACTACTCTCAGCTGGAGGCCCTGAAGAGAATGCACCTGCAGAACATAGCCGAACTGGAGGTCCTGTACCAGAATGAGCTGACGGCCAGCAAGGGCAAAGCGTCTCAGGGGACACAGGTGGACGATAAGGATGAGATGGACAGGTAAGTGAATTAAGAAAGTGAACACTGCAGTGTTCGTACTGAATTGTCAATTCATCATTATCACTTCTTGGGATGAATGATCGATTCATTACCTCTGTAGAAGCAATAAATAAGTCAAATATTTGATCACCATTATCCTGCTATGAGGTTGTGAATATATTTGTATTGTTATCTTTTCAATAGTCAATAGTAGCACCAGCTGTACTACTTACATTGCAAGTGACCACAGGCTGCCTTCTCCCCCTGATGTCTCCTTGCCTGTGCCTGTTGAGGTGTCCACTACCATGGCAACCCTGACAGGGACAACAAAGAGGCAGACATTTTGCCCCTCAACAGCCCCCTCCCCCTGGACAATTGTGCTACCCTATCCCATCTATAGTACACTATCTATATTTATAAAATGTACATACTGTAATAACTCTTATACGTAGCAATATTGTACTGCTCTTTAAACTGTTCATACTGCATATACACTTATTTTTACTACTCTTATAATTTTACTCTTACTACGCTGCACATATCTGTACATGTTGTTCATACATTGTTCATACTACATATCCATATCTATTCTGGTCTTATAAGGCCACTGCAAATACATTGCACATATTTATATTTAATTCATATTACTGTAAACCATACCACCTTCTTAACTGTATACTACTGTCTACACTGCACTATATGTCTTACGCTAACAGTCTTATACTGTTTATACTGCCCCAACTGTCTATACTATGTATATCACATTGCACTTTTCTGCTTTTTTGCACTTCTGGTTAGACGCAAACTGCATTTCGCTGTCTCTGTATTTGTATACTGCACAATGACAATAAAGTTGAACCTAATCTAATCTAATCTAATCTAAAGACGGAAAGTCTGCCTGATTATCTCTGATTATCTCTACAGTGCTCAGGAAGAGAGTGAGTCTTTGCCAGCTGGGCAAGAGACCAGCACGATCTCCAAACAGGACTTAAAGCTTGAGCAGAAGTCGGTCAGTGAGACAGACACACCTGGGAGCCAGGGGATGGAGCGAGAGCAGAAGAAGAGAGAGGAGGAGAAGGAGGAGAGAGCCAGCAGACAGAGCAGCGCAGATGCCACCAATGAGGCTCAGAGTTTAAAGCCTCCGGTGCAGCTGGAGCCCTCGGTCGTCTCTAAGGCAACTCGTGCTGGCTCAAAGGACCGTTCGAGGGCTCCCAGCAGACGATCCTCGTGGACGGAACGTTCCGGAAGGCGTGCCAGCAGGCCAGTGACGGTACCCAAACCGTTCCAGATGATGCTCCGCGAGGCTGACAAGAAGCGGCGCAACGTGAAGACACGCTCGGAGGTGGTGCTGGAGAACGCGCTGCTGCGCCGCGAGCTGGAGGAGATGCGCGAGTGCCGGCGGCAGTTCCGCGCCACGCCCGCCCCGCCGCGCTCTCGCAGTGTCGGCCGCAGTGGCGCAGGGCGCAGGGCCCGAACGACCTCTCTGGACCGCGTCTCCGAATCGAGCGCTGGCGGCAGCAGCAGCAGCGCCAGTGGCAGGAGCCGCAACACCTCGCCGCAGCCCTTCAGCTTCATCGAGCGCGAGCGCAAGAAGAGGGAGCGCAAGCTGGAGGAGGCGCTCTGCAGCGGCGCGGGCTCCCGCGAGGAGCGCTGGGTCTTCAAGGCGCGGCCCCTGCCCCGCATCTACCGGGCCTGCTCCGAAGACTACCAGCTGCTCGGGGCAGTGGAGATGCACAGCAGAGACCAGGAGCAGCAGCAGCAGCACCGTGGGCCTCCGGCCAGCAGAGGGCACCAAAAGCATGCAGGGAGATTGCTGGAGAGGGAGAAAGGGGGCATGGAAGTGGATGTGGACACGGAGACATCGGAGGAGAAACCAGAGGACCGAGAAGACGAAGCGGAGTCTATGGACGGACCGGAGAGGCCGATACTAGACAACGCCAACTGGACGCTGAGAAGGAAGCCGTCGCTGGTGGGTAAGGGACTGCAGCTGGAGGGGGAGACCGGCAGGGGAGTGCGGAGGGGCAGGGAGAGGGAGTGGTCCTACATCCAGCCCATCCAGCGCACCTGCATCAGCCTGAACCTGGCCTCCTCCTTCTCCGTCAGCCACGAGCGGATGCTGGCTGGCAAGAGCGACTACATCAGTGTGTGAGAGCCAGCCGGGACTTCGTCATGGCAGCACACAGGAGCACAGGCTATGCACTGAAAACACTGGCCACAGCAGAATAGGAAGGCTGACATTTGAGCCAACAGGCTGATGTTACACTATGACAAAGGTTAGGGAGGATTATGCATTAAGTACATATATGTGTAAAGTAGAAACTTTAAAAATCAATTTAATAATTTCCAGTTTTAGTGTTTTTTATTAAGGTACTACATATCCTTATGTTTTTCATGTGCAAAATAAAGCAATTATCTTGATTTACAATATACAATGTGTTGATTAGGAATTTTGTAAACTAACTCAAAGTAGCTTTTTACAAATAAAGTTTTTGTGTGCCACTCAGAACTCTCTCAGTTGCTGATATTTTACACAGCACTAAAACACACAGACAAGAAAACAGACACTCCCAAATGAAATAAGAATAAAGACACCAGGTTCTGTTTGTAGTCCTGCCCAGACATCAAAGGGCCAGTGGTGTACTGAGTCATTTCATTTTTTCCCCTTCACGTCATTCTTTCCTTCCACCTTCGTCAACCCCTTCCTGTTCTCGTCAGGTCATCTCATCCACTCTCATGCCACACTTTCTGAGCGTCCGTCTGACGTAGGGCACAGCCTCCTGGGTGAACCACTCCCGCTTGTACAACACCAGCATCACGTCAAGCAGCAGGCTGTGCTCCCTCTTCCTGCTCAGGAACACAACAAAAACGAATGAAGAAATAAACAACAAACAAGCAACAACAAACAGTGTGTATATGATGCTTGTAAATGGTGAAAAATAGGTAAATTAATCAATGAGCCAACATTATGCTAAATGGGGCAGCCGTGGCCTACTGGTTAGCACTTCGGACCTGCACTGCTCCCCGAGCGCCGCTGTTGATGCAGGCAGCTCACTGCGCCGGGATTAGTGTGTGCTTCACCTCACAGTGTGTACACTGTGTGCTGTGTGTGTTTCACTAATTCACGGATTGGGATAAATGCAGAGACCAAATTTCCCTCACAGGATCAAAAGAGTATACTATACTTATACTTACTTATAAATGCTAATATATGAATGGCAACAGTAGTGTGACTCACAGCTGCTTGAATATGTCTTTGGTCTTGCGTAGGCTGGGCTCCTGTTCGCGTCGGTTTTCTGGGTCTTCTGGTGGTTTCTCTGGGAACGTTGGTACAGGTCCTTCCTGGAACTCACTGCAGCTGGTGTAGCAGCATTTGCTGTCTGTGCAACACAAAAAAAGAGCATGTCAAAAAAAATTACATTACAATTGTGATCTATGCTTATACTTTATTTTATTTATAAAAAATATATTTCATGGTTTTCAGTACAATACTACCTCAACCAATCTTAGTCAATACTTGATAATAAAAATCTGGAAAGTGTTGCTGTTCATCAAACTTACTATAAGCTATAGTTTTGTGTGTGTGTGTGTGTATGTGTGTGTGTGTGTGTGTGTGTGTGTGTGTGTGTGTGTGTGTGTGTGTGTGTGTTACTCCTGCCTGTGTTTATTCCCCCTGAGCACTGTTGGGACACATGGTGAGACACCACCAGCATTTCCGTGTTGGTAGTGACTGTGTGGACATGGGAGGACCCTGAGTTTCCGAGAAGACCGTGGTTCACTTCTCTCTTCAAAGTCTCCACTCTCTCACTGAGAAGTGCATTGTCAGATTTCACCTGTAGGGGGAAGCAAGTGCATATTCTCTCACAGTTGGTCTACTCACTGTATTCTGTAAAATTTGTTCTGATTCTTATGCTATAGCAGTGTTTTTCAACCACTGTGCCAGGGCACACTAGTGTACCGTGAGAGATTATCAGGTGTGCCCAGAAAATTACCCAAATGTCACTCACTGGTCCAGTTGCATCAAAGAATTTATAACCACATGCTCTCATTGATTGTATGATTGCACTATTTGTGGTATGCAGGCATTGTACAACGGGGGCCCCATATCCAGTATTCACAGAATCATCACATATCCAGTTCATAACAACAATTAAATTAGATATAGTCACCTACAAATGAAACAGAGGGCGCTTGTTTTATTGAGCAGGTCTTGCATAGAAGCCATAATAAGGCCATATCTGTGTATTATTTGAAATTTTAGGCTATGGTATGTTTATTTTTTCTTCACACAGGATGTTAGTGTGTCGTGGGACATTTTAAGTGTCAAAAGTGTGCTGTGGCACAAAAAAGGTTGAAAAACATTGTGCTATAGGATGTCAATGCATACGAATACAGATTCTGGCTTTTAAGATTAAGAATATTTGTGATGATTCTGAGAAAGGTATTCATCTCAATATTATGCATGCAGCTTACCCTCTCGTAACATTCTCTTACTTCATCAAGATGGGACATCAAATCCTCCTATTAAACAAAACACAAGACAAACTTTGACACAGAGTCACATGCCTGAGCAATGCAAACAGTAGAAAAGAAAAACATGTCTGATGAGAGAATGAAAGACAGATGGGGCACCTTATCTTTCTGAAGCTGAGCCACACTAAGAGCTACATTCCCTTTGAATGTCTCGTGCTCCACACTGGCACTCTGCAGCTCCGATAGCAGCCTCTCCTTAAAGGTGAAGAGAGATGGGAACCCTTCTCAGATAACACAATCAGCACACTTTTATTTGCTTAAACTTTTTAACTCTCTCTTCGGCCAGCACCTCTGCTCACAGACTCTCAAAGAGAAGCATCTCTGCCGTCGCCAACAACAACAAAAACCAGAAAAGCCAAACAACAGCACGGAATGTTTCTGGCTCAGCCGACCGCCATGCTGTCTCCACAGCCTCTTCTCTCCCTGTGCTGTGTGGCAGACTGGAGGCTTAATCTTGTTGCGGTGATTAAGGAGCTTCCTGTGCTCCGGGAGCTTACCGTCTGCTCGCGCAGGCTGTCCTGCTGCAGGCTGGCCTGGTCAAGCTGCAATCGGAGCTCCTGGGCCTCTTCGGCGCGCAGCAGTTCGGTCAGGGCCTTCTCCCTCTCCACGCTCTGGTCCAGCTCCTTGTACGACACCACCAGCTCCTGCTGCAAGGCCAGCTGTAATGAGAGAAAGAGAAAGGGAGACAGGGAGGAAAGGCAGACAGCAGGTACAGATGAAAACAGCTTTTTTGCTAACTTTTTTGCTAACTCTGGCACATTTACTTTTTGACTGTAAACAAAAAATGTTAATTGATGTGCACTGTCCCTTTTAAATAAACAAACAAATAAATAAATAGGTAACCAGGGATATGGGGTTGGGGAAAGAATGGACAGAGAACATATGAAAGTGGGGACAAAGGGAGGAAAGTGACAACACAGAGGTGAAAAAATAAATAAGGATATTTATAGCCCTGAGCAAGGATGAAATTAAGGATGAACAGTTAAGTGATGATAGTACTTTTCTGATGACCTCTGTTTACTCACAATCTGTCCTTTGAGCTGGAAGTTCTCGTTCTCCAGGTGAAGAAGCTGGTCTGTGTTGATCATGGAGCTCACAGCCTCTACCTGAGTCTCTGTGTCTTCTCTCAGAGACTCTCTATCCTGTGGGGTTTCAGCAGAGCCAGGGGTTTGCTCCTACCCAAACACAAGAGAGATATGCACACTCAAGACACATACACAGATCTGTAGTTTGGTTTATCTGTTGAAATCAGAACTATTTCTCAACTAATTCAAATGTTACTGCGTAGCACAGAAAGAGAGGGCACAACACCAACATTACAAAAAGTCAGTTCTATTAGCCTGGCACAAATACCTCTGCATTGGCAGGTATATCAGTGGTGATACATCTAGAAATCTCCATGGCCTCCTCCTCTTTCCTCTGCTTGTGTTCTGCCACCTCCTCCTCCTCCTCCTCCTCTTCTCTCTGCTTGTGTTCTGCCACCTCCTCCTCCTCCTTTTCGCTCTGCTTGTGTTCTGCCACCTCCTCCTCCTCTTCTCTCTGCTTGTGTACTGCCACCTCCTCCTCCTCCTCCTCCTCCTTCTTTCTCTGCTTGTGTTCTGCCACCTCCTTTTCCTTGTTCTTCTCCTCCTCCACATTCTGTCTCTCTTCTCCTCTCGCCAGAAGCCTGGCCTCCAGCTCTGCCACTCTCTGGTGGAGGGAGTCTCGGTCTCTGCGCGCCTGGACGATGAACTTGTCGTACTCCTCCCGGATCTTCCGCTCCCTCTTGCAGTTGGGGCACTCGGCGAGTGACCCCTGAACGTCAAGGAGGGACGCAGAAGAGCACGGGAGAACACGGGAGGAGGTGGCCGACAGTCTCTCCACGGAGCGCCGTGGGGCAGGGTACACCACCCTCTCCACCCTCCCCACGCTTCCCCCTCCTCCTGCTCCGTCCTGGGGCAGAGAGAATGGATCGGACAGGCTGCTGGAGTAGGAGCGTGGGCGAGAGGAGAGCACGCGGGACACCCTGCTCTCTGCGCTCCTTCCTCCTCCTCCTCCTCCTCCTCCTCCTCCTCCTCCAGCTGCTGTCGATCGCTCCTCTCGTGGGCAGTTTCCCCTTCCAGCAGGATATCCAAAATGGCTGCCACCGCAGGCACCCTCAAACTGGCCCTGTTTCTCCAAATGGGGCAGGAACGCTTTGAGTTCGGGTTCATCTGGTTGTCTGTGGCAGGGCCGGAATGGCGGAGAGGAAGGGCCAAATGGGATGGGAGGCAGGCAGGTCTGAGCTGTAAGCTGAACAGAGACACAATCAAAAATAATATGGTGCAGGATTCATAATCAAATACCATGATTCACACCCCACCACACATTCATCTCACTATCATTCTCTGCATACTGTATGTACACAGTGCACAATTGTGACTCATTCAGTTGACTCTTCCTTATCAAGGAATAGACACAATGCTCACTAATGGAAATTGTATAAGATTGCCATAATGTATAACATCATCTGACGTAAGGGACAAAGAAAGACAATCATTTATTCAGTGTTGTTTTATATAATGAGCCAGAGCTGTGCCTCTTGCTCTTCTGGTACACCTGTTCCGTGGCAGTTTTAAGGCCTCTCCGTGTCTCTCCTCTCTATATGTTTTACGGGCCTCTGTGCTGTCGCTGCAGGCTCAAATAAAAAGCCCGTAGCTTTGGGTAATGGCCACGGGAGACTGAAACATTCCCATAAAAAATCCAGCGCGAGCGCACTTGGGTGGTTCGACCAGCCCGAGGCTCGCGGGGGGTCTCCACATTAAGCTTTATGAGTCCTCTCCATGCCTGTGTGAGAGGGAACACTTGAGAAGACAGACTCTGCAGGGGTCTTGGTATGCTCGGTATGCATCCTTTTGTCCCTGCTTAAGAGTGTGTGTGTGTGTGTGTGTGTCTGCTCAAAGTGTACACACTCCTCCCTGCCATCATGCTTGGCACCTGTGAGACAGGGAGCCACCTCTCTCTCACACACACACACACACACACACACACACACACACACACACACACACACACACACACACACACAAACACACACACACATTTCCCCAGTGACATGGTCCTATTGCCGCAGGCCTGCATAAACAGCGGGCTGTACTCATGTCCCACTGAATGCAAGCTCATAAAAATTTTAATTAGTTCTTAGGAGGAAATGTGACACCTATGCAAAACACAGAGCAGCTGTATGTTTTTAGGCATGCACTTGGAGATTAACTATTATACCCCTTACAGTACATACAGTTATATAAATCCTGTATGTTCTAGATCAGTGTTTCTTAACTGTTCTAGATGATGCATATATAGGGCCCTAATTCAAGCTCTTTGTCTGTCATTCAAATTAGGGCCCGTAAGTTTCCCTCTTCTCTGACCTGTGTGTCTGTTCCAGAGAGCCCTTAAGGGTGTGTGTTGTGTACCTGTGTGTCTGTTCCAGAGAGCCCTTAAGGGTGTGTGTTGTGTACCTGTGTGTCTGTTCCAGAGAGCCCTTGAGGGTGTGTGTTGTGTACCTGTGAGGGGACGCACTGTAGCAGCGAGCGGTGGACGTGTCTCCCGGGGATGGCCATCGCCCGAGATGCAAACTGCAGGCTGCTTAGGGTCTCAGTGACGGAGGACAGGTGGGGAGACACCGTCACAATCAGAGACATCCGGCAATTTCCTCCCAGGCTACATACAACACACAGAGGGAGTCAGATTAGTCAAATGGTTATCATAACGGTTAAAGACCATGTTATCATGTTATTCAAATACTGTAAATAAAGTAAATAAAGACGATGGTGGTGTAAGGTGTACATTTGCCGTGCCTTGAAAGAAGCAGAACTGATTATCTATTGAAGTCTTAGTGGGAAGTGTGTGCATTTGTTTCTTACCAGTCTCTCAGAACCCTGGTGAGCTTTGACTCTCTGTATGGAATGTGGTGACAACCAGCCGCACTGAGTGCAAAGATGACCTGTAATGAGACGGCAAAATACAGTAATTTCCTGTTTATTAGCCACATTGTGTATAAGCCGCAGGACAGTGTTTTATGCAAAATAAATAAATAAATATTAATACCATATTAACTGCCCCCGTGTTTTAAACTCATAGCTGAAGAAATTTTGCAAAATCAATGTACCAGTATAAGCCGCGGCTAATATTTGGGAAATTACTATACTGTAAGTAAGCAATGTCACCATCGTGCCTGCTGAAACACATCACAAGAACAGTGTGGAGTCAGAAAGTAATGTAACCATTAAGTCACTCATACAAACACAACATCTGAATTAAGGATCATATTCTACATGTCAAGCATTAGTCAAAATGTTCCTTGCAGTTCAATACAAATGTCAAAACCTTGTTATATCAACAAAGTCCATATGGGCCTCTTCGCCTGCCTTCATTGATGGGAATCCACAATCCAGTATATATGTAGCCACGTTACTTTAAAAAGGAAGAAGGAGGAGGGGGTCAACCAAAATTCCTTTCACCTTCTCTTGCCTTATCCCCTTCTCTGTGTAAGCCACCTTCATTCAAGTGGGGTACAGTCATTGTGTTCTGCCCTGCTCATTACGCTCAAAGACACATTCCACAGAGGAAAGTATGGGCCTCCTCTTATCTGTGGTTGCCACGGAGACGGCATTTTCACTTTGTTGGACTTGACACGTCCCTCTCCAAAGGGGAGATGTTTAACCCTTTACATAATTTCCTGAGTGGGCAGCAAGGGGGAAGGTTGGTTGGGGGGGGGGGGGGGGGGGGGTTAGCTGAAGAGTGAAGATCTAAATTGACAGATGCAAGATGACAGCATGAAGCGTGACCTGCAGGGGGGGATGACTCGAAGCCAAAAGCTGCATGTGATTATCCTCTCCGCCGTGCGCGGGCTGAAGTGTACGCACAGCTTTTTAGTGAACGTGCCATAACCTCCGATTAGCAAATAGCGCGGGGAGGGTGGATGTTTCAATCAAAACAAAGGGGAGGTTTTGCGAAAACACGAGAGAAATGTGACTCACATTTCCAAATATTGTGAGGGACCGCTTGAGAGTTTTGGCCTCCTGTGGGTTTTCCGGAACTGTTTGGAAACACCTCTTGACTTCCAGGGCAGCATTACCGCGACCACGAGCCTTTGGGAGCCGGCACAAGAGCGTCACACAGACACACACACATATGTCACAGGGCCAAGAGGAACAGTACATTCCTGTCCATTAGTATGACATCACCATGCTATGCATTAAGACCTGTTATCGCTCAGCCTATGTCAAACAGAAAAGCAACGTCAGGGGCCATCACAAAGACATTGTGTTATCACTCATGGAATTATCCTGGCTCGGTGCAGTATAGATGTCTGGAAGTACTTAATCATCTGAGCGTGCTTATGTGCGTATTGTTTGTGTGTGTTTGAGAGAGAGAGAGAGAGACAGAGAGAGAGACTGTGTGTTTAGGCATGTGCCTTTGAATGAGTGCGCTGGTGTGACTCTGTGTGAGTGTGTGTTTGTATACGCAGAAGGATTGGGAAATGGCCATGGGACTTACTTTCCCCGAGCTGGCAAGATCCACCTAGGAAAGCAAGAAGAGATACAGAGAAAGAGAGAGAGAGAGAGAGAGAGAGAGAGAGAGAGAGAGAGAGAGATAACAAATATTTGATGCTTGAGGACAGCTTGGTCTGTAAAGTGAATTTAAACACACAAACACCCATCCCACACGCGGCGTCTTGCGACATCACACCGGGGTGTCCACAAGTATGCAACACTTCCAATCATTCACCAAGAGACTCATTAGACACTTACCAGAGTGAGCTTGCTGGCTGTCTGGCCTCCCCCCTGCGCTGAAACATACACATAAGGACACAGGGATTCGTCTGTGTCAATTTGGCTAATACAATCCAGCCCTGCCACGTCATGGCATATTTGCACAAAAAAAGTATGAAAACAACCCGAAAGCAGAGCCTAATGGAATTTAGGTATGCACATACATACATATCAGCTCCAAGACATGATGTTGAAACACATGTGTACACATAGACACATACACACACACACATACACACACACACACACACACGCACACGCACACGCACACAGACACTCTCACACAAGGGAAATGAAATTCCACTGAATGCACATGAGGCTTGTTTTTTTTTAAAATTCTGGTTATATTGACAGAGGAGAATTCCAGTAATGAGGTTGAGGGAGAACTGTAGTGAATGTTATCACGTTGGTTTCACCTCAGCTTCTCTGCTGATGACAGCTGTTTAAGCTGACAGCTGTTTAAGTCTTTTTATTTCTGTTTTTTTTTTTTAATTTTATAACAAACTATCATTTTAAAAGTTGTTTCCAAAAAGTAAAACTTATATCTGAAAATGTTGATTACCAAGGCTTGCCTTTGTGTTGATGACCATGATATTGAATATGGAATGGCTTCTGGTGGCAAACTCCCCCTTTGAGGTGCCTAGAACACAAAGCACATAAAAGTAGAGAGGAACACATATCTGACGTGTTGGGGAAATGTCTATGCCTGCATTGGGAACATTCACTTATTCCCTACATAGTTCACTATATAGTAACTACTATATGATGTGGTGATGGTGATAGTGTGGTGGTTAGGACAGTGAAACCAGAACTGAAACCTGTCCGTTCGATTCCCAGCTGCCACAGTACCCCTGAGCAAGGCAATTGGATACAAGTTGCTTCAGGGAGACTGTCCCTTTAACCCTAGATACAAGCGTCAGCTAAATGCATAAATATTGTTAAATACTAGTGTATACTGTGAAGTGCACTATGTAGTGTGAATGAGTGAACACAGGCTATTTCTATGGGAGAGGACAACATTTGAAGCCAAACATACTTGTGGCAACTCCACTAGGGAACAGCACACAGTAAGCTTACGCAACAGCATGGCCACAATTAACAACATAAGCCACAGCATAAAGAAAACTCAAACATTTAATGTTGTGCGTCATTCTGCTGTAACTACATAGAAACTAAAAGCATTTCCCCGAAAGCGTTGACAAGACTCAAATTGTCAAATGACAAGAGATGATCAATTTGAACATTCTGTCCACAGTTTACATGCTGGCTGCTCAAAGGCCTTGAGAGATGCAGGTCTTGAGTCCTCCCACATCCATGAGTGAACCTGACATATTTTATGTATGTATGGCCCATGCACCCACCCCCCACCCCATCCCACCTACCTGCTTGTCTGTTTGCGGCCCCGCGTCGATATGCCTGGAGCAGGGCCTGTGGAGAGTCCACCTCCACCTCCTTCAGACCCTCCAGCACCACCGCGTCCTCCCCCTCATGGATGCGGCTCACCTCTGAGGGCTGGCTGTCCTGTAGGAGAGAGATGGTAGCATCGACTGTATATATAGACCCTTTCAACAATAAAAACAAAAACAATGCTTGAACGTTCTATTTGGGTCCCAATCTACTTCCTCTGCATTAAGATAACATATGGAATGTTAAAAAGGAAGTCTTGTGGGGCTAACTATGATGCTGATAATGGAACTCTCTTGAAAGGGTCTACAGTGCATACGGAAAAGTATTCACAGCGCTTCACTTTTTCCACATTTTGATATGTTTCAGACTCATCTTAAAATGAAAAAATAAAATTCAAATAAAAGACCATTTACATAAGTATTCAGACCCTTTGTTATGACGCTTGTAATTGTGCTCTGGTGCATCCTACTGCTATCATAAATGGTCCTTTAGATGCTTCTACGACTTGATTGGAGTCCACCTGTGCCTAAATTAATTCACTTGACATTATTAGGAAAGGCACACATCTCTTTATATAAGGTCTCACAGTTGATGTGGTGGTTGATGTGGCCATCATTCTCAAATGGAAAAGTTTGGAACAATTAACAGTCTTCCTAGATCTGGCCGCTCAACCAAACTGAGTAATCCTAGACTAAGGGCCTTGGTCAGACAAGTAACCAAGGACCCAATGGTCACTATCAATAAGATCCAGAGTTCCTTCGAGAGGATGAGAGAAGCGTAAAGAAGGACAAACATCAGGGCATCACTCCACCAATCAGACCTTTGTGGTAGAGTGGACAGATGGGAGCCAGTTTCCCAAAATGCACCTGAACGGCTCTCAGACCATGACAAGTAAAATCATCTGGTCTGATGAAATGAAGACTGAACTATTTGGCCACAACTCCCAACGGTGTGTGTGGAAGAAACCAAGCACTGAGCTGCACTGATGTTTGTCCTTCTTTACGTATGCACTGTAGAACTATATAGTCTACGGGTGGTAGAGTCCAGCATCCAGCAGTCCTTACGAGTATGCTGCAGGTTTGTTTGTTGCATCACTGTGGTCAGTGTTTGTGGTGCAGTATTTATATACATTTGCATTCCACATCTCTCAATTTTTTCCAGGTGTTTGTTATGAATGTACATTTTCATTTTCCAGAGAAGAGGAAAAGTGTGCAAAAGCAACACAAGGTCCACTCCAAAACAATCAAATAACATGCATGTAGTGCATAGGATTGTGGATACATTAGGCTTTCAGAATTAAAACCTTGTTGTAAATCATGCTGACAAAATCTGAATGCTTTTGATTGATGATAGACTTGAGTAACTGCTGGCATGCAAGCAACAGATGGAATGGAAATGGATTTCCAAAGACACACACACAACCACAGACACACACAAAACAACTTACCAACAGATCATAGATCTTGTCATTGGAAATGTGATAGAAGGACACTGTGACACTGCAGGTGGAAGCCTCGGGTGCTGAGTACAACCATTAAGGGAAGACAAATCTTTCACTAGACCTTTGGAGCCCTTAAAGGGCCATGTGCAAAAATTCACAAGAAAGTTTTGCATGTGCACCAGAAAGTTTCTAGTGAGCACGAGAAACTATCTGGTGTGCCCTATATTAAAAATTACGTTTTAGAAAATAAGTTTGAAAATATGACCTTATTGGGAAATGCACTTATTACATTATCGGGAAGTTATTACATTATCAGGTTTTTATTACATTTTCAATGGATTCAAGTGCAATTTTTTATTACATTATCGGGGTTATTACATTATCGGGGATTTATTACATTATCAGGTTCTACAAGCCTGCCAACTTAGGGGCCTCAAACTTCAACAGGAAAAGGATACAGTTGAAAATGTCCTCAGACATGCGGCTGAGGATGCCTCGCTGCTTGCCTGTCAAGCTCCCGCCAAGCATGGTGTAAGTCTTTCCACTGCAGGGGGAACCGTAGGCGATGACACAGCCATTGTAGCCTTGCATGAGGCCCCCCACCAGAGGCTGAAGAGACGCACTTCACGTTAAACCTGAGTCATGCGTCTTCCCGATCTCACAAATAACTCACCCGCAGCTTTATCACGCTGCGATTCAGTGACATTTTTCTCCCGTGACTTCCAGCCCGGTAAGTCTATCTTGTGCTGTTTTACTGGCAAAGTCAGGTATGACTGCACAAATTTACATTTTTGAAATCAATCCGAGTTTCCTCAACGTGTGGTGTAGTCCTACATCATTTAAGCTTACCTTTGCTGTGGATTCGTAAATATCATTTTGGTTAGCGCTCTCGTTCCACACTGCATCAAAGAGTAGAGAATGGGGCTGGTGGCCCTGAAATGTATTAAAAACATAATAAAGAAAAGGACATTTTAGACCAGGACTCCTGTCTTCAATGTTATTGTCCTACACCAGACAGACCATCATGCCATATCTGCAAAACGAGGAAGCTATTTAAGATCACTGCTCTATTAAAAATTGCTTTTTGATTTGGACAGTTGGACTACACAAACACTTACCCGGCCAGTGTCAACAACAATCCTGTTCGGTTCAACCACTTTGATAGAGTATCTTGCCTCCTCTGAACGAGAGATCATTGTGAAAAGATGGTTATTCGGGATTATTTTCATTGCTCTGGGAAGATATGCCTTGAGTTAAAACTGCAACGTAGCCTAGGCTATTCCAGTTTCCATGTTATGTTTATGGTTGTCATTTACAGCAGACTCAACTTCTTACAGCCTCATATTCTACGTTCTTCAGTCAATAATTCCCTTCAAATTGTAATGTGCCTGACACACCAGTACAGTGGTGCAGACTTTCCCCAGCAGTCTAATGAAATAAGATCAGTGCAAGAAGGGATATATGAGGAAATGTGGGTGACCTGTTTGGGGGTCCCACTGTCGCTGGGGGCACAAGCGAATGGCCACTCGAACGTTTCTCCCTGCACCCTGCTCTTCGTTACTGTCTTTTTGTCTGCCGATAAAAGATGAAATGCTTCAGTGACTAACTGAAGTTACAATGTGCATCAAACAGTGCTAGGTCATACAATAAAAATACGCTAATTGTTAAGTCTGTAATTTAAAATAATGAAATTAGGGTTTGAATAAAAGACATACCCTCTGTCCATGACAGGTTCTCAGATTTTCTGTTTTCATCACAACACAAACACGTAATAAACTGCACAAAAACTATCAGAAGCTCGTTAAAATTGGCAACGCAACACATTTTGGGAATATGAGTTATTTCATAACCGTGGGACTAGGCTACTCACCTGGTGGATGTCCATCAATATTTGTTACAGTCACAAAATCATCAGACATTACTCCATCAATCATAGATACCTGCTGACTTTCTCCAACTTGGGAAGACTAGGGAAACCGTGTGAATGAACTATAGGCTATGCCTTCAGGAAAGTACGAACAAGCGCTTTGGAGAAAAAGCGCACTGTTTAGCAGAAAAACGACTGGATGTTCCAGCCGTATAGACCAATGTGAAAGTCGACCACCACAACTGTAAGCATCCTGCGAAAGTCATTGCGAACAAGTGAATAAGCCCTCGATCCGCACCTTGACGCAAGTTGGCTACAACCAAAAAGACGACTCGCCCACTCCCATTCATCCCGAAATGTTCTCGTGAATGCGCACAGGGTCAACTGTTTTTGATCCAATGCGACTTGGAGTTAAACCCTTTCCCTTAGTTACCCTGATATAAGGCAAGAATTAAGTTAAAAATGCAGGACAATGTTGCGACGACAGGGATGCGTTTTGGTCACCAAGCGCTGCCGTAGTAAAATTAATTACGCTTTTCTTTCAGCAAAACCTGTAATAATGTAGGCAATACATTAAAAAAGATAACATTTCGGTTCCTCCGGAAACTTCTCTCACGGGTTTAAAGCAATTCAAAACACATTAATTTACAGTCGAATCAGCTGTGAAAACGTCACATCCATGGCTACCTTGACATGTGTCTGAAACTGTATTTATTACCAGTTGCCTGAGAGGTAGCCAGGAACGCTGAGCGCGCACAGACTCAGCTGCTCCTTCGCCCTCACGCTGCTCCCCTGTGCTGTTCTCATTGTTCGCTTTTGCAAAGTGAGAATAAACTGTCCGACAGAGGCCCCTTATTTTTTCCACATTTTTCCACATTTTTCTTGAATATACTCCCCTCTCCAAATTTCAGGAGACCATATTTCGTATGAAAAGACCCATTTACGTTTTGGCGTTTAAGTGCAGGGCACATTTGACTGTATGTTACACCAGGACAGAGGACATATTTCAGTGGCACAGAGGTTCCTATCCAATATAACAAACTGCTGCACATTTCAGATAGGAATGTGTAATGTAGATTAGATAAGATCAGATTCAACTTTATTGTCATTGTGCAGAGTGCAAGTACAAAGAACGAAATGCAGTTTGCATCTATCCAGAAGTGCAAAAAAGCAGAAAAGTCAGTGTTTCCCATACATTGACTTATTTGTGGCAGCCCACCACAATATCAACATTGACCACCACACAATGATTTTCCAGGTTGTACTAAATTGTGCTTAAATCTGTGTGATATGTGTTTTGTGATATGTGATATACAAAGTAAACACCGGTGGTGCATAGACAGGACAATATATATAGTGCCGTGTAGACAGTAGGTGGTTTACAGTAATATAAATTAAATCTCAAAATGTGCAATACTATTAGCAGTAACCTTAAGAGCAGAATAAATATGGCTATGTAGTATGAACAATGTTTGAACAACATACAGATATGTGCACTGTAGTAGCAGTAACATTATAAGAGTAGTAAGAATAATATAGATATATGCAGTATATTAATATAATATTTTATAAGAAAAACATAATAAATATGGATATTTAGTATGAACTGTATAGACAGATTGTAATAGTAAGAATGTATGTGCAGGTGTATTTCACAGTCCTATCAAAATCAGCCACATCATCTATGGCAGGACCAAACATTAGGTATGATCAAATAAATGATAGATCTAATACTTTAAGACCACATTTGCTACTTTTGTATTTCATAACACCAAATCTTGGGATGTTCTTGTGACATGGTGCAGAGTTTGGTCAGCTCTTATTCAGCACTAAGACAACAGACATTTAGAGTCCCTGACAGTGATGGAAGAGGCATGAGCAAAGAACTGCTGTGAAGGGCCCTGTAATGAGAGACTTAGGGAAAGTTATGGCCCAGTGAGATGGCCAGCCACTACAAGCTGACACAGCTGTGCTTGCCCTAGCTGTGCTTGCCCTAACAAATAGCCAGAGCCATCTCAGCCTGCTGAGACTACTACAGTGTTGCTTGCTTGAAGAGAGGTTAAAATCAGACTGAGGTTGTACTGAGACATAGGTCACTGTAATAAATTAACTTCACACACCTGTCATGCAAAGATTTCTTTCAAATATGAAACGGAGTTCTACCTTAGATTAGGACTGCAATGGGACACAGAAAGTCACATTTGGTGAATAGTCCTTCATAGAGCCGGTTGGTGCTTAATTGTGCTAAGTTGCTCCTCTCCAAGTAACTCCAGAATTAAACTGAAATCTCTTACTTTGGCCTATAGGACACTTACTTGTACATCCCCAACCGCCCACTGTGGTCTTCTGATGAGCGTCTGTTGTGTCAAACAGTCATAAACGCTAGGTCAAATTCAAGACTCTTCTCCTCAGTGGTTCCTTGTTGGTGGAATGAGCTGCCCGGTACTCTCAGTTCCTGTGATAGTTTGGGTCTTTCAAGCGAGGTCTAAACGCATATCTGTTCACCATGCACTTAGTTAATTAAGTGTTTCTTATGAGTTATGGTTTGTATATAATAGTATTTGTTTTGCCATATATTGATTGAATTGACATTATTGTTTATTATTGCTATTCTCCTTAATGTAGTCTTACCAACATTTTAAATTGTTCAGTGTTAAATTTAACAATTGTATTGTTTTTATTTGTATGTCGCTTTGAACAAAAGCGTCTGCCAAATCCCATACCGACACACCCACACACATGCACAGACACAAACACACTCACACACCTATAAAACACACACACATGCGGGCGGGCAAGCAGGCAGGCAGGCACACACACACACACACACACACACACACACACACACACACACACACACACACACACACACACACACACACATCCAGAAGCCCACTCTAATCAAACTAGCACACACAGTAGCACACATATACACAATAACATACACACATTATGCACACACTCATTTACATACACAAAAGTAGGGGATGGAGTAGGAGGTGGAGACAAATTGACCATAACCATAACACATAAACACACCCACACACATGCACGCACAAACACACCCACACACACATAAAACACACACACATGCAGGCAGACACACACACGCACGCACGCACGCACGCACGCACGCACGCACACACACACACACACACACACACTCACACACACACACACACACACACACACGGGATGGAGTAGGAGATGGAGAGAAATTGACAAGCGTGATTTATTTTTGCGGAGAGAATGTGCAGTTGTATTTTGTACCGCTCTGCAGTACATCTAGTTACACATCATTATAGAGAATGTTGCAGATAATATATGCATTTTCACAATATGTCAGTGGTAAAACACAGTGTTTCATTGAACCCAGTGCAAGCTTCTACCATGCCCACCCAAGAACCAGTCTTTATGATATCCTCCAGCAACATCAAGGACATGTTAGCATGGAATTGTGCAGCTTTTAACTGACATTCAGATACATTACCATTGTATGCTAGACTTCTTCATAAGGGTGATGAGAGTGTGTGCCAACATAAACAAGCCACTGTGCACAAACCCTTCACATCTTATTATAGAATGTAGCTTAAGAATATCCAAATGATCAGTATAACACAAACATTTGAATCTTAAAATCACAATGGAATTGTCTCTGCGAGACACTCTGGCGATGAGCAATGATGCACGTTACTTTTACCCCTTGCATCCCGGGGAACCAATCAAATCGGTGTATCTGATATATGCGGGCCAGAGGTTAGCTAAACTGATGACGACAGCACTGCAACGTTGGAGGTCAGTAAACATTGGTCGTAGTGTTATCCAATTGCGTCGAAGTCCGGAATCATTCAGAGTAAACATTGGTCTAGTGTTATCCAATTGTGTGCAGTGAGATTTTCAAATACATGCTTGGTGCCGCCCCTCGAGTTGGGCCATTACATTGTTCGTGGCCAGACCCTTAATCTTTCTAGATTACCAGGGTCTGGATTTTCCAGGCTAGTGAGGTATGGCAATGTATGGCAAATCCACATTTGTAAAGGGATTTCAAAATGACGAGCTACTCTTTATGTTCCACTGGACTTGAGTATGAAAGCTGTCCAACTTGGAACAACCACAAGTGGAGGATAAGAAAAAAGTAGTCTACTGTAATGCACGTTTTTTTGTTGTCTCTGTACTTGTACTCTGCACAATGACAATACAGTTTAATCGAATATCCTTTTTTTGTGCTGGTGTATGATGTCAGTCAAGCTCACACAAAAGGTACACTAACAATCTAAAATGACTTTTTGAAAAGTTTAACTGGTGCCCATGTTGCACTCCAAGAACTTATTTTGATGTGTTCAACTTTTTGTGAGGCCTCCAAATGTGTATGAAAATAGTCCACAATTTGCACTTTCTCCAGCGTCTTTCTCCACACTAACTAATATTTCTTAGAAAGTGTTGGAAAAACATAAACACATTATAGTGTGCCCTGTCTGGCCTTATATCTAAGTCTGGATAGAGAAAATAAATCACATGTCAGTGTATCTTAATAAACATAACAAGTAACAGGTGAAGTGAGGAGGCTAATAAACAGAATCAGGTGAGGGGTGGGAACAGAAACACAATTAACTGAAACACATGGCTATAAAAACAAAACATCACATGTTATAAGTAAACAAATGGCCACAGCAACTTTGGAATTACCCATATCCATAAAAACCATGTTTGATGCCTTCGCTAATATAGTTTGAGTGAAGCTACCAACTCAATATTTGATTGTCTACTATAAGGTAGACGTTGTCATACATGGGAAACACACACTAAAAACATAGACACATTTTAATTTAATACCATATTAAGCAAGCCATAACTCTGGGACATACATTAGAATTTGAAAACATCAAATTCTACGTTGTGCAATATTCCCTTAAAATGTCAAGCATCTAGCCTGAATTGTTAAAAAAAACTGCATTTTATCAGACTCATGACCCTATTTTTTAAGCCTCCATATCTCAGAAAATAAAGTAAATACAAGCTTAAACTTTTGCACAGTAGTTGTTGGGTATAATAAGATTATTGACATAACGTATTAAGCAAATCCATGATGGTCAGGCCAAGCGGGAGGCATCTGTTGATTTGGCACAGAATGACCCTTCTTCTCCCTTCCATGTCACTCCCAACCAAAACCCCAAAGCCCACAGAACACTGTACACAATCATTTTTATTAGAATTGTTATTTTCATTAATGTCATGTTTACATTCAGCCTTCCTGTTGTGTTCTGTTGCTATAACGACAAATGACTACAGTAGCTCATTATTACTGTAGTATTGTCATTTGTAAGAATAAAATAAAGCACGCACATCCAAGTTCTAAAACTGGGTGCTGGACGAAATGGGCCTAACAAAATGAGTTAAGGAAGTCTGCCACACCAGTATTGCTCCCAATGATACAATGAAGTCTGCCACACCAGTAATTGCTCCCAATGATACAATGGTATATATTTTTTACTTATTTCTTTACTTTTATAAGTAGGCCTAAGGAAACATCATTGGGAGCAAATACTGCCTGGTGTGGTGGACTTCCTTTACTCAGTAGCCTATTGTAATTTGCCTATACATTTGTGTAACTTACATGTAAGTGTTTCGGTTCCACAGGGAGGGTTTTCCCCTTCAGACAGATTGGGCAAGTTTTAGAGAGAAATGAGCATGGTTAAATAAGAAGTGACCTGTGTTCAGTATCTAAATACAGGTTGTTATCAACGTCATCATTTTGCCCACTTCAGAGCGACTGGAGTAGGCCTATGTGAACCAAAGATTCTAGCTCCGCTCTAGAATCTTTGATGTGAACTCTGCAAAGAGGAGTTTGTTGTTGGGTTTCTATGGTTACAGGTGTGCTAAATTATCCACCCAAAATGGATCAAGCTGGAACCTGCCAGCGGCCAGCCTCTCTCTCCGCACTCAAGATGCGTTCCCAATTAGATGCATGCCGGCTCCCGGTTTGCCCTTTCGGGACTTATTTTCCCGATGATCGGCATTATATTATCCCTTACATATCTATGCCAGTGATTACTAGCAGTAAAAAGTCTTGAGTGGCGTTGTGCTGGGATATCGCCACTTGTGAGGACTCATGGAATGCCTCTCGTCCAATCAGAAATGAATAAATAGTTCGACCGGATCTAACTGTTGTAGGCTATATTAAGCTAGGCTACTCCAATTGGTGCTTTACTCTAATTGTTTTACGCATGTAGTCATGTAGCCTACATAGCCTCATATACAGTAATATATAGCCTTAGGTTGATATAATCTTATTGATATCATCATAGTGCCAGATATAGCCTATCTATGATTATCACAGTGCCAACTAGTGGTGGCCATATGGCCATTTCTCAATTCATAGCCTATTGCCAGTAAAACCCTTAGGCCTACTCACATCAGTAGCATACTGCGATGAAGGGGCTATCAAACAAGGCTCTGTCAGAAATAACATACAATCTCCACTAGGTGGCAGTGCAATCATACTGGAATCAGCCGATACGGCTGGAATAACAAACAGCTGAATGTCGAGCGTAGGAACAGCCAACTTTATTACGCAGGCCTCCTCTGCAGGACATTTTTATCGGGTCATATTTCTTTGTCTAAAATAGACCTGCCGAATCTAGGATAGCCTAGTAGACTTTTTGTGGTGCCATAGCCTATAGGCTACATTTTTTAACTATAGGCTATCTAGACTGAACTTGTAATTTTACCCTCCACAGTTTGGTCCTCCTTAAACAAATGATAGCACTTGTGTCGGGTCACACGTTCACCTAAATTGCCCGCGGCAGCGGTGGGCCGGTGGCACAGTGCTCTCGGTGATGTATTTTTAAATCGAGCGTTATGACAGCCAAATTGGCCAGGGACCAGTGTTTCTGCAAGCGATTCAGCTGTACCCCCGGCCCCGGATGGCTCCCCCTAAGTGGGTCAGGAGGAGATGCGTCTCATGTTTCCACGGAGGTGCATCCCCCGACCGGGTGTGGGGGTGCAGGGCATGGAGATCAGTGGCCATCACCCGTCACCACCACCAACTGCGACGGAAATGAGTTATGGTCTAAACGACCACACATTTGATTGCTAAACAAACATCATAACCATCTTTGAGCAACTCCCGTTCCACTGACAGGAACAGGAGTTGCCTGGTTTTCCATTTCAGCTTATTCTATGAAAAAATACGTTTGAGAACCAGAGCATCGGACCTATTCAAGGATACTGCACCAAGTAAGAAACCGAATGCCAGCATGTTATCAGTGATTAGTAGCTGCAAGGTATCATTTTACTGCGAGCCGCACCTCGACAAGCGGAAATGGAACGTTGCCACAGGAATAACCATGGTATGTGTTACAGAAACCAGCAGTGGACCCACTTCCCTTACCCGTATTCTGTAATTACATGTTTAGCACATGCAAATAATAGTTATAAAGGAATTTCATAATAATGTAAATTTAAGTTTGGCTTTATAATATATTTAAGCCTTCCCCATAGTTGCTGATTATGCAGACCCATTGATCAAGATGTGAGAACTGTGGACCATCAGG
The DNA here is from genome assembly GCF_046254945.1 of Alosa pseudoharengus. NCBI lineage: Eukaryota > Metazoa > Chordata > Actinopteri > Clupeiformes > Clupeidae > Alosa > Alosa pseudoharengus. The sequence continues at coordinate 23,572,300 of NW_027468620.1, read as the reverse complement.
TCAGGATAGGGATGGGAATAGCCTAGCCTACCACATGTAGGCCTACAGAAACTTAAGAACTTGAAAACATATACAAGAATACATTACAATGCATTATTACAACTTTTTAGGGCAAACTTTAGTTTAATAATTCGATTATTGTTTAATAAATCCATGACCATTTCACAGTAAGGCAAGACTTAATCTCTACTTCTGAGCCATGGCACTGAAGTACAACATAATTAAATGCACTAACAAATCAGAAGTTCTCTCAGCCCTGAGGAAAAAAAGAAAAGTCCAGTACTTGGAGGCATCTACTGGGAACATTTCAAGGCATTGTGCCTGGCACGTTGCCTGCAATAGGGAACCATAATGTTGACGCAAGACTTTCCACCAGCACAAAGTGCTCTCTGTGAAATAAAGAAAGTAATCCAGAGACGTGATTATAAAATTCTTTCAACTTTAATCAGTTCAAAAAGTCTCACAACAAATGTAACACTTAGAGAAGGGGACTGCCACTAGCCATTGGTATTTGATTTTTATACATTCCTTGCCTAATTAGATTGTTGGCAATTACATTTTTCCTCTCTGGATAAAAGCAATTTGTTTATTTGAACAGAATTTAAAGATAAAAATGAAAATGCAAAAATACAAAATTAAATGTAAACCGAGTTTTATTTTGCTCTAAGTAGTGTCTTGAAGCACTACAGCATGGTAAACAATGAAAATTAGTACAATTCATTCTGGAAAAAAGCTGAGTTAACATGAGTTGTTATAAAGATGTAACCTACATTAACCCATAAATATTTCTGAACCACTTTCTTATACTTCGATTTATTGAAAGCTCACAAATGAGCAACAATCCTCATTGAGGAGAACAGAAACTTGATGTCGGCAACGCGACAGCACACACACACGCACACACCCATCAAAAAAAAAAGGGGAAAAAAGAAAAAACAAATGACAATAATCTTATGTTCCCATGTTATGAAATATGCTATACAATTGGGATGATATGCACATAATCCAAACACACCTCCAACCTCAGCTAAGAGGTCCCCTAGAGAAAAGGCGCCACAAACACAACCCTGACATCACTAAAGAGGAAGAAGACCACACAAAAGAGAAGAGAGGAGAAGAGGGGAAAAGAGAGAACATGAAGAGGGACGAAGAAGCAGCATCTTCCAGACCATTCATAATCACATTCTCTTGCCACCGGCTACAGAGAGCCACAGCACAGGGCTTACTCGCTCTCCCTTCAAAATACTGACATCACTTCCTGTGGGCAACATCTTGGGACTGAGGGGGAATTTCTGCAGATGACACTGGAGACAGTTTTTACGTAAAAGAAGGAAAAGAAAACAAACCAAAACAAAACAAAAAAGAAAACGAGATGTCCTGCTGCCATATATATATATATATATATATATATATATATAACAAATGGGGCGGGGGGGGGGGGCAGTGAGTTGTTAGGGCAAACAAATCCAAACAAAAGCAAAATTTTAAAATGTCTAATTCTTACAACCTCATGCAGCTCATAGTTCAGGTATGTCCAACTGTATGCTTGAATGAACAATGCAAAGATATTACACAGGTCTCCATATAAAACGCATACTATGTAAAAAGGGCCACTGGGTGAGTAGCATTTACATATTGGCATTGTTTTGGTCGACAACCACCCGAGTGCTGATCTTACCTCTCCACAAGACAGGCTAACTACACGCATACACACACACACAATCGTCAAAGAGCATGTACGCACATATACACACACACACACACACTCAGGCTGCCCAGGGAAGGTGTGCCGCCTCAGCACTCAGCTCTCTCGGTTGTGTATATTTTAGTTTTTCATTTGTGTCCTTATGTACAGGTGTAGGTGTGTAAGTATATGAGTGTATGCGAGTGAGACTGTGGTGTGTGTGTGTGTGTGTGTGTGTGTGTGTGTGTGTGTGTGTGTGTGTGTGTGTGTGTGTGTGTGTGTGTGTGTTTGAGTGAGAGGGGGACAGCTCAGTCACACATCTCCTCGGGGATCTCGTGGGGGTTCAGGATGCCGGGCACAGACATCTGAAGCTTGTGCTTCTCCTCCTGGGCCTGTCTGAGAGACGCCTCCCGCTCCTCCAGGAACAGGTCTGTAGTATCTTCACCTGCAAACTCCTACAGCCGCGAGAGAGTTGAAGTAGTTTACCCTCATGTACTCACATAAGGAATTATAAATAATGAAATTCTTATGCTATAGTAGTAATTAAAAAGGTATATTGTGTGGGTTGAGGGTGGGGGGGGGTAATGGGGTGTACCTGTGTGTGTGTGTAAGGAGGGGGTATGTTTGGGGTGGGAGGGTGATGAAATGGTGTGTGTGTGGGGAGGGGTGTGTGTGTGTGTGTGTATGGGGAGAAAGAGAGAGAGCAACCAAGAGAGAAAATGCATATGTGTATTGGGGGGGGGGGGGGGCGATAGAGAGAGCACGCCAAGCAGAAGTATGTCAGGGGCTCCAGTTCTACAGCCTCTCTGCCAGAAATCTGTCAGCTCACCCCTCCACACGCAGATACACACCCAGGCCAAGTTACAAACTAATCCTACTCTACCCCTCTCCGACTCACACACTGGCAGGATTACATAGTGCCCCCCATAAACTTGAGCACACACATACATACACAAACCCTGTCCCACTGCACTTTCCCTGACAGTAAATCTGGACTTGATGCCCCACACAAAGACACAGACACACACACACAGACACACACAGACACACACAGACACACACAGACTTCGCATTCTGGTGTACCCCTGATCCCTCACTCACAAATTCTCTCCTAATAAAGCTCATGGGAGGCCCCGGACCAACACTTTGTAGGAGTAGGAGGGGGAACGATGGACACTCAGTGGACCGATGGCTCTTTGGGCCTGGGACAGACATAGTAGAAGCTTACCTTAATCTGCACCAGGAAGTCCCTCAGGTGCTCCTTGAAAGCGGGGATGTCCTGGTTCAAGCTGAAGAGGCCTGTTACAAACACCTTCACCTGGGCACTATCAGAGAGGTGGTGGACACGGAAAAAAAAATATTAGTGCATCATATTTTATTATAAGTGTATTACATCTTATTTTACTATAAAAAGAACATTAACCAAACACAGTGCCAAGTTTCATCAGGTGTATATTTGTGTGTGTGTGTGTGTGTGTGTGTGTGCGTGTGTCTTACTCTTGCAGGTGAGGGAAGGCGGTCTTGAGCAGGTTGGCCACATACTCCTGGATGAACACCTGGTTGTTGACTGGGCTGGAGGGGTTCAGGGTCGTGTTGATCTTGCCCTCCTCCACCAGGTTGAACATGTAGGCCAGGATGGAAGCGTGCATCGTCAGACCTGCCACAGAACACCAAGGCTCACCTTCACTCAGTTCATTGAATTACATACTCTGGGCCAAAGGCACTCCACGAGGTGGCCAAGTGAATTTAGGTCCTGTGCAACTACCCAGGCGGGGGCAAAACCACAAACAATAATAAACAAACAGCAGTGATCCCTAAACAAGTCCCACTAGTCAGACCTCAAGCCAGCAGCACAAACAAACATGCCTTGATCACACACAAACACAGACGCACACACACTAACAAACACAGATGTGCGCACAAACACAGACACACACACACACACACTCACTCACCAGCAGTATGCGACGTATCTGTGACAACTGAAAATATGTGCTGGAGGATGTCACAGAAGTAGGTCTGGTAGAAGCTCTGGGCTGCAGCCTCCTCCTGCGCCACATTCTGCAGCAGCGTGTACAGGATCTGCAGACCTGCAACAGGAACACAGCCAGGGTTGAGCCTCTTCACATACACATACACAGCCACTAGCGCCAAGAGCTCCAGTCATTCAGCGATTACACCACTGAAATCATTTCTGTGAAATTACCACTTGTGCAACACAACAATGTTGCGCAACAAAGTTAAAATAATTTCAACTACTTAGGTGACGAGGGAGTTGTTGCACATGTGCACAGCACTTTAGCGGATTCCCATTTAACAATACTTGCACAACAATTTAAAATGACAGGATTTACGATTAAAATGGTGCATTTTCCATGAGGTATGTGTGGTGGACATCAAACAGGCTTATCTCAAAGAAAAGCCTATGCCTTTAATTCAAGGAGTTCAAAAGAAAAAACAAAAACAAACAAAAAACGCTGCCGTTTTATGAAACACAATGCAGCTAATACATTTAGATAAACGGCAACATCAATGCAACCCGGATGCCGTATAACAAGAAAAAATAAGATGAGGGAAGCGTCGGATGTAGGCCTATCCACCAGCGCAGCTCTCAAAACAAGTCACAAAACCTTTAAGTCGCAGACAAAAAAGACAATCCCCACAGCACACACAAGCACAGGAAGAGGAGACATGAGAGACCCGAACACCAGACCTGCAGGAAACGTATAAGGTCCAGTTGTGTCCGACTGATATGGATTTTGAAGGCTGATACCTATATCGATATCAGAGTATTTAAGAAGCCGGAATCCGATTTATCAGCCGATAGTCATTTTAACCAACACAATGTAACAATTTTCTCCCAAAACAAAGTTTTGATCAAGGTGGGAAATTATGTGTTTAAATAGGCCTAACTATCTGGTTCCCTAATGAAAGGCCCTTAAAGGAACATGCCACCCAATGTCAGTAGTAATATATGTTCTTACCTTAACTTTCACGAGTCGAGTCATACCTCTCCCGTGTCGGTACGTGCACTCAAACGCTCTGGTGCGCGGCGCGAATGTGTTAGCATGTTGCTATGCTAGCGGGCTCAGACGTAGCCATAGAGGGAGGAAGATAGCAGTAATCAAAAACATCCACGTTTTCCCCACTTAAATACAGTTGCACGAGTAGTTGATAAAAATGTGTAAGGTCACAACATGAGGGGGTACTTGGGAGTACTTGGGAGTACTTCGACCTAGCGTAGTAATATTAATTAACACCTAATTGTAGATCCCAGCCATGCTTTCCGCCGTTTGCAGCAAAGCGGAATTCTATGAAACATGAAATCACTATAATACTTCTGCTTGTTATCACAACCCTTCACAATGCATGTTATAACCATGATGGTTCACAATCTACTTTACCACTACCTGCTACTTCAGGGCAGGTTGTCTCCATTTACGGAAATTACTGTGTGTGTGCCTCGGAGGGGGAGGGGGAGGCTGAGGGGTTGGCTGAACTCTGTGGTGGATAGGATCTACAATTAGGTGTTAATTAATATTACTACGCTAGGTCGAAGTACTCCCAAGTGCTATTGCGACACACATTGTAGTTCTCCTGTTTATTCGCTTGGAAAATCGCCACGTTTCATGTTGTGTGACCTTACACATTTTTATCAACTACTCGTGCAACTGTATTTAAGTAGGGAAAACGTGGATGTTTTTGATTACTGTCATCTTCCTTCCTCACATGGCTACATCTGAGCCCGCTAGCATAGCAACATGCTAACACATTCACGTTGCGCACCAGAGTGTTTGAGTGCACGTACCGACACGGGAGAGGTATGACTCAACTCGTGAAAGTTAAGGTAAGAACATATATTACTACTGACATTGGGTGGCGTGTTCCTTTAAGGGTCATTAACACACCAAGAACGATAACTATAACCATAACGATAAAAGCGTTCACACTGAACAACGATAAACAACATTTCTCCTTGTGTTAATGAATGTGACCGCTACAATTTGATGGGTTCTGATTGGCTATTAGCTTTTTATCATTCTCAAAACTGCTCTGAAAGTGATCCCCAACGATATCGTTCTTCATGTCGTTATCATTATAGTTTATGTGTGAACGTAATCATTCATATTATCGAGAACGATATTTGTTTACCATATTTTCCGGACTATAAGTCGCACTTTTTTTCATAGTTTGGATGGCCCTGCGACTTATAGTCAGGTGCGACTTATATATGAAAAAAATATATAATTGAACATGTTTTTAAATGTTAATTCATATTAACTGACATGAACCCTACATGAAACATTACTGTCTAGCCACGAGAGAGCGCTCTCAAATGCACAAGTTCTGTGCACTTTCAGTCAGAGATTAGTGGTTGCGCTATGCCTGAAACACACGTGCATACCTAAATCCTCAAATTACGCCCAGGATTCTGTTTTGGCCTCAGATTCGGACAAATAAAGGCCAGTAATAATTTTGTTTCAATTTAACTCATAAAAGAGCTCTTCTTAATATTTTATATTGTTGGTTGGTTTAATATTGTTGCCAATGAAAAGTCATTGTCTTACACGTCTCCAACACGTTGCTCTCAAGCTATCAGTTGCATGCTGCCCCCTTCTGAGCTTGCCAGAGGCTGAAGCAGTAACCTAGCCTACATTTAAACACAATTGTTGCTGCCAGGCATCAGCCTACGAATTTTATAAAAAAGTAAATCATGCATGATTAAAAATAACTAAATTTAGGCTGAATAAGGTTTCCATTTCAGCACAACACACGTTCCATGAATAAATGAAAGCGGATGCCTTATCTCGCAATAAGCGGATGGAAATCCCAACACCCTTACATGAAACTTAATAGTGAACCATCAAATACCCCGCAGATTTCAGTGGTCATCAGTCCCGATATTTAGCAATATAATCAAACAGTAAGCCATGCCCCAAATAAAGGTGCTATGCTTTGTGCAGCCTAAATAAAAAGACCCCAGCGATAATTTGAAGATTACTCCTAAACATTCCTCACCCGTTATCTAGACATGCATGAAAACATTTGAAAACAAAACTCACTGCCATGTAGGCTAATATTTGATCGCTGTTTTGCTACTAATTATATTTCACGTACTGAATACGCACACTAGAAAGTGAAAGTAGGCCTACTTTGCGCTCCGTGTCTGTATGTCTGTTCATGTCCGCAATCGATTATAACGTTCCTCAAATAGAGAACACATCGATGTTCTCTCGCGTTATAGGCGGTCATGCTTCTGTGTTTACAAAATTCCTGACGGTTCCTGATCGCTAAACATTTGGTTTCCTTTCCTGTCTTCATTTGACTTCAGCGATGAGAGAGGGAGAGAGAGAGCAAAGTGGTCCATGCGCGCTAGGGTGGTCCTTATTTTTCAACTTTTGAAAGTTCATGCTCTCACCCCACAAATATGTTTGAATAAATAAAAAAAATAATTGGGCAAAATTTTTATCAATATTAGTCAATATTTAGAGGTTGCTCAAGACCTTTGAAGTTTAACACATACTGTGCAGTGTGCATATTCAGGATTATTTGCGTATTATGTGATACATTGTGCTAGGATGTATAATTGTTTAATAATATATGCTTATGGCCGCAATGGACTTATTTGGCCATGCAGTCAATGTGTATTGATTATTGGTGACCACATTAAAATGGGAGTTCCATATTGTCCATGCAAATTTGCAATGCGTATTTGCTGATCTCATCTGCTGATTCCGGTATTTCCCAATAATATGCTGTTGTGAGCAATTCATAGCAACTCCTGTTTCCATTGTGATATGTCTTTCAAGGCATCAATGTGAATGAAGCACAATAGACAATATACACTGAGACAATGGCTGAAGCAACACGAAGCAAATCCGCTATATGGGTGCTTGGATCAGAAGAGACTAAAATAACTGGAACGAAGTTACCCTTCAAGAAGCAGGTTTTATGTTTGTTGTAATATCACCATAAAACATTGAAAAAAACTTGCGGTGATCAAAGAAGTCTTGGTATTCTAGGACAAGGCTAGGATTCCCGTTCGTCCCCAACATGCCATAAAACAACTGGAAACACTTCACGACAAGTGGCAGAAGCTGAAGAAAAATGCCAAGAGAACTTCTGAGACTCAGCAGTGCAATGTAGAGGCTTTCATAGACCAGTTGGGAGACCTGTTTGATATTGCACATCAAGATGCACTCATTCTTCTCAAGAATCCAGAAGATGGAGACTTTCTCCTGGCCCAAAGAGAAAGAGGACGTCCCGAGTGTACAACTGTACAATATGATGATACAATTTAAATCTCTCACTTTGGCCTTTGGCCTTGGACACTGACTGGATCTGCTCCTTGTTATTTTAATTCAATGATCAAGATATACATCCCCAACCGCCCACTGCGGTCTTCTGATGAGCGTCTGTTATGTCGACCAGTCATAAACACTAGGTCAAATTCAAGACTCTTTTCCTCAGCGGTTCCATGTTGGTGGAATGAGTTGCCCAGTGGTCTCCGTTCCTGTGATGGTTTTGGGTCATTTAGGAGGGGTCTAAAGGCATATCTGTTCAACATGCACTTAGTTCATTAAGCGCTTCTTATGTGTTATGGTTTGTAAAATATTGTTTTATTTCCATTAGGCTGTTGATTAATTTGACATTGTTGTTTACTATTGATATTCTCTTTACTGTAGTCTTACCATGTTATTGTTTTTATATTATTGATTGAATGGACATTGTTTATTATTGCTTTTTTCCCCCTCATTTTCATTGTTTATTTCATTAGGCTATTGATTAAATTGACATTGTTTATTATTGCTATTCTCCTTATTATAGTCTGACCAACAAATAATATTGCATTTTATTTTGTTGTGCGTTCTTAAATGGTACAATGTCTGCAAAAATGAGCGATTCCGGAAATATCCAAAGGCCTTGAGCTACCTCTAGATATTGTAGGAACAATTCAAAATTTTGCACAGTGTGTTTTTATTGGTATCCGAACACATTTAGGGGGTGAGAGTTGAACATTTCCAAAAAAAAGTTTTTTACCCCATATAAGGACCACCCTAATGCGCGCGTGTGTGTGTGTCTCTGCATCGGGTTCAAATGAAGTCAGATTTGGTCCGTCCAGTCAATAGTCCCGCATTCAGGCCGATCCATTATTAGATTAATGTTATCAGACAGCACTGTAACATGTGTGGGAATTTCTCTCATTATGATAGAGTTGTGGGACTTTTATTATTATGCTCAATACTTAATAACTTAAGCGCAATACCCGCAATCCTGCGCTGAAATTTAGGCCCTGGTTTTAAATGCGCATCTTTTTTTCTCGCGCTCTCTCGGAGGTGGCCAGCCGAGCAATTGTTCTGCTACCAGTTTGTGCCAATATATCGTCCAAAATGCTTGATTGCATTCTCCACATTTTTAGCTAAATTTTCATGTAACACATCAGCATTTTTGTTCAGTGAATCTTTTGTAAATTGCTTCAAAATTAGCGCGGGCACTCGTCAGCAGGCTTCGGCTTGCCTCTTGCCACTATTCACTCCTTCGTCTTCATTAACATTCCCTGTAGAATTCTCAATATTTTTGGCCTCTATGTGTCCAGTTACATCTGTCTGTTCTTGGTCTTGGATTTTGTGAAATAAATTTCTAAATATCACCTGCTTGCTGCAGCTTTGGTCTGCACATCCTATTAAAACCGGTCTGTGCAGTCTTTTTAAAACGCATCTTTTTCTCTCTCGTGGGCATTTAATCTGCTGCCGGCTTGTCACTCCACATCGCCCAAAATGCTTGATTGCATTGCATTCTCCACATTTTTAGCTAAATTTTCATGTACCACATCAACATTTTTGTTCAGTGAATCTTTTGTAAATTGCTTTACAATTACTGTCGGGCCTATAGATCTATGCCTGGCTTGCTTCGGTCACGTCTTTTTAAAACCATCTTTTTCTCTCTCGTGAGCATTTAATCTGCTGCCAGCTATTAACTCCACATTGCCCAAAATGCTTGATTGCATTGTATTCTCCACATTTTAGCTAAATTTTGATGTACCATATCATCATTTTCGTTCAGTGAATCTTTTGTAAATTGCTTTACAATTACTGTCGGGCCTATAGATCTATGCCTGGCTTGCTTCGGTCACGTCTTTTTAAAACCATCTTTTTCGCTCTCGTGAGCATTTAATCTGCTGCCAGCTATTAACTCCACATTGCCCAAAATGCTTGATTGCATTGTATTCTCCACATTTTAGCTAAATTTTGATGTACCATATCATCATTTTCGTTCAGTGAATCTTTTGTAAATTGCTTTACAATTAACTTCGGGCCTATAGATCTATGCCTGGCTTGCTTCGGTCACGTCTTTTTAAAACCATCTTTTTCTCTCTCGTGAGCATTTAATCTGCTGCCAGCTTGTGACTCCACATTGCCCAAAATGCTTGATTGCATTGTATTCTCCACATTTTAGCTAAATTTTGGTGTACCACATGGCATTTTCTTTCAGTGAATCTTTTGCTTTACAATTAGGCCTATCCGGCCCTCTTCTTGGCTGCCTTCACTCCTTCTTCGTCTTCATTAGGCTAACATTAATCTTTTTGGCTTCAATAGTCCAGTTACATAGTCTCTGTTTTTGGATTTTGTGAAATACATTTCTAAATAAATGCGACTTATAGTCCAGTGCGACTTATATATGTTTTTTTCCTGTTCATGAAGCATTTTTTGACTAATGCGCCTTATACTCCGGAGCGACTTATAGTCCGGAAAATACGGTAGTTATCTTTATCGTTCTTGGTCTTATCATGAATGGGCCTTTATACAGCTTGTCTTTTTTAAATGAAATAAGTGGTGTAAGGCCTTTCTTCTTTGATAACCGCCATTGCACTATCTACACTGGATGCAAATGCAAAACGTATCTTTTACTTCCTATGCACTTCCTCACTTGGTGTAAACACCTTTGTTGAAATGCCAAAAAATTGAAGACTGAAACTAGAGAGAGTAAGTGTGTGTTTGGGAATTAACGTTGGCTCAGAAGTCTTGTTTCATGCTTAATGTAACAGTTTACATTCACTGACAGGACCATCAAGGACAGTGCGAGCGATGTGACAACGTTGTAGGCTTGGAAGCGGAACCAAGTCAATCAAGCAGCATGCATGTCTTGCAACAAGAAGCTACAGCATCTGGTGGACAAACCACATAACGACAATACTGGAAATCTTAATGAAGGATCAATAGTCGGTTTTCCTTTATTTAAAAGGTACATTATGCAGGTTTAGGTATTTTTGGCTACTGTAGAGCTCCCTAGAGTTGCGATATATTTATATTTTACTCTGCGGTTAATAGCAGGATACTTGTCCCCCCTGTACAAAATGAAAATGCTTTTGTTGTGGAGGTGAAGGATTAACAACAGGCAAAAACTCTCCAAAGAGCTATATCTACTGACAAGATAATGTTTCACGATTCTCACGAGATTTGTCGGTAGTTCTTGAAGTTGCATGGCTGGTTTTCTCGGTAGCGACTCGCTATGCCTATACTGTATAGCTATGCTAGGTGAATGATTTGCCTTTTACAAGTTTATTTACCATCAAATTGGCTTCGTAAAGATTATACTAAGGTGAAAATCTTTCATAGTGTGTGTGTGTGGGTGTGTATGTATGTGTGTGTGTGTGTTTCTGTGTGCTCACCCGTGTCAGCCACATTCCTCATGGTGTGCTTGAAGGCCCAGATGATGGAGTCTAGCACCAGCTTGAACTGGGCTGGGGGGATGGCCAGGAATGCTGGGAAGCAGTGGGAGTTGACCGCCTGGAGCAGGTAGAAGAAGTGCGTCCTGTGCTCGGGGTATTCCTCAAAGTCCTACACAGAGAGAAGGGGGAAACGAGGGGGTGAGGAGCTTATTCGCCTGAACCTCACAGCAACAGCATTTCAATTGGGTGGGAAGAGTCCTGCAGTAGGACAGAGGTGCGTCATTATAAGAAATGACCACCGCTACCTTGGACCAAATGGCCTCAGTAACTCGGAAAGCCAAATAAGGTGACCTGGTAAAATTATTGATTCAGTGCAGTGTGTGGTTCAGAGGGTGTCACCTTGTTGATCATGTTCAGAGTGCACTCGAAGACAGCATCAAAAATCTGTGGGATTTCCGTGGTGATGTGCCCGCCAAGTTTATTTACGATGGTTGCCATCGTGCTGAGCACTTCGGGCTCCCTGGCAGCCGGAACATTCCGCTGGTAATCGATGAGCACGGCATCCAGAAGCGGAGGAACAAAATTCTCCCCCACCTGCACAGGCGCGCACACACACACACACACACACACACACACACACACACAAGCACACAGGGATTAGACAGGATCAGTGGCAGGCACCAGACGTACGACTGCTTGTGTCGTGTCAGGACTAGACTAATCTCAGACAGGAGGTTAGAGTCAGGTGCACCTTGGGAACACACCTCGGTACGAACATTTACATGTCTTAGGATTTTTATTACGGTATTTAAAGAAACAAAACTCAGCTCAAATCAAACACAACAATAAATACAAACATTTAGCACACACTCAGAGCAAATAAAGCTATTGCATTCAACAGCAACTCAAAATACACAGAAAACCCTAAAATAGTACTGGCTGTGAAGTACGTTTCTTAATGCAGACACTAAATCGGTCTCTTCAAAGCATTGCACTGTCACTGACTATGAAGGAGTGCATCTTGGGGGGAGAGAGCGTTGCGTGCGCTCAGCTGTGCTGTGTGTCGGAGTGTCTATGGGGCGGGCTCACCATCTGGGGGTCATTGGAGCGGCTGACCCAGCCGGAGATCAGCTTTAGCGTCTCCCGCTTCACCGTCCTCATACTCCTGATTAGAGGCTGCTTCGTCACCATCTCACCTGTGGCAGACGGACAGACAAGACACCCGTTAGAGAAGACAGATGATCATAATCACACACACACCTATCCTGGACAGTAAATCTGGACTCCCAGGAAGACACACACACACACAGTGGACGAATTTCAGACACACACATTGGCAGGGGGAGAGGACAGAACTCTGAGATGTACGGTAGTAAAATTCTCAGGGGGTGCCTATCATATCAGGATCATCACTATTACGCACACAGCCTGCAAACACTTACATTTCCTTCACACTTCATCCTATTTATAGCACCATGCCGCCAGTAGTGAATATAGATCTGGCTTACAGAACTATTAGTAGTACGAGCCCACAAGACTAGCTCCCACACATAGCTGTACGGCAATAAAACAAATCTGACTCACACACACACACACACACACACAAATGAAGACAGTAGGTGTAAGGTCAATCACATAAGATGCAAACAGTGCAGGGTATGAATGTGAACACACAGACACACACACACCATTGGTCTGGATGGCAGCGGAGATGTTCTCGCTCAGACACTTGTAGACGTTGAGCATGTCCAGGTAGATGCGCCCCAGCTGGATGACGAAGGGGTGGCCAACGGCCTTGCAGGCCCGCACGTTGGTCTTCAGGATGCTGCCCAGCTGCTTTACAGTCTCTGGGTCCTTCAGGATGTCCACGTTCTGAAGTGAGGAGAGGGGACAGGACAGGGAGGAGACTGGGGAGGTTAGGAAGGCCACTGCCGTGCTGGGACGACTATTATCAGCGAATTTACAGTGCTTGTTTTCTTTCTATTTAAAAAAAACAGGAATCAGTCCAAAATGTGACAAAATGAAGTGGATGTTGAGCTACATACAGTCCACATGTATGTCCATGCATTATTACACAATGCAAAACTAGTCTACATTTGAAAATATGGACACTGATCTCCCTCCAGAAACACACACAGCACTAAAACAGTGGTTGTGTATAAGGACCGTGTGTGTGTGTGTGTGTGTGTGTGTGTGTGTGTGTGTGTGTGTGCGCGCGCCTTACCTTGGTCGCCTGCTGGATGATGCTGTCCCACACCTGGTTGGGCAGGAGCATGTACTTTTCTATCAGGTGCTCCTGTGTGGCCTGGTCGTTACTTGCGCTGATCATGTAGCCCACCGCCTCGTAGAACGTGTGCACCTGGAATAAACGGACAGCAGCACAGGAGAAGAACGGCAGAGAGAAAGCACAGGAAGAGAAAACAGCCGTGTTCATTAGACGGGTCCTGACAGGGGAAACAAAGGGAGAGTGCAAAACAAATGAAAGACAACATCCAAGAGACGACTGCTGATTTTCTTCCCAACCCTGAGGTCAGTTATTCATTCCAGCTAATTTCCTGCCTCTAAGCCTCTACAAATTACAAGAGTGGGGACAACTCAGCTGCAGAAAACAAAGAGGGGTGGGGGGGGCATTAGGGTTTTTCATAAGTAGAGAAAATCTTTACTTCTAAAGAAATGCAAGTGTAGCACCGGTAGTTCGTTCGATCATACAATTCTGCGGTCAAATGAACTGGCACTACTGATAGAACGTAAAAGCACCTAATCAATAACTTAATAAAAGCAATATAAAGGCCAAGTCATCAGTAGATCATGATTGGGCAAAAGACAACTGTGACTTGATGCTCCAGAGAGAATGTGATGGACCTTTTAGTAAAATGGAGCACTTGTCCTCAACATTGATAGCAATAAAATGTATGGATAATAATTTAACTTCAAGACTACTTTTAGTTAGCCATGTAACCCTTCATGGTTTTAAACAAAGACCCCATCCCCTCCCCCAATGGAATGCTAATGTGCTGGTTTAAGGCCTATCACTTACACAAGACAAAGGATGCTACCTTGATATAATGTATCCATGTATCATGAAATGTAAATGTATTCATGTCTGGTATCATTTTGATAGTCTCATTACAAGGATTGTAATGATGTGATTGTGAGAATGTTTGGAACATTCTATAAGTGATATTTCTGATATATAAGATATCTCTCCTCATGCTATTCTGATAAGAATTCATAGGTGTGAAGTGGGTGTGAGTAGGTGTGTCTGATGCCAACTGGAGAACCAATAGTGGGATTGTTCTTGGCGCCATTTTTGTTCTTTGTTTAAAGCATTTAAAAGTAACTAAACTGCAATGTTTGTCAGATCAGATTTTCTAGACTTGGACTAAGGATGTAGCGGAAGAGAGGATAAGTTGGCTACAGGCCAACCTAGGCCTCAGGCCTGGGCTAGGCCTACATAGACCATAGACCTTTTTTTGTACTCTCTCTCAGCTTGTAACATAATAAACCTGATTCCTGAGTTTTTCCTGAAGTTCGCCAGTCTAAGATCAATATTAAGTAATTAGTCACCCACAATTACTTTCAACATCATCTCTAAATTACCATACAAACAGTTACTCTATGGCAGTGTTTCCCAAAGTCTGGGTCGCGACCCACGGGTGGGTCGCAGGAGATTTTATTTGGGTCGCCAGCACAATTTATGTTGTGTTATAGGCCTAACTGATACCATTTGTCATTTGATACTAGGAAAGCTAACAGTTTTCTATTAGGATGTAGTTTGTTAACTACCACAGTCACGGTTTTGCCATAAAAGCTCATAACTGGCGCATGAAACTGGGGGACGAACGCATCGCAGAGGGGGTGCCAGAGCATGGATATCTACCTCTCAAAATGAAACCGTTCTGTGGGGCGCCTGCCATGTACCTCGTAGTTGCAAACTACAAAGGACATGAATCCGCCTATTTGCACGAACATTAACAGATACCAGCTCCTCAACTTTACCGATTAAAATCTAGTGACCTGACCGTGCTGTCAACTAAAGCAGACATCCATAGACCGGACATAAGGCCATTCAATTTGCATGTAGATAGTTTCGATTGTAGATGCAATATTTAAAAGTTAATAGCAACCTCCTCACATTCTTATTTCTGATTTAAAATGCACAACAGTGCATTATATTAGGCTACAATTTAAATGGACATTTTAAACACTATTCCTCTCGTTTTCTACCTCGCTAACTCCAAAGTAAAGGCGCATTCTTCTGGCTATTGCGCAAAAGCCTCTTGTTCTGATATAACGACTATACAATATAACATAATACAACAATACAATATAACGACTTGAGTTATTTGCGGTTTACATCAGAATTGACATCCACAGTGTTATGGACCCATTTGTCTGCAACGCAATGTAGCCTACAACATTTTTTTTTAGAAATACAGGAACAGCTTGCTGACGACTGCGCAACATGCGAGAATTTCCCCAAACTCTCGGATGCGCATTAAAACGTATCTTTTCAGTAGTCATTTCCAACTTTTCACGCTGATGGTGCTCAAAATGCAACACAACCGTGTTCAAAGCAGGATCTATCTATGTAGATCCTATAGCAATGTAAAGTTGGGGAAGGCATAGAAAAGTTGGAGAACCTGTGGCCTAAAACAATATTGGTGGTTGCAGGGTAGATTTGAAGTGAAATGGGTCGCGATTGTCTGTCATTTTTAAAAAGTGGGTCCCCAGAAAATAAGAAAAAACGTTTGGGAAACACTGCTCTATGGGATATGACAATCTCAGGTGCAACATGCGTTTGGTGTGTAGCGAAGGTGAGGCAGGAGGCAGAGATCAGGAAGTGAAGGCCTCACCTGCTGCGGCTGGAGGTCACAGATGATGGTGTTGATGTTGTTGAGGATTTCGTCGATGAAGGGCATCACCTCACCCACCTGCACCTGGACAAAGTGTCGCCGGCACTTCTGGGCGATCTTGATGAACGTGTCGCAGGCCATGTCCTGCACGCCATCATGGGTTTCTATAAAACATAGTGAGTTATAAGCATGCCACATTATACAAGAATGTGAAAGTATACTAATTCTGTTGGCAAGTAATTTCTTGCAGATAAAGACTGATTGTTAGTAACATACAACAATTTATACTACTATACTGCTATTGTCAAACTTTGCCAAAGATCCATGATGTCCATGCTAAACTGAAGCTGCAAACCCATTGTCAGTCAGTCACTCACTCACCGTGCATGAACTCAAAGAGTTTGTTGACGACAGTCTTGAGGAACTTCCAGTGGGCGCGCAGGAATCGTGGGTACTGGCCCACGATATACATGATATTGGAGGCGATGATGGCCTTGTTGTCCTTACCCCTCTTTTGCTCACACAGGCCCAGGAGGTCCTGAGGCACAAACAGATGAAGCATGAAGCACCAATCATCCCTAAGTGCAGAACTAATAACTACTAACTAATCCCCGTCCAGGAACTAGGCACTTAGTGATATCCAGTTGCCCACCTTGATGACTGTGACCAGGAACCTCTTCTCGTCCTCCTCGTGCATGGCCCCACTGATGGAGCCGATGGCCCAACACAGCGTGTTCAGGTTCTTCCAGGACCACTCGGTCCCGTTCACCTGGTTGTGAAGCTTCTCCGTCATGATGCGTTCAGTGTCCGCATAGTCCAAGTGAGTCAGGTAGACTGAGGCCCATGGAGAGGAGGAGGAAGAGAGAGAGAGAGAGAGAGAGAAAACATAAAAAAGAAATGGTTTAAAAAGGTATTGAGAAGAGTGATCCCAAGCTAAAGAGCCAGCAGTAAATACCCTCAGATGCATCAACAACAGCTAAGCTAAGAGGATATTAAGTAAACAAATTGCCCAAACAGTCCCTGCGCTATGAGGCAGAGCACTCACCCAGCGTCTCCCTCATGTTCTTGTAGAGGTTGATGGAATCGGTGTCCTTCATGAACTCGCGCACCACCTCGCCCTGGTCATTCTCCACCACCAGCACCTCCTCGGGCTTGGCCATGCGGCTTACCATCAGCAAACGCACCTGGGGGACAAGAAGGGGGAGGGAGGGAGGGGGGTGTGTGTAAACGGAGGAGTCTTCTCCTGATGCAGTGGTAACACTTCAGCTGCTTTGAGGAAACTGTGCAAGAGGATGTGTCTAAAAAAAATAAAGTTTCAGTGTTTAGCTGTGCATATTTACAAGCTGCTTCGGCTGAGGGTTTGCAGTTAATTATACCATGGGGAGGTATTGGGCTTCAAAAAACAAAAAAACAAAACGCCTCTTAAAAAAAACAAAACGGCCTCTTATATCAGCTCACAAAAACTAGACGTAAACTGATGTGGTCAGTCTTTCAGTATTTTGGGGGTTTGCCTTTCTAGGCTTCCATCATTGTTTTTAATACTTGGACTCCATGTTCCATATATGGACGAGCCGCTTACGTTTGCTGTAAAGGACCTCTCTCTAACGTGGCTGAATGAGGACGCACTCACCTTGGAGAGGACGGGCAGATAGAGCTGCCTCCTAGGGGGCACGTCGAAGTGCTGGCTGCCTGACAGGAGTGGCGAGGTGGAGGTGGAGAAGGGGCTCTCGCGGTACAGCTCGGACGCCAGGTGGTTCCAGTACTCCAGGCAGATCTTGAAAATCTCCGTCTCCTCCACCTCAGAGACCAGCAGCATGTAGTGCAGTGCCTGTGGAGAAGGGGGAGCGTAGAGCAAGATGGAAAAGAGTGAGAAACTGCATTAAGTGTTCTATCTGACGGAGAGATTGTGCACCACTATTCCACGATGGATCAGACTGATAAAGAGACGTACGTAGTGAGTGAGCGTAATGCCAAAGTGTTGCTTAGAGAGAAGTGCATGCAGAGTGAGATGGACGGGCTGAAAGTTTTTGGGGCTCATTCTAATTTCGCAACCACCGTCTTTTGGAACTTCAAGGTGGCAGGGCCTGCGTGGTGGTGGAGACAACACTGACTAACATCAGATGGTTAGATGGGGACGGGGGTGGTGGTGGAGGAAGCAAGTGCAGAGGAGATAGTGATCAGAGGCCTGTGGGCTGCTACTGCTGCTGCTACTGCTGCTGCTTTAGCTGGTCTGCTTTGGCAGATAGGACCGGGTGGCCTCACCTCCATGAGGGTCTCCCGCAGATTGAGGCGTTTCTCGATGAGCTGGCCGTGCTCCTTGAGGAAGGTGCAGAGGAACAGGCTCAGGTTCTGGATGAAGTTCTGCTCGTCGTCCTTGCCGTTGGCGTAGGCCAAGCGGATGTTGGTGTTCAGAGGAAGCATCTGTTACAGGAAGAAGGAACAATATATATTTTTTTAAATTATTTATTTCACCATTGGACAGAGCTTCACAGCTGTCAACTGGGCATGGTCAAACACATGATACCAACAGCATGTCAAAAACATGCTGATGACAGGCCATAAACATTCCCAGACAAACAACAACAATATTTCACAAACAAAACAAATATTCAGACTAGTTCAGACTTATTCAGCCAGTTCAAGTCTATGGCGAATTGATTTCTTAACGTTACTAGTAGCGGACGTGTTACCTGTTTGAGTTGCATCATGGTGAGTGTAAACAGCGTGACAAACTGCTCCTCGTACTGGCTCACGCTCACACCTGCAATCTCGGTCAGGCACTTCAGCGTCACGTTTCGGAACATGGGCACGTTTAGAAACTGTGGGAGAGGAAGGGGGGTAGAGCAACAGGGTTTTTACTGCCAGCTGGTAATACGACACCCTTTATGGATGTTGGGCCTTTCCTGAGCACACAGAAATACTGGGGTGTCAGAGGAGACTTAAAGTATGTACCTTATACACGAGGGTGCTGATGAGCTTGGTTTCAAATATGTAGCCCAGAGGGATCCAGTTGAGAAACCTAAGCAGTGTTTCTAAAGTGGCGTGGACCAGTGGGGCATTCTGGGAATTTTCCTATAAAGCACAGAAAATTAAATGTATGTTTGATTTTCATATAGAAAGATCAGGGGGAGACAACCACACAAACATTCAAAGTCTGATACATACCATGACGAACTGGCAGAGCTGGAAAATCTGGGAGAATTCATTACACATGCTGGAGGGAAAAATACACAATAGTGGAGAGTTAATAATGAAGGTACAGTGGGCATGTGTATGACAGTCTTGCCCAAGTTTACTGAACATCAGTAATTGTGTAACTAGGTTGAAGGCCAAGAGTAGCTTTAGATCCAACCAAGCCTATCTGGTAGAGGTAATTGTTTTTATTTTATTTCAGGAAAGTATCAGCATGCTGGAGTTCAGACGTTTTATTTTTTTAATCAACCCTAAGGCCATTGTTGGAGTTAAGTATCAGAGGGGTGGTATCAGTGCCTCACCTGTCTTTTAGATGCTTGGCTTTGACCTGGGTCATTTGGCCACTGGAGAAGTCAAACACCTCCTCGCTCAGCAGTTTCAGGATAACCATGTTGTTCTGGCACAGGCTCTCGCTGGTGCGGCTCGCACCCACAATGTCGCTGATGAAGGTTGGCCAGTGCTTGGGCCACTCCTGCTTCAGGATCTACGCATGTGCACAGTCACAAAAACACAACAAAAACACAAACCACACTCCAATTTGTCCCTCTGCATAGTTAAAATACCAACACTGCCACAGGAATACAAGACAGGAATAAATACATCATGTCATTACACATGCTTAGTATTTTCAGTCACTCAGGTGTTTATTTACAAAAATGTAGGATAAGTAGATCTTACCTGCACCAGGATCATGTTTAGCTTTCCTATGTATACCTTCTCTTTCTGCAAAGTCACATAAGAATAGTGTCACATTTCTGGAAAGATAAATTCCCAAAATAAAAGCTGCAATAGACTGTGATGCATCTCCAAGCAGCTCCACTCACCTCGACAGTTGCTGCATCAGACGACGTCTTGATAATCAGACCGACAACATACTTTTTTATTCCTGCACACAAGCAAATAAAAAGGCCGGGCATTAGAGTCCGCTGATGGGCAGCAGAGGCCACATGCAGAGCCAGTCCTGACAATGGAGGCTTTGGGTAGGGGGGCACTTAAGGGTATCAAATAGTGAAGGAAATAAAAAGAGAGACATCTGTAGGAAAATAAACAAAAACCCAGCACATTTCAGAGATATACATTGTCTCTTGCCATGCATAGCTCAGTGAGTAAACTAGCGTGCGCCGGATTTGTTTGTATTAACTTGAAGATACATATTTTTTATTTCCTTAATGTGTTTGGAGATATTTGCCAATTCTAGTACTGGGAATAATTAATGACATCATTCCCTTTGAACAGGACAGGAGAGAAAAAAAAACAGCTCAAAATAGCTTTTAGACACATTGCTTGTTGGAAGATGAGAGTACTAGCTCTATCCACATTTGCTAGGAGCATCATCACATGACCACAGTAATGTGTAGAGAACCAATCACAGACCCGGATGCAAGGCAGAACGCTGACACGTGAAATGACATACTTGCCAGTCGCCCTGCATTGGTTTGCCACTTGAACAAAACTCAGGCATCTACGGTCAGAAGTGGGAAGTCTTAGGTCAATGATGGGGAAAAAAAAAAAAGAGCTAATAACTTGGAGGGGAAAAAGAAGTGACTCAATAATAGAATGATTAGATTTGACTTTAACCTAAAATGTAATAAAAATCTTGATTAGAAGCCAAACATTGGGCATACACTGTCTAGTCAGTATTAAGACTCCTGCAATGTTTCTTACAATTACATACTCTTACTATGGGCAGCCTTAAGTCCCTTAATTTAAAAAAATGTGGTAGCATCTTAACATGGATGTAGAACAATCAACAATTTCTCTTACTTGTTAAGCTGTTGGGATGGGCAAAAGAGTACCGACTGAATCCTATTAGTAATCTGGAGTCAAAAGCTCTTCAAAAGAACACATACATCCTGTTAGCATTAAAAAATGTCACACTCTAGTTTGTGTGCACTTCAAAACATTAGAGACCTTCTCCCAGCTCTGCTGCTGATTGCATGAGTCTGAGGATTGTGAGTGATGGAAACGCATGAGGAAATGGATGAAGGCTAAATTAAGAGGCATGTGTATGCAGTTCACCACTTCATTCTCTTCAATGCCTGGTGATAGTACCATTAAGTGGCAGATAGGGGGCAGCAAAGTATGGAACCTTTAACAAGGGAGCCAATCAACTTTGGGGTTGTCAATCAAAGGGTAGGCATCTTTGTAATTTCATGTATTATACATACTAACAAAAAAATAAAATAACCCACGTACTTGCACACACATACACACACAAAGCACTTCAGGTAGAATGAAGAGCAGAGAGGCTGGCCGAATTACACCCCAGGGACAACAGTTCATAGTTGGAGTACTTCCAACTCCATGACGTCTAATGCTGTGCTGATCACATTACACTGGGAACTGAATAATCATATGGGGACAGTAGTGATCAGAAGGGGACATGTTAAAACACTGGGTATAGTTTGTTTTTATTTGGATTGATGGAATATCAAAAGAATATTACATGATCTAAAGAATCAAACAAACAAATTCAGTTACATAGATGAATAACTAGATGCTTTAAATATACATCCCAAATTTTTGCAGCGGTTGCCTGTAGCTAAATCGGGGGAAGCCACAGCTGCCTGTAAATGAAATTACAAAACAGTTGCTGCGACAGGAACCATCAATAATTTGTTTCCTATGCTTGGCACTTGCAAAGCACTCTGTATAACAAGTTTTATCTGATCACTTACAATAACAGCTAGTCTTTACAATACGCCCATTGGGGAAACAGCTCTGCCACAAACAACGTGTTCTTGCTTTGACTTGCCTTTTTCTGCTGTGGAGAAGGGCTGCCCAAGTGCTGAATCCAATCCTTTTGGAGAGGGAACTGCACCCAGCCAAGCAGAAACGCACACCAGCATGCTTAGCAGAGGACACGGCTCAGCTTGGCAACGGCACGTCGGGCTACTAAATGCGAATTTGTGGCCGCAACTGAAAAGTGCCTTACGATGGTTCGCCTTTTGAATGGTATTGTCGCAGCCGAGTCAGAGGCAGCGCCGAGCCGCTCAAAGCCTTCTCTAACAGCTAGGGAGGTGTTGTCCACTGGGGTGTCATGTATGGAGAGGAAAAACTGCTCCTACAAAGCCATTTGATTGGTGAGCTCCGAATGCAAAAGCTCTTTTGACCTCTCTCTTGGCCTTGGGTCAGAAATGTGAGCATGGACGTTAAACGACACATACCTTCACACTGGTTTCGTGGTAAAATCTTCCATCTTGTTTTTATAACCGTTTCCAGAATCTGCAGGGCATAGTACTGTAATGCCAAAAGAGAAATAGTCGTTAATGGCGTCAGATCAACCCAAGCATGTCAAAACATGTCACCATAGCTGTGCAGTTAAACCACCAAAAACTATTTTTTTTAAAAAGGTCTGAATTGAGCCTGCCTGAGATGTTTTAAAATGTTCCCTTTAAGTAAACACAAACATGAAGGGAAGGGGAGGGGGGTCTGATTTGGACAGGTTTTCATGCAGATTTTCAGTGGGGTTAAAATAATATGCAACTCTCTCTCTCTCTCTCTATGAGCCGCTATTTGGATGAAAAGCCTGTAGCAGTCCTGCTGTTATTCCCCGCATCACACCAGAACAGTGAAAGACAGCAAAGAGAGGAGGGAGACGGAGAGAGGCAGGCCAACGCCTACGCCTCACGAATAGCATCTGGCTGCTGAGATGCTCACAGCTCCAGACGCTACCAAGCACCACAACAAAACGAATGATGCCACCCAAAAAGGAAGGAGAGGAAGAAAAAAAAAAGTTGCTGACCCCCAAAGAGAGCCAGAATGGAATGATCTCTGCCCTCCTCGTGTTTTTATTGGTTTCTTTTCTGGGGTCAAAATATGGTCAAGTCAAATAGCCACACCCTCACAGCTCATTTGCTGAGGATAAAAAAGATAAACAAATAAAGAGCTAAACAACTAAGACAATATGGCAAGTCATCCTAAAAGCTTGTTTTCACCTTGAACTGGTGTGCCTCGTAAGAACAGCAAGACAGACCACAGGTTTGATTTGACACCCTCAAATTCTGTAGAGTGATATGCTCCTTATTTTGGTTTGGTGTTTTAGTTAGTGTACTTGTTAACGTCACTAGTGTTATTCAGATCAACAGTATTTCAGCTGTAGGGATCATCGACTTTAAAGGTGCAGTAAGTAGGTTTTGTTGCAAAAGAGAAATTAATATATTGGTAGGCCTAAAATGAAGGTGTTTCTCTTAGCCAGGAGTGGAATGATTATGTTCCTCAAATTCCTGTGCCCACTGAGCATCTTGAATCAATGGATTTTGACTCATTCTTATTTTCTAAATGTGTTTAGTACATTGTACATGAACATTATAAAACATAACTTAAAGGCTTGAAACAGAGAACCAAGAAGCATAGAACGCACAGCAATACTGGGAAGCTGTTTTTTTGTCATTGGTGTTGTGAGCCTATGACTATTTATCTATTAATTTATTTCTGCTGACAACCAAAACTACTCACTGTACCTTTAACTAGGTGAGGGTGGTTGTGGTGGGGGCAAGGGGCAAGTCTGAGAAATCAAAAGATGCACAGCAAGCTGTTAATGTTTCAAAGCCACGGGGTAAAGGGTTGTAGAGGGGTACGTTTTCAACACAGATATGGTTATTAAAGGTGAACTTGAAGGTTGGACGGCCCTTAATGCTAAACCACTTTAAACCTAGAAAACCTTCCAAACCCTCTTGCAGTTTCACCTTTAACTTCTGATAAAAATAAAAAAGGAGGAGCCAACAGAAAACAGCTACAATAAGCAACAGCTCCTTCCAGCAGACATGTTTTATTCTGCCCTGCCGTTAGGATTTTAGATTTTAGTTTTTGTTTGTTTGTTTGTTTGTGGGGATAGCAGAAAGTGTTGAGACCTGAAGAGAGGACAGTGAATGCGAGACCAGACACAGGAGAGACATGAATGATCCCTACAGAAGAAATAGCTGCTGCTAGCACCTGGCTGTGATGAGGTCTAGATAGTGCTGTTTCCGGAAACCCTCCCTCAGCCCAATGAAACAAATGCAATAGAAAATTGATGAACATAATTCAGTCAAAGGGAATCAAAAGGGTAGACCTTGTGGAGGCCTGCCGCCAAAGCCTAGCTGTGTCAAGATGCACAGGAAGACACACCCCTTTTCTTCCTATTACAAGCAATCAACAATAATGGAACATTATGATTAATATCAAATATTAACACCTTCAATTAAGTAAAAATACAAGCTTTCTTTAAAAAAGCAATTTAGAAAATAAAGATAGTTCAGAGCCAAATATTAAGGAGGTGCTTTACTGATAACACTTTTTTTCTGATTGATTTTTTTTCTTTCCTTTTTTAAAAGTAAGAAAAATTAAGACTTTAGACAAATTTAAGAAGTGTTTACCTTTTCTGCTTTCTCTGTTCCTCTAATGATCTCACTTTAGGGTAAATTACATGTTTGAACTTATACTGTTGATAGATCAACTCAAACATTAGTAATGACTTGTCAAGTGTTAAGAGCAATGTCACAGGCAAGCAAAAAAAGGCAAACTGGTTTACAATTACTTTGAGGAAGCCTTTGAGATACTGAAGAGGCTACAATTTCCACACAAACATCAGTGGCATGAAAAACACTACAGAGAAGTAATGGAAACGGGCCACGTTCAGTTTGCTAACTCCAATCAAGACCAAATCAATGCAACTTATTTTAGTCGAGGAGATAAATAAGGTTTTTTTTTTTGTTTTTTTTTTGTCAGGAACATTTTACCGGTATCTGTTTGCCAGGGCAGAGATTTGAGGGTGAGAGCGGCCGCAGCCGGAGTCATTTTGTGTAAGGACGTGGTATTATAGGAGAAGACTGGGCACTCTGCAGAAGTATTTCACTGTAAACAGAGGATCGTCACACAGTGCCTTGAACTTGCACTGTGAGTTTTCTCAGTTGAGAGTGGAGCCTCTCAAAGGGTGAGCGGGCAAGGAGTTTATTTGTGCTTATGCCTGTTGGGGAATCTGTACGTGTGAGTATGTGTTTCTATTAGAGGAGGGAGATGTTGTTAAAGGGTTATCTGAAAATACTCCAGTGCCATCACTCCAAATGATTCACACCACCAGAGGGACAAAGACAAACAGAACACCCTCCCCTTTTTTGAAAACACAACCAGAGCAGGAAACAGGTGGTTACACTGGGAGGGACAGCACAGCTAAGTGATCAAAGATTCAATCAATCTAATGCTCTTGATCAGATCTATTGTGAGACATTCTGCCCGATAAATTTGACAGGACTTCCTCAAAGTAGAGAAATGGCCTTCCTCCACTTGAGTTGCCAGGCTTACTTTGGTGTTCATGTTCTGTGAGAACTCCAGGATGGTGTCTACTCTGGTCCAGGCATCCGGATGTTCTTTTAAATGGGTCAACACCTCCTGTGCCATTCTTTGCTGCACGGAGGAAAAGCAGGGGATAAGGAACATATTTATCACAGATCATTATTCGGTAGGTGCACCTTGTGGTACTGTCAACTGACATTCAGCAGCATAAGAATTACAATGCCATGAGGTCCTCTTGTCTACATTAACACATTGATTCAAGTTGAACAACTAAAACTAGAGCTATTCTTACCTGGGGTCCCACACCATGGTAGAGACAATTCACAACGTTATCCAGCAGGTTAATATCCAGTTTCTGGTTGAAGTCCAGCAGCTGTCGCGCTGCATGGTCGGCTAACATTGTCATAATTGCTGGCATAGAGCTCTGCAAGGACAGGGAGGTGAGGTGAGGGGGCAGAGAAAACATCCAACAGGCAAAGTCATGTGAATTGAAAGTTTGGGCGCACAATTCCAAACAGCTGACTGTATCCACCCCACTGTGGCAAACAACCCCTCCCCTCCCTCAACAAAGGTCTACTATCAACAAGCCTTATTTAACCTGCTCTTGGTCCTGTGTAGTGTCGGTCAACTTCTTTTCTGATACACATAAATAGCTTGTAAAAAGACCTTCATGTAAAGTAAACAACAGGGGGCCTTAAATACCGCTGGCGGTGGACACCAGAAAGCACATGTTTGTGCTTAACCAAAGGCAATGCATGCCAGGGCACATTCAGTTCATCCTCACAATAGGAGCACGTGCACCTCTGCACGTCCTACAACGTCACACTGTTTACATCTACAGCTGACAGGCATGGAATCTCTTTCATCTATTGCTGTGCCTTCAAACCAACCACTAGATAATTAATTAAGAATAACTAGCTCATGCTTAATAGTGTGCAATCAGTAGGTTTATTTATAACCTGTAAAAAGAATGCAAATAAAAAAGCTGGGTGCCATACGATCCAAGAACGTGATGAAATTCTTCTAATATTTGTTTCCTGTGACATCCAATGTCTGCAAGTGCACTTCAAGAGCTTTTCCACAGATGAGTGTCGTAAAAGTTAAAATATATCATTCAACTAAAGAGAAGTCAAATCGTGCAGTGTTATTAACTCTAGATAAACAAATACTCGCATGTCGAACTAATTACGCTTGCCGACGTTTCTAATTCACCATCTAACAAAGGCTGGGAAAGTTCATGTCCAACTTCCACAATAACTTGTTTAAAAACTTTGGTCGAACAATTTATAAAGGCTACATGAAAGCCAAAATGGACTTCCTAAACTGCTAGCTTGTCCAACCAACTTTCCAAGATTTCCTCCTAACACGATTAGCTAATTGTTGGCTTGGATACATTGACGGTTAGAGTAACCGCTCAAATTACACTGAGCAGGTAGCGGATTTACAATCCATGTTTGATATATTGTAACGTCACCAGCAGACCCATGTCCTTGTACAGAAAAACGTAAGTAACTTCTCTCAACTAACTAACGCAAGTAACGTCAAAGCTAATGTACACAGATACCTCTAACGTTACATAATATGACGCTATAACGGTTCGAAATTGGCCAGTTTGCAAACCTACTACGCACTACTACTAACCTAACTGACTTGGAAAAATAGTAAACTGATTTGCTTAACGTCAGTGAACACTATGCACTCAACTACATCCGATACATAATTTGTCATAAGTTAGCAAAATGTGAAGCGTAACAATTTGCATAACATTGCATTAACGTGGGGTTCTTGCTACACAATTTAAATCAGTTCGCAAATGCATAAATTACATCAAGACCATCGTGCAGTTACTCCATCACGCGATTTAAGGGGGTGACACCGACTTGGCTTTCCTCAAGTTGAATGGGTCTACTCGTTTCCACGCTGATGTTACCCCTCCCACCAACATGCTGTTTGACGCAACCAGCACACAGTTGGACGAGGAGTGATGGCTAGCTAGCTACACAACTGGAGTCTAAAGCCTAAATCACCGCGAAAAACAGAGAAACGTCTACAATGAGGTTATGATTCATTATATTCGTTACTTGTCAGTCGAGCTTTCAGTGACATTATCTTGACAAAACTTAATTGGACAAACTGCCGTTAGTCTATCTTACCGTTACAAGGAAATTGTCTTTCTCCTGCAACGTTAATGAACTGAGCAGCACCATCATAACCCGTTAGCTAACCTAGGTGGCTAAGGTTTAGGTTCATTGTAACGCGATGTCCATTAAACGTTAGCTACCATTGCAAGGCGTTAGTTAAAACGTTTTCTGCTGGCTAACGTTATGATTAAGTCAAACGTGCTCACGACATATTGTATAGCTAATCTTGAGTATTCGCTAGCCACCTGGGTTCATTCAATCCTGACTCACACCACAGCTTCTAGCTAGCTAACATGAGAATCATGCATCCATTCATGGCACGAGTTCTGTCACACACCCGCAATACCTGGTAGACTAACGTTAGATAGCTAGCTCAGTCATCGCCAGCTAGCTGCGAAGAACACTCTTGGTCTTTTAATGTTACTTACCTACGATAAATCTGTGATGTGCTTCTTTGGATTTAATCCCAAAGTGAAGTAACGTTAAAACAAATAACACTGACAATTTTACAGCTTTTTGCTCAGGTATAACTTGCGTCAAGCCCAAAGAAAATAATGTTAACGTTAAGCCGTAAGTTTTGACCCAGCACTCAGCGTTACCTACCAAAAATCCAAGCCTTTGCCTGAGAGAGGGATGGCTTTTAAGCCACGAACGTACACAAACTGACTAGCTTCAGTATTCCAGTTGCTTGATAGTTGCTAGTTTGCTAGCAGAAGCTACCTAGCTACAGCTAAAAAAGGTTGTCTATCCCCTAACGTTAGACAGCCCCTGTTCCACTATCAGCAGCTATGATAACCTTAGTTGTTGGATGGTGAGGACCACTGATGTGGAATTCGCACCAATAATCACGGCAAACTGAGTAACTTCGTACTCCGATGCATTTTACGAAATAAAATAAAGCTTAATTTATAAATTGTATCTTTACTGAGATAAATGTTGCAGCGGGCGGTTTGAGAGACTGTGAGCCTGTGCCTCTTCTCCTCTCAAGCAACAAACTCATAACCGGTTGAAACCGGTTCAGACTGGGAGATTCCATCTCGGTTTAGTTTTCAGCCGATGGCGCCTCGGAAAGTTTGGACTAACGTCACGCCCACGTTGGCTTTCAATTGGCTCTACCTCTGAACGGGACATCCCTCTTTCACATCTATTGGTGCATAGACGTGCCAATTTGTTTCAATTCTTTCAGGCGCCCACGCGACCGCTCCGCCCGTGGTCAGAAAAAGAAGGCGGACTCCTAGCTGAATCTACAGAATGGAGCCCGTGTCTCCCCAACATGAGTGGCAAATTCTGCTGTCAATACTGATATTTAACTACGCGTCGTACGTCTACTAACTTACAAGTTGTTAAGTGTCTTTACTGGTGGATCGGGAGCGTTGAATGATATTCCTTCGAGTATTTCGTGATATCAAATTTTCTCAAAGACAGCGAAATTGAAGCAAACGTTATAGGCTGCATGTTTTGACAATGCTCATAAACAAATTAAATGTAATATGTCGTTAATATACTGATAACTTGTCTGTCAAGGGCGTCCTCACTGTGACTTCATTTCGGATGTTGGTACTTCCACCGTTTGTAAGCTGGTAATTTTCCACTCGCCACGAAGGGGAGTGGTTGCACTGAGACAGTGCATGTTAGACGCATGGCAAGAGGGGAAAGGATAAATGTGCGTCTTTGGATTTCGTAAGGTTAAAACTGAGAATAAATAGGATCGTAACTACAGTTCCACGAAGACTTGGGTCTTGTACACATTAATTGGAACTCTTGTCCATATGTTCAAAAGGCAGAAGGTGCAGTAACAGCGGATGCAAAAATGATTAGCCTAGTTTTTTTCTCTCTTGTCACGTGATTCTACGCCAGTTGATGGAAAAATACAGGACTTTCTGTAGGCAGTGTGTTCGGCTTTACAAAGCTTGGAGAGTGTCCATGCGAAACAACAC
This sequence comes from Alosa pseudoharengus, assembly GCF_046254945.1. Lineage (NCBI taxonomy): Eukaryota > Metazoa > Chordata > Actinopteri > Clupeiformes > Clupeidae > Alosa > Alosa pseudoharengus. The sequence continues at coordinate 23,542,547 of NW_027468620.1, read as the reverse complement.
ATTTGAACGGCTATTCTGTTTCATCTGCCAACCAAATTTTTATTTACTTTGATGAATGACCAAGATAAACATATGGTTACAAAAACAATATGAAGGTGTTTGGTTGAATGTCCAGGATGAGCAAACATAGGATAGGTTGAAGATGGACAAGCCTGCAAAACATAGACTGCAATTTTGCAATGCATCTCAAGCAATGCATAATCTGCAGGCTAGTCTAGTGCATCATGAAACCTCTAACCTATAACTGCAGCCTAACCTACTCCCCACCTAACTAATGCCTCACTAGACAAAAGACAAGTCCCTGTGAACTTGTGTGAATAGCCTACATTATTAGGCGACACTCAAGCTGTTTACTTTCCTGCTGACATAGAAACGGTCGAAGTCAATGTCAAACGTAAGAATGCAGTTAACTGCTCCTCAAAATACAGGTCAGGCAGCTTTCCAGGAACTTCAAACATTCATATAACACATGAGGTATATAGTTACAAGGTTCTCTGAGGCAGCAGAGCCTACATTTTATGACCTAATTGAGTGTGTTGTAGTTAAACTCATCAGTGGCATCCTTTTTAAAGGATGTCGTGATTGAGGCACTGTGTTTCTTATGCATTTGAGGTTGTTTTTTAGGTTCAAGGCATAGCAGTTGAACAGTTGCAAGATGAGAAATTGAACATCAACCTAGTACCAAGTATTTTTTTGTCTGTCAAGTCCTGCTACTGTCTGCCTGCCCATCTTATTTGTGTAGGATTTGCCTGTTATCTGTTGCATAGAAAGCATGCATATAGCAGCACTATCCTTCTTCACCTTTTCCACAGTCATCCAAAATTGCAATGTCAGATATATAGGCCATATCCGGCCTATCATCTTGATTGTCCTAGTAAGTGGTTGCTATAGAGGCTGCATTTAAAGATTGCATTTACTGCTAAGATAACTTTTCCAAAGTCATAAGAATACATTTTGTGGTGGGTTATACTTATACCCTCAAAAATAATTTTCAAAGTTTCTATGACAACACATCACAGTGGCAGTGGGCAAACTGAAAATCACAACAGCCTCATCTGTCAGTTTACCATAAACAGCAGAGGCACGTGTGAGAGTTCAGGATTGAGCTGGCCAAATCTTGTTCTGTCTGGTCTTGGCAAACTGCTTACATACATTATCATTACATCACAGAAAAGGCTGACCCTTCAATAACATTCACACACAATGTTGTTGTTTTTTCTGCTCCAAGCATGGAAAAAAAGCAGTGGCATTGTTTACGGAGCAATAGCAGTGGAATGCATGGCAGTGTATGCAGTGAAAATAAATCATGCTCTTACACATCTTCTCCTGCTGTAAAATGCACTTTGTTGATTATTTTCTATGACTACAACAGTAGCTGAAGTTGTGCAACTCTGCGGTCTTTGAATTAAGATTTAGGTTAAAAGATTATCAAAGCTTTAGTGGCAGTGAGGACTAACTGGACTATGCAGAACTGTAAAGTGGATTTTCCTCCATTATATGTCATATATGCATACAACTTTATGTGCACACTAAACTTATTCTACATGGTTTCTTTCCCAGCTATATATCTGACCTCTTGAAGTGCCTTAAACAGTTGCACGTATAGAGAATCTCTGGTAGTGTCTTTTTTCTCAAGACTAAAGGTGACAGGGCATTTAGTGTCAGGGCCCCAATGCTTTGGAGGAAATCAGGTTAGCAAAGTCAGTGTCCTCTTTTACATCCCTCCTCAACACTCATCTTTAGGAAAGCCTACCGTTCTTAACAAGTTTGATAGCCTCTTCAGAATTGGCATTGATTGCTGCATCTAATTGTTTAATTTTGAAAATGTATTACTTTTATATTTATTATATATATATATATATACATACATACATGAATATTATTTATTATTATTTTTATTATTATTAATAATAATACACTATAAATTGTACCTGAGCAAGTCTAACACTGAACATACAGAATAGGGGAGGGGGAAGGTGCAGCTCAGTCCGGAAGTCTATGTTGTGAAAGCAGAGCAACCTACTCCCCAACATTGTTATAACCAAAACAAAGAGCTCTCTCTAGTGGCTGATCTGAAAGCCCTAATGTCTGTGATTCCAGCACTTTAAGCCTCGTGAGTGGGTATCAATTAAAGGTGCCTTGTGTAATGTCTGTCAAAAATCAATTCATACTCCACATTCCATAAAAGATGGGGCAGTATACCTCCAGAAAGTGAGTTGGTCTACCCCAGAGTAACAACCGAGACACGTGTATTGCAGTTTGGCTGGCGGTTATGTTGCCCGCATACCGCCTCCCATGGCCGAAACTGGTATTATGACACCTGTCGGGCTGTGGCTAGTAATTTAGCATGCTAATTCAGGTTGATATCTCTGCAGCACTATACCTTGTCATTTTTTTAATGACATCATCGCCCTTATTTCTTCTCATTCTTTTGATGCGTGTAGCTCATTTTTTGGATATTTTTACTTCAATTCTTACACATGGCACCTTTAAAACAACCATGGTCAGTGATTTTGAATGTTAATAGTTGAGGTATATCTACAATGTAACAGATTTTTATTATTTATTTATTTATTTGTTTGTTTTTCTAAGAAAATCATATTCTTTGGGATGATGTATAATGATTAGCAACCAGCAAGCAGTGAAGTTGGAGCATTGTTTTCTGTATAATGATAGCAGTTTTCTATACAAAACATTCAAAGCATAATGTTTGTGCAAATAAGACTGTCTTTGGTTGGAACAATAGACAAAGGGCAGACATAAAAGGCCGGATGTGTCCAAATGTTCATTGCACAAAGAATAGAGACAATGTCTACTTTTCACTTCACTCTGTCCAGTCTTTGTTCCCCAATACCAAATACAAGAGCCATTCATTGTACCCTTACATGATATCAGTTTGCTCTGTGGCAACAGGGACAGTTCAAACCACTGGAGAGGCAGACCAGTGTTGGAAGGAGATCTTATTCCCAACCGAGGTCGAAGATATCAACATTGGGAGTACAGGGAGAGAATTTACATAAAAGTTGCTTTGCAGAGCCATAGCACAATGGCTTACTGTCAGTACTCGGGAGTCCTTGCTTGGGATATTGAATTAAGGGGATGCTATGACCATCCAGCTCGTTTTCCAGGAGTTGGTGATGTCACATGGCCATTTGTGTATTGTGCGCCAAGGGCCCAGACTGCCCCCCCCCCCCCCCCAGCCTTAGTTGTCCTCTCTTCAAAACTTCTGCTAAGTCTTCACGTTAAGGTACCAGCCTGGCTTCCTGTGCCATTTAGGTTCAATGCCGTCTGCTGAGCCAACCAACCTTGAATCCATCTATACCCACCTGCTCCAGTTCTCTTGTACTCTGTCTTTCCTCTACACCTCTGCCGGGCTCTGATTTCCGCTCAGTGTCCTGTAATAAGCACAGATGGCTTGTATTGCCAGACCACCTACATGACCGACTGATGGGGAGTCCACAACCCAAAAATGATGACTCACCGTGGAGAGCTGAAAGAGAGCCTCTCAGATGGGGGATCTTCTCCAAGTACCAGACAAAGATTGTGGGTGGCAGGCTATGATGATGCGTCAACAACTGATTACTTGTAGGTAAAACCTTTTTTTTTTTCTCTCAGCTTTCCTTACTTTTTTGTCAGTAAATCCTATAAATTCATCTTACTGCCTTTTTTAGTTGCATCTATCCAAATTAACTAGAAAATTCATGCACGGCACAACATATATAGTGTTTAGGGATGTTATTAGAATAAATATACAATCAGTCACACACCTCCAAATCATAATTAAGTGAGTCATCATATAGCACACCAGTATAAGAGAAGATGATGAAGAGCATTGGGTGGATATGGAATTGACTGTTCCTTCTTGCAAAAATAGAAAAATAAGACAGGAAATATTTGAAAGAATGTTGCTGCATAAGGTCCATTGTTAAACAGGTGGATTTGGAAAGACCAAAAACTTTCAATATCTAAAAAAGTGATACCGACGCAGGACAGTGATAAGAAATTATTTGGAACAAAGCCATTGTTATGATACTGACAGACTATAGGTTATCAATAACAAACTGATTTTGATGGTTTACAACTTGTTACCACTTTTTACATTTAACAGAGAGGACAGGAAAACAAAGAAGAAATAGTTACCGTTTCAATGTTTCTCTAATACATTTTAACAGAAGATGGACAAAAGACAACTTGATTTTAAACTTTTTATTTAAGACTTTTAAGACTCTTTTTAGCCTCAATGTTGCACAAATGTTTTAAGCCTACATGCCACAAGAAGGTAGGGATGGAGTCACAGGCATCGGACCATCAGGGTTAACCATTCATTCACGTCACCACAGCATTGCCCTCTCAATAAAATACTAAATTCTCACACAGAGATTGATGAAGTGAATGGAGGTGATCAGTCAGTCATGTTAGTTGAACTTCAGGCCAGTTATTTCAGGTGATAAGAACTACCTTAGCTACTGCAGACCAAGCAGGCTGGGGACCCGGGTCCAGAAGTGGAACCGAACCAGACGGCGTCATATTGGGCCTCTGAGCGGCTCTGGGGCTGGAGGGGAGCAGAGGGACGTGGGGATGGGGGGCTCTGGAGGATCCATCTGGACTGCACTGCTGCTGAGCATCTTGTTTTCTTCTCCAGTCCACATGTTGCGGCTCTTATGTTGGTCTGGACTGAACGAAGCGTGACTTCGCTCTGCAGACCAAGAGGAGGGGGACAAAGGGAACAAAATGCAATTTGTAATGGTATATGCAGAAGAGTGCTTAAAAGGAACAGTATACATGTATGGCAATGTATCAATGTATAAATTAATGATGTATAAAAATGGCTATTATTCCTTTACTGTTACGGCAATATTTTTGTTCAACCCCTTGAATTCAAGCTGAAACTGTACTCTTCAAACATCATGATTGCTGGATTTCAGATCCATTCTGGTGGTGTACAGAGGCTAAATGACAAAACTTGTGTGACAGTGCAAATACTTATGGAACTAACTGTGTGGTACATACAAGGGACAAAAATGAGATCTGACACGTGAGAATAATTTCAGCACTACACTACATTACGATGTGATGTACCTGTGGGTCTTCTCAGAGCTACTATGTCGTCCACTTCCTTGGGAAGCACTCCTGAACTGAGCCTCAAGCTTGGAGTAGATTCCTCCTGCATACTAGAACAGCATCCCATACAAAAGTAATGAGACCCAAAAAGATGCTATTGCATGCTATTCAATGACCACAACCACCACAGAAGCTTTCAAGTGCAACCCAGTTCAAGTCATATTACTTGTACATAACTTAAGTACAAAATAAAAATGCTTAAAGGCAGTAAGTATATAGAAATGAACACAAGGATGACCATTTTGGGAGCTTAGTGTTTACCTCTTTCACATCCTTGGATTTGTTTTGTTCTACATCACCAAACCTCAGTTTTGTGAGATGTCCGATAATTTCCACCATCCTCCGTTGATCTGAGACACAGGTCGGAGAAAGCAAAGCAGGAGCAAATCAATGCAAAAGCTTACAGATACTGAAAATAGAAGACTCCACGTGACATGAATAAAGGATCTATTTTTGGCCAATCACATCACTGCCATAGCTGTCAGAGCTTCTTTTTTAAACTAAGCAAATAAATAAAGTCTACTAATAACTTTGTTCCAACACAGCTATTACTATCAGGATATTGCATTTAGACAAAAATAGGGCATCACAGTTATTTTAGCGTGTAGCACTTCAGACAAGGGTGGAGAGCACAGTGAAAGGCATACCGTCTTCTCTCTGAGCATCCTGGTTGAACCGCATGGATCGGGAGCTGTCCCATTTACTCTTTTGGATGCTTACACTGTAACCACATCAAATTTCAGTTCCATGGAGCTAGCTTTTGTTGCATGATTAAATCTTAGTTATTTTGAAGTGAAGTATGATCAGAATGGAATGATTGAACAGATCACAAGCACAACATTTACTTGCGGAGTGAGACACTTGTGAACAAGATTCAGAGGGCGTTTGTTATGTATGCATTGCACCCCCCCCCTCAGGATTTGACAGAATGATCATAGTGCATGACTTATGCGTGTACTCACGTAAATGGAGTGGAATCTCGTGAGGCAGCCTGTTCGTAACAAAAACAAAGGAAATGGTCAGGGCTATATTTCGCTGGCCAACAGCGTACAGTACACACATTGGAAAGAGTGGACAGGAGACAGGAGACAGGAGACACACCTTCTCTACACTCTTCTCTTTGCGCTGAAAGTTGGGTGAGGAGACCTGCCTCTTCAGTGGTTTGTTTGATTTCCTTGCTTTCTTTGCAGCTAGTCGGGATGAAAAAGAAAGAAAAAAAAACTTTAGTGACAATAATATTTTAACATAGCAATGTCTGCATTATAAAATATAAAAATGTAAGCAAAAGACTGATGCCATCTACTGGCCACTCCTTGTAAAGGCAAATGACCTTGCTTCTTTGAAACCTCCTCTTCATCCCCAACCTCATCTTCAGTGACCTCTGACCCTGTGGTGTAGTCTTCATCCTCAGAGAGCAGAGACTGAGGACGCTGCAGGATGATACATTTATATCAAACACAGGACAGACACAACACATGGCAGAATCCACGCTACATTTATTTCTTTAATGCCATAATGGGGGGCAAAAAATGCTTTTCACAAACCAACTGCAGATTCCAGTTTTTCAGCAATGAAAACTGTAACAAAAATGAAAAAAAAAAAAAGTTTTAAACCAATGAACCATTAATAAAGCATGTCAAGTGTGGTTGAGAGGAGTACTCACAGCAGTGAGTTCTCCTGTTCTAAGACAGGACAGGACACCTGGCTCCAAAAGGATGCCGCAGTCTGTTGCTTTCTCTTCCACTGGAGGTGACTCCACAGGACTACAACACACACACACACACACACACACACAGTTCTAAGTATGTGATAAATAAGGCAGCTATATGGATCATTTTATACTTTGATTATCTTACTCGGATGCAGTATCAAGGGAGGCATGTGTACATACGAATATCTGCTTCATAAGTATGGATTTGGGGTAAACTTGTCCCTCACCTCTCAGGTTGTGGGGCAGGGGTCATACACACAGCATCCCTGTGAAGCAGGAGGTCATCGAGCAGTCGCGTCTGTGCTGTACTCACCGGATGGCCGCTGCAGTCACCACCATCCGCGGCACCAACAACATGATCCCGCATCTTACAACCCTGAACACAACACACAACCCACACTCACACACATTGGCTGGTTGGCTCTCCACAGCAGAATTAAACGCCAAACAAGGTCAGCATGTGTACACTCTCCTCCGACGACTTCTAGAAATAGCCTGACTGGCATGGAAGTTGGCATGGGGGCGTGCGGACATACCTTGGGCATGCATGTGGGGTCGAAGCGCAGCACTCTCTGGTTGCAGCAGGGGTAGATGCCCGTACCATGCCAGGCCTGCTCTGCCCCTATGCCTGCATACACCACCACCTCCGGGTGATATTTGCAGTGGGACAGCTCAGTGCATAAAAACGTCTGTTCAGAGAGATATAAGACACAGCTGCTTTGTCAACACAGTACAATACCAGGATACAAGGAAAAACATAACAAAAACAAAAATAAGCCAGTACCGGTATTTATCTTTTTTGTATTTAGTTATGATAAGGACAATGTGTGGTCTTTATTCAGTTGAAAACTGCTGATAAAAAAATAACTGCAAGCATTCCTCTTTTTATGAAATAAATGCGAAACTTCGCTGAGTCATAAGGCACATAAATGCGAAACTTCGCTGAGTCATAAGGCACATAAAGCTGACAAATAAATTCTGACTTTGGTTAAAGATCATCAGATAAAACAGTGTAATTTATCGATTTATAAGAACTTTATTTACTGGTAATAGCATCATGAAAAAAAAAACCTTTCCACAAACCAGCTGCAGGCTGTAAACTAACTAAACCAACCAGTCTTGTGTACTTTGACAATATGCTCACCTGTTTACAACAAGAGCAGGTGAGGGAGTTGATGGTTCCCCAGATCCTCCAGTAGACCAGCACCCATGACTTAAGCTCCTCATACAAACCATTCAGGAAGTCATGGATCTCCCAGCCTTTGTGCCTGAAGACCACACGATCGATTGATAGATAGATCGATAGATAGATAGATAGAGATACTTTATTGATCCCGAAGAAAATTAAGGACCAGAACTTCACACCTAATTCTGCCTCTTCAAAGGACAACCATGGGCATAGACTCTGCCACAGCATTTGGTTTAGCTGGAAAAACAGCAGAACAACAGGAACACACTTTTACTATGAAGACTTAAAAGGCCGCGGAGGGTCTTGTTCACCTGGTGTGAGTGTATATAATGTTGCCATGAGGGTCGATGTTGATTTTCCCTGGAACACAAGGGATTTTCCTCTCTGTGTCCTTGGTCAAAAGTTTGTGGCAGAGACCACATCTGGGAAGGGACACACAAAGTAGTAAAATAAAACTGAAACAGAGAACACGCATATCCCCATAACACTATTGTTTGGGTGCAAGTTAAAGCGAAATAGAGCAATGTGCCTTGAAAACATTACGCACATACAAATTATTAACGGGAGCTGTTTTGGAGTGCAAGTTGATTTTTTTTATTTTTATATTATCTCATACATAGTAGTCAGGTACCAGTAGTAGTAACAGTAGTAAGTGAAAGTGATGATTCAATCTAACTACCGGCGATGTTTGTCTGACCTGTACAGAGAGGCAGCACTTCCTGGTGAGTCGGAGTTCTCACGATCAGGTTCGAAGAGCCTCTCAATTTTCTTCTGAAATAATTTGCTTCAAGAGATATCATGCCCATTTATTGATAAGAATAATTTACAAAAAATATATATTCCCATAACATCAAAACCATGATATTGTTGGGAATGGAAAGGAAATTCAAAAGTTACCTTTTGAATTTGTCCTTTTTGTCCTTAATCTCATCTGCTTCGTTATGACTGAAGAGGTCAGCTATACGTGCAGCCAGGTTGCTGTTGATGCAGTTCATATTGCATGGTGTCGCTACAATGGCACTCATGTTTTTGTGACAGAACTGAATACAATCTTCAACCTAACAAGTCAGGAAAAGAAACAATTGTTGTAACTGTCTAACACCTTCCAATTGAAATACCAAGACAAACACCTTCTACATTAACATGCTGACACAGCACCATACCTCAATAATATAACTCACATTTATGGCCACCATGCATGCAGCATGCCATGAACACAAGATCACAATGGCTTCACATCACAACACTTACTAATGTATCCATCTTCAAGAATTCAGAGGAGATCAGGATTGAGATCACATTGCTGGGTTCTGTAACCAACAAACACCACAAAACCCACCACGTGACAGATGGCCAAAAGTAGAGCCCGCATGACACACACCACCACAAGCTCCCACACCAGAACAACACACAACACGGGTCACGACCCCACCCTGCACAGCACTACCAGACATGGATAAATAAACCAAGCACTGACAACCACCTAAAATGAGCGCTGTTAATATGAACAGGAGAACCCCCCCACCCCAAACACACACACACACGCACACACACACACACATACACACAGGCATTTGTGAGTGAAAAAAACCCCCCATAAGCTTGAGTTGAGTTTTACCGAGCTTGGGCCTCTCGTGGTGACTCTCGGTGTCGGCATTCCTCTTGACATAGTTCATGAGCCAGTCGAAAATCTGCACATCACAGTGCACCGAGATGTCCACCTCCTCCCAGCGCTGGGGGTCCACTGACAGGTACTCTGCGAAGTAGCGCATCTCACTGATCAGCAGATCCCGAGGGCACACAAAGTCCTGCTTCAGATTCTTAGCCTCATCGCACACGTGGATGACCATGTTATGGCTGTGAGGGGAGAATTAAACTCTTAGCACTGTAAACTTAGTACAAACAGGGACTCACCTTCAAACTATGACATTGCTATTAGCTGTTAGCATTAGTAGCTGATGTCCCTGACATGCCCCAGCTACAGCCAGCCAGCCTTACCTCTTCCCACTGTTCACCCTCTCTCCCTCTTCAGACGCCACATTGCTCTCGGTTTCAGCCGCTGCTCCTCTCCCAGAGGGTAAAACCGTAAGGCCTGTGCACAAACCACAGAATCTTCCGGTAAAGCCAGGAATGGTGCTCAAGAGTCTTATATTTTGGACACACCATAAAGATGCCATCTCTTATTTCCCATGTGATTGCTGGCTAATGCTTCCTCGACACATCTTGTTAATGCCCACCTGAAACTGAGATGGTGCTCTGGTTGGCACGTGCGTCTCCTGTGTCTCCTGTCAGCTCCAACAGAGACGACTTGATGTAGGAGGAGAGAGTGTCTGATGGTGAGCTCCCACCCACCGTCAGTGGGTTACACTGCTCATCCACAAGAGGGAAACTGCCAGTGTTTTTCAGCTCCTCGAACCTACGCGCACACTGCACACAGGAGAAAATGAATATGGGGAACAAAGGGGATATATCTCATAACATTAACATGTCTGAATCCATATAAATATTAAGTGAAACACATGCTGTACTTTTATATGATCTCTTGGCACCACCCTCCATAAGAGGCTAGTGCACCGGATAAAGGATGTTTTACTAAATTAGATAAATAAGGACTGTAGAAAAGGTAGTTGCAAGTGACTACTACTCCCTAACTAGTAATATGGCAAGATTTGGAAGTTGGAAGCTACATTTACCTCCTTCGGTGTAAAACCAGGGACCAGCTTAGCCACACTCTCCCAGTTAATGGGCTGTGGCATTCCCCAGAGAGAGCTGAGCACCATGTCCAGGACCAGTGTGTTGTTGTCATATGGGAAATTGTTGTTGACTGAGCACAGACGACTCATTCTGAGAGGGATACATATTTAAATGATTGTAACTGTGTAATAATAAAAAAGGAGCAGAGGGTAGCCCTGCAGTGCAAAGGACATAGTTTTGTAACACTGCCACTCTTCGACATTGTTAATCAGACGGTTTAAGCATACCCTAGACCAGTTTTGCGAGTCTAAATCAAACTCAAAACTGCTGCTATCATATCTTCAAAAGATACATAAATGTGTGCTCATGGCTGAGTGAGCTATCTTGACTTACTTGCTTATTCTAGTGGATGTTTTATTGCGACAACGTCCCTCGTCTGTCGGATGCCGTCACCAGATAACCTTACTTCTTCGGTGCGCCGGTGGGGAGGCCAGCTTTTTTCTAAAGTAACATGTAACAGTCTGTAACAAATGCTAAGTTACGTCGCTCAGCGGAAGACAAAAACAACTTATAGTAAGAGCTTGTTGGCGTACCAACCAACGTTAAGATAAAATAGCTAGCTACTGAGAATCAGTAACGTTAATCGATAGCTATGTTGACAGCCCAAAATTAAGACCATCATAATACTATGTTGAAAAGTTACTTACAAACATGTCTTATTCTTTGAGTGGAAGCTTTCGTAGTTTCAATGAATGACTAGAAACCCATGTGAGCATTCATTAACTAGCTAAGTTAGCAAACTACAAGTAGCGCCGCTGCTGCTGTATGGTAACGTTACTGTCAAAGAAGTCGGTTCTGAGCAAAAATCTAAATAGCTAGCTACTGCAGCAGCGGCCAACCTCCTCCCATCAAGAACACTGACAAAGTGCCAAAATTGATGTACGGGTAAGAGACGCAATCATTGCCACTCTGAGAAAGGGGACAGCTTACTTGGACTGTGGAGAAAGCTTAGGCGGGCGTAGCATCATCTAGCTGTTCAATCTATCCCTTGCTCGTGCACTTCCGGTGCCGCAGTGCAGCAGGTGCAAATATGCGTCCTCGTTGCTTGGTGACAGCATGACCTCCACTACCATCCTCCTCTCTCCTGCTCCGACTTTATTTTCTTGAACAATCAGCCCTTGCTGACGTTACCTTCGTGGCAGTGATGATCTGTACATTTGCTTGTTATGGTCCGCGTTTGCAAAAGCGCTCGTCAAATGTTGACCTGAAGCTGGACGCATGCAAGGTCATGAAGTCATGAACTCACATATGGCTTAACAGTGTCATTGCTTTTGTATACCTCCCTCCCTCCCTTTTGTATTACGTATACCTCCCATAAATGTAGTCTCAAAAACGCTTTTACAAAAGCTTCTACCAACTCATGATGCCACTATATGTTTTGGCAACACCACCATCTGCTGGTGAAAGTAAAACCTCACAGATTGCTTGTATTACCGCTAGATGGCCGTATTGTACGAGTTAGTTAAACGCCATAACTTCATTGCAAGTCATCAGAGGCATGTTTGCTTAATTCACAGATCACCCTTTCTTCTTCCTGGTTAACTTGGTTTGTTACAAAACCATTCGTTCATTAGGGTTTATCATCACTAGATTACAGATTTTAACAGTGGAGTTCAGAAAGTCATATAGGCCTACAGCTGCATGTGAACAGTAGGGCCTATACTTTTCATATGGAGTTGGTGGGCTACACCACAGCATAGACAATGGATTATTTTAGGCTACTTGCTAAAACCCCATCATATTGTGATAGTTTTAAGAATAGTATGACTGCCACCAGATCTTTTGATGATGTCAAGCTAGGCTCATTGAAGTCAATTGAAGTATTTAGTGTTAAATATGGATTATGCTAGCAACCTGCTTTCAGGATAAAACTGGCAGCAGGACTCCTGACAGATGCCTGGTTATTTTTTTATTTAACATAGAGAAATCACTGGGGTCACATTCAGACAAGATAGTTTATGGACATTTTTATTCCCAAAATATTGGCTAATATGTACATAATTACATAGTTGTAAATGTGTCAAGAAGAATTAACAGGCAAAAATGAAATAACCGCAGAAAAAAAGTGCATATTTTCAGGAAGGATTCAAAATGAAGGGATGTAAAAGCATAAAATGGTTTTACTCATACATCACACTCAAATGGGTTAGCAAGAAAAGCCATCAATCTAAACTGGTACACATAATGTGGTTCAACAGTACGCCCTTGAAATATCATAGAGTAGACCTACACAATATGAGGCTGTTGCAGTATTAACAACGGAATTCCTGGAACATTCCTTATTTATGACCAGGGGTACACGTTAATGATGTTTTCAACTATTTCATAACAAGCAAAAGAACATTAACATCTCCTTCCTTGCTTATTTTATCAACAAACCCGATAACTGAACATGTGTTATGAGGGCACATAATGATTTGACATGTTATGGCTTTGATCTGACTAATTGTATGCTTCCACAATATCATGACCGCAATGTTAATCACAGCCGTATATAAAACGACAAACGCATAAAATAATTGTCGTTGAATCCACGTTTGTTTCTGTAGATAATGTTCACTGGGCAATAAAGCATGGTTGTGGGACTGTGTCATGTACCAGCATCAGTGAGGGGCCTAACTACGTTGCAGTGCAGCCACATACAGTTGGATTCTCCCACTCCCACTACTAGGACATGGACACGGGAACACAAGTCACCTGATCTGGCGACAGGGAATGAAGTGAAACCACACACAGGGCTTCCAATACATTCTATAGTGCATTCCGCACACTAAGCACACACAATCACACGTTCCTACAGCAGATCCATCTTTTCTGACATCATGACTACTGAGGCAGGGGCACACGGGGCTGGCGTTTCCCGGAATACTGACTCCAACATCTCTTCCGGGCAAGTTTGCGGCAGCACCGTGGTGGGGTTGGAGCCAGAGGCAGAGGCCAGACCTGGCTGGGGGGCCTGCTGTTGCTGCTGAGCCAGCCTCTCCAGCTCCGCATGCCTCCTACCCCTCCTCTTGCCAAGGACCTTCACGTAGTTGGCAGGGACCAGGCCTGTGGTCTGGCCATCCAAGCTGGCCAGCAACCAGCCACGAATTCGAGGCTGTTGCTCTGCAGGTGTGGAAAAGAGGGAGAGAGGGGGTGGGGGCAGAGAAGGAAGACAAGATGGGAGCATATGAAACATAATAAAAAATAAAAAAAAAACACTGTTTCAGATGAAGGACATCCCTGAGGCCAGGTTCACATGCGCTGCGCTCGCCACTAGGTTGCTCTTGGTTGAGGTAATGTCCGAAATTTTTTTGTTGTGGTTGCTGCCAGGCTCAGTGTAAAAGACCTATAATTTACAGTGTGCTGCGGTCAAAGTTCAACATGGTTCAACTTTGACCGCGGCAAGCGCAAGAGCGGCAAAATGCAGGCCAGTTGTTGCGCACACAAGCCACTGACAATCATGGGTTTCATAGCGCAGCGCTGCCGCTTGCGCGTACAATGTGAACCGCCCTTGAGGTTGACTGAGATTTGTTTGCTTTTCTAAGGTATGACAATCATTCTCGAGGGCAATGAAACAAAATGAGGTGACTGAGATTTACAAAACCACATGCTGCCACACACTGCCACCCTCGTCCTTACCTTTGGGTGCAAGGTTGAGCATGTCTCCAGTCTGAAAGGAGAGCTCCTCCTCAGAAGCAGCTGTGAAGTCAAACTCTGCTCGGGCCACAACATGGTCATCCTCTCCATTCGCCCAGTTGGTGGCTGGAATGAAATTTCTAAATTAAACATCTTGAGAGTGAACTGCTATGCTCTAATGTCCTGCAAAAAAATAAGGGTCCTGAACTTTTTGTCTGTGTGTACTTGTTTTCACTACACATGTAGGAGCTAACTATTTCTATTTTTAAATAAAACAGTGTCATATTCTGTCAGAAAAAAATGTTACAGCAACAATAAAACATGGTCAAGCTGCATGGATGTGAAACAATTATTCTCATACAACATCACTCCAAAAGGTTTGCACCTGTTTCCTCTGCCCCCTCGGCAGACCGTAGAAGCCTCCAGATCAGGTAAGGGCCTCCAAGGACCACTGCAAAGAACAGGAAGATGGGCCACGACTTCACTGAGTCGCCCCGAGGTTCACTCCTTGCTCCACCTGATGAAAGGGCAATAGTAGCTGTGGCCTCACTGTCGGCCCAAAGATCCTCCACCTCTGCGTCGCGTCGTAGTCCTAGAAGCCTCTGTAGTCGACGGTACAAGTAGCGCAACGTGCGCACCAGCGCAAAGGCTGACAGTACTTTGGCAAAGTGTGCTCGCAGTCGGGAAAAGTGGTTGGCTACATCCAGTACAGCACGGAAACTGTTGTATACAGCTGAAAAGGTGGCGTCCATCATCATACTCACAGATGAGAAGGCGTGGACTATACTCTCGATCGACTGAAAGGCCCCGCGGCTACTCTCCTCCGCCTGTTGGACGAAGCGGCTAGGCTGTGTCTCCTCCATGCCAAAGCGACTGTAACCCAGAGCACCTCCACTCATTCCATACCCTCCATAGCCGTATGGACTGTAGCCACCATACATGGAGGTACCATAGTGGCCGTAAGATGATGGATAGGAGCCGAAAGTTGGGCGGTAGGACTGCTGGACAGGTCTTGGCGGCAACGGAGGTGCGACCCGTGTCAGACCAGGGGGGACTGAAGTGGACGGACCTATCGGCGTCGGTGACCCATGTCCAAAGTCTGTGGAACTAGATTAGAGGAGTAACATTATGGTAACTTGAACATCAGTGTGCGCAGGCTATTACATAATGTTATTGCGAACAGTTAAAAACACAAATTAGTTTTTGTCGCAGTCAACACCACTTGTGCTGAACAATGATTATCTGACCAGATAGATAACTTCGACGAACGTAATACTAATTAGTACTACTATATCATATATATGGGATCCTAAGATATAATAATATCTTAGGATACCATCTAGGGAGTGTGGCTAATCACCTGATGTTACAATTCAAAACTGCAAATAGTTCTTGAAATTGAAAAATAATAGGCCTTTCATAAGGTCATTAAATAGACACGTACACTTGCATGACTTACACTAGCATAGACCTAGTTGAGCAGCTAATTGCTGTCAATGCAAGTAAACAAAACAGGCCGCTAGGAATTGTTACTACAGCTAGCTAGCTTCCAAGCTAACTTACTATTGAGTGCCGCTAAGTAGTCACGTTAGGTATTTTCTAGGAAGTGAATTGATACTTACCGATAGTGCAGAGGTGCATTAACTGCTCCAGGAATCCGTCTCTCCCAAGGTTTAGGAGGAGGCTGTGACATCGTTCGAAATGGTTGTGAAAAAGAATCTAACTATCAAGAACCCTGATCCTCCGAAGCTTGCTAGCCAGCTAACGTTACTACAGCCAGAACCAAACTGGATACCTTCCGCATAACTGAAACGAATGGTGTCCAGGAGAAACCAATCGATTAGAGATTAGATCATCGTGACATTTTAAAGTGTTGATTAGTTCAGTCTGATGCATCATGCATTGTGCGATCAAGGCTTGACAGGGAGTCATGATGAACTGTTATTGAATCATCATCATACGGTGTTTTCCCCCTTTTCATCCATAATGTCAATGCCTATCCTTCTAATATCACAGTATGTTGGATTAAAATGTAAAGTGAACAATTTAAGCAAATGCTTATAAAATGTCTATGCGTGCTGCCTGGATATTCTTGTCCAGTTTTTTTAATTTGGCTGGTTGAGTGGTGCGCTAGTTCTGAACCCTGCGATAAATCCTCTTGTGTCCCTGTGCTTCCTCTAATAATTATGCAGATACCTTGACATAGTAATATTTCTGCGTGAGAAATGTGGCGTGTGAGCGTGCATGTGAACATGTTTTGCGTGTGTCTCACGCCCATTGCGACTTGAGAACCCTGGGGAGTGAGGGTGTTTGTGTGTGCGTTTGTAGGCTACAGAAGCATACAGTCCATCTGATGTGTCTGGACTCCAGAGCCGGACAGTAACGAAGTACATTTACTTGAGTATAGTACTTGAGTACTGTTTTGATTAATCAAATTTTTACTCAAGTACATTTGAGAGGCAAATATTGTACTCTTTACTCCACTACATTTCTATCCATAACTGTGAGTACCCGTTAGCCTACTTCTTCTAAAAAAAGGAAAAAAGAAAATTCTCGGAAACCCTCTGTTGTTTCCCTCTCAAACGTGATTGGATTGTGCAGGCGCCACTGATTGGGACAGCCTATCAGCAATCACCTTCAGCTTTCCGCCAAAGTCATTTAGATAAGAGATGAAACCATGGACGAAACAATGGATGAAGAGCAGCAGGTCCATCCCCGGAATGTGCCAACCTGTGGCCCCACCTCGCCAGACTATTTCAATTTTCTGAACAAGTTAATGGTACATAAATGTAAGCACTGTAGCAGTTAATGCAATATTTAGAAAATGTAGGCTATACTCTTGTAGCCTACTCTTGATACTCAAGTACTTTTAAAAACAAGTACTTCTACTTAAGTAGACATCTGACTGTTGTACTTTTACTTGTACTTGAATAAAATTTAGCAAAGGTAACACTCAGTCGCGGTGGTTAAAGTAGCCTATTAGTAAAAGTTAACATGAACTTGACACTATTATCAGTCACACACACACTGGAAACCACAGAAAGCAAGTGAACATGCACATAACAACACTAAAACATGACTTTTATCTCAACCATAAACAGTCCCATGAGCCTTTGTGCTAACTAGCTCAACTAGAATGGTGTCTCCCCCCTCTGGTCGCTACAATATTTTTAGAGAAAATAATTGTCAATCGGTCACATTTGACCACGCAACAGGAGGGTTAAAATAGGCCTATCCGTATAGCCTAGGCCTAAGCTACTACTGTAGTGCAGGGTCAGATGTTGGTACCACCACCTTTAGGACTGTCTTTATAACATTAAGGATGTCCGATAAGTAGGCTATCATAGAATAACATTCCCGCTAGAAAAGTATGTTCGGGCCAAAATCCAAACATCTGGATATAGCCTAGGCCTACAAGTTCAACCAAAATGTTAGAGAGATAGAGGCCTAACCCAAACCACCAAAAAAACCTGACTTCTAGCGATATGGGCTGTGGCATGCAAGCGCCTCAATGATCAGGTCCAGTATGTAGGAAATAATGGAAAATAAACTGTAACCATTCCAAAAATGATCACCATATGTTGTCAGAGAGTAAGGAAACACGATTAATTGAAAACCCCGTAAAACACATGAAAAAAAATGAATTACGGGGAATTTTCGTTTATGTTTTGAACGATTAATTCTAGAATAGCGTATTAATAATGGGCTAGCGCGTCCTCCTATTTGGGTTGCCAAATTAGCAAAGGCCAACTGTCAACAGCTGTCAGTTAGTCATGAACGCCTACGAGAGGCAGGCAAATTTCCAAAATTAAAACAAGAAACAAATTAAGTGGACATCGGAGGAGCTTCCTGAGATGGTGACGTCTTTGTCAAACGAAGAATATCAAGTCTGACGCAGAGCTGGCCATATTTCTCCACAACAGGTAGCCTAGGCTAAACTTCATCTGCATCGCTAACTTCAGCTAAATATGTTGCGTTGGTTAGAGAGGCATTTTTTTCTTTTCACTGTTTCCGTAATGTGTAGCTGGGTCATGGTTGGAGAAACGTTCAAGCAGCTGAAGGTCAACTAACGTTAGCTAAGTCTTCATTACATCTGGCAACCCAGAAGAGGCTCACGTCTGGTAGTCTTGAGAACGTTCACCAGTGTTTTGATTTTGGCCTACAGAACGTTCGGTAACAGTCCTACAAATCGCACCTTTAAGCACACTATGTGGATATTTGATTTAGTTTATGGAGTTTTTTATATTGATATACTTTTTCTGCTGTAAGTGCATGTTGTTTGTGATGTATACTGAGACCTTGGATTTCCCCTTGGGGATCAATAAAGTATCTATCTATCTATCATCTATCTACCATCCATCCATCCATCCATCCAACGAATGGTGGCGCATAAAACAGTCAGCAGAGGGTGCCCGTGCACTGACGAGACCCTGAAATGCCAAGCAGCCTGGTCTATGTCGAAATGGTTCGGTCATTATTTTCATGTATGGATTGAAGACAAACAATATCTTTCCGATCGGCAAGCAAAGTGAATGGATAGGAAAATATGATCCTATTTGCTATCCAAATATCTTGAATTGTGGTGGAATATCTGTGATTGAGTGGCTATTTTACTGCGTTAAAATAAACCAATCGCACCTTTTATGCCTAAATATCGGCGAAGTCTGTAGACTAGGCAATTTCTTGAATACGAAATAGTCATCCGGTTTATTGATAGGCAACTTTTTAAGATGTGGATTTATGAAATGAAGTTGTGAGCGGTTTTCCCTGCGCTGCAGACCAAAAGTTTAGAATCCCCTCTCAGTTAAAAAATAGGTGACAGTCATTGAGTAGCCTAGCTAGGCTGCGACTTGGGTGGGTCTGCCTAATACAAAGTGAAAGTGGTTGAATGTGGGCAAGACATAGGTTTGTGACGTTAGCTGTGGTTCGTGTTGTTACTGCTGTTCTCATACTCCGTAGACCCTATACCGATGAGCACTCTTTGAGAAAGGAGTTTAGTGATGTCACTCTTGTGTGGGAGAGATTTGGGATACATGGGAGTCAAGGTTCTAAAGTGTATAGTCTATATCAAAGATTCTAGAACAGAGCTCTGTTCTAGAATCTTTGGTCTATATCACGTCACTGTTATGAGTGGGCGAGTGAAAACCGCTTTCTCGAGCGCAATACTTATATTGACCTTTACGCTTTACACCCCTTCCCCATCACATACTCCCACTGCTCACCCACACATGTTCACTCACTGCTTGACCACCATTGCATCAGTACCTGTGCATAGGCAAGTGTAGCAGGCCAGTAAAAAAACAAAAACAAAACAAGAAACAGTGTAAAGTAGCCATACTGATCAGAATCACATTAATTACAGCACCCTCCACATCTATTGACGCACCTGGTAAATAATAAAGAAGGATATACAATCACTTTTGGCAATTTATCTGAAATTCACAATGAAAAGATTTAGGGGGAAAAATCGAATCTTCAAGGGAAGCAAATTTATTCTGAGAATATAAAGATCATGTTAAAACACACGCCACAATTGGCACACCTGTTGCACAATTGGCCAACCCAGAACAATCATTGTAATGCCTCCCTTTTCCAATAAAAAAGTTAAATGATAAGAGACAATCGAGGTTCTTGTTTTTTTTAGACTGGGTGATCCCAAGATGCTACAGTTATCTGTGTCTCCAACACAGATACTTTTTGCCATCTTACCATCCTTGTAACTGTGCGTAGGGGCAAGATGGGTCCTTTTCCAGGCACGTTTGTAATAGTTCAATTTGATTGGAACTTTTTTAACCATTATTTTAATGGCAATTAAGGGCATTTTTGGGTAGTGCCCGTTTGTTCAATAATAATTTCCTTAATTTAGCAGCGAACGAAGCTCGGCGGAAAGAAATTCATCTGGCGAGAGTCAGGTTAGCGAAATCACGCATTGTGTTTGTACCTTTTCTTATTATTCTTCTGCTCTGAAAGTCTATGGCAGCCCATAGAACCCTCTAGTAAAAAGTTGTGAAATATGGCACATTGATTTGGGAAATTCCCATAATTCATTTCACCAAGTTTTATGTCTGTACCACAGGCACTCTAGCGCCACCAATGGGTCAATGTTGGCGTTGCATCCATGCACTTAACCTTTGAACCGCATGCCTGATTTTGAACATCCAGGTATGTTGGAATCCTTGGATGAGGCCGAACTCAAAGCACCCCATCATGACTCAATTTCCGCCATGTTGGACCTTCCACCATATTAGATAAAAAACACTAAAAGTTTTTACAAAGTTTGTCCAATTTTCACGACAATCAGTTTGTCCGATTTTCAGACCAGGCCTTACAAATGCATTATTTTTTGGACCCATATTCAAAACTGGTTGCCTGTAACAACCAATCAAAATTGATGGTGAAGCTGCCAAACAGGAAGTGAACTGATATCTCAGCAAGACTTTCACGTATCAAAACCTAATTCGGTACATGGGCTCGGGACCCATTTAGGAGGAGGCTCAATAAATCTGGTGACTTTTGACCATAGGGGGCACTTTAATCACAGGAAGTAGGCTCATACCTCGGCAATGCTTTCACGTATCAAAACCAAACTTTGTTCATAGACTCAGGACCACATCCTGTGGACGCACAATACATTTAGTGACCTTTGACCACTAGGGGCACTATAATTATCAACACTTTCACCTTTCGAAACCAAACTTGGTATGAGGACTTGGGACCAAATCCTGAGGATGCACAAAACATATGTTGACTTGTGATCACTGTGGGGGCGCTAGAGTTAGGGAAATTAGCTCATATCTCAGCTAGGCTTTCACATATAGAAACCAAATTAGGTATGTGTATGGGTGTGTGTGTGTGTGTGGGGGGGGGGGGGGGGGGGGGGGGGGGTAATGAGGTGAAAAGAAAAACCCTGATGAAGTGTGGGGTTGATGAGATTAGGTATGAGGAAAAGTATGATATTCAGTATACTGATGGCTTATAATGAAGTTGCATATAAATGGAAAAAGCTTTGATCACATTAATTTTGTGTAAGAGATTTTCAACGTGTGCCAATAATTATGGCATGTGTGTAAAAATATAATATAATATATAGAGTTGTGCTCATAAGTTTATATACCCTGTAGATACACATGCTAAAGTTGACTAAAAAGAGGAATAAAAAGTAATCTTTTGGAAATTGATCTTAATGCCCAGAAAAATCCAACCTTTAAGGACACCAATTTTCTTTGTGAATGAATAATGTATCATAAATAAATAAATGTTTTTCCTTAAAAAACAGGGGTCATAAGTATACATACCCCTATGTTAAATTCCCATAGAGGCAGGCATATTTTTATTTTTAAAGGCCAGTTATTTAATGGATCCAGAATATGAATCCTGATAAAGTTCCCTTGGTGTTTGGAATTAAAATAGCCCCACATCATCACATACCCTTTACCATACCTATTGACATGGTTTTTATTTCAGTTAGCCTCATAGCTGGTTTGATTTTTCATTAAGAGATGATGATCTTATGGAAAGTACCCCATGCCAATCGTGAGATATGGTAAAGGGTATGTGATGATGTGGGGCTATTTTAATTCCAAAGGCCAAGTGAACTTTTTCAGGATGCATTAAGGCATTAAGATCAATTTCCAAAAGATGATTTTTTATTCCTCTTTTTAGTCTTATTTTTAATGGATGCCAATAAATGTGGAGGGTGCTGTAGTTAGACCAGTTGCATTTAGTAATAGGATATTTAGAACAAAAAGAAAAAGAATAGGAATTACTATCCGACATTATGCTTTAAGCAAATTGTGTCTCATGATTTGTTTGATTTATGGTGGGTTTGTTGCTCTAGTTTATGACTGTTTGTCTGCCATGAAATGTCTCCCTTTTTTGGTTTGTTAAGTGATGTCATTCAGTGAGTGATGTCAGTGTCAGTCAGCAATTACGTTTAAGCATTCAAAATATGCATAAGGTACTTTTTCCAAGCACAGGTTCCTGGCTGGCTTGAGTGACTGATGGTACACTGCTTTAGGGTTACGCTCTGTTATCAATAATTTGTCTGGCCTCTCCTCACGTAGACTGATAAGCATTTGACAGCTTTGTTTAGATGTGATGTAATGGTTTCAAGAAAAGAAAAACAAACCAACGGAACTTAAGCAATGTATTCATACCGTGTTTTTATGCATATGCAGCATATCAGCTAGGATGACTAAATATTCCAGAACTCTGGCCTATTTGTCACACAGGTATGGTCCTGGATATGGAGTGAACATTGAGAAGATGCAGGCATGTATTGTTTGCAGCTGAATTTACAGGTTGTGGGGATTTTCCCTGTGTGCTGAAAGATGAGATTGATATGGCATGTGGAAACATTTCAGTCAAACTCAGAGCAAATGTCTGTAATTAAATGGTGCTTTGAAAACTCTCAGGAGACTCTAAGCACACAGAGTTCCTTCCATTCTCTCTGTGTGAGTTCTTCTCATAGAGGAATAGTCAATGTGCATGACTTGTTAAGTCATCTCAAGGACAGTCAGTAGGCATATTCCGGCATAATTCTTACTACCATTTCACTTGGAGGTTCTCAAAACCATGTAGAACCAACCATATAGAATGCAAATAGAAGTAGTAGAAATAATACTTCCTGTTTTCTCCCGAGGTAGTGTACACATGTGTTGGCTCTCCGCTTTTCAGGTAAAGGCTGCCGTCTGTTATTGCTTCACCTGAATGAGTGAGTTTTAAACCTGCTTGTCCACCCCCCCCCCCCCCCCCCCCCCTGTGAGGTAAGCCACGCCACCCCGTGAGGCCATGCTGTGTGACGGGGCTCATGAGGGAGGGGCCTTACTGGAACTGAGGCTCGACCGGCTCCGTCACCCTCCTGCATTTGGCAGGGAGCCAGGGCAGAACCTGCGCGCCTCTTAAGTGTCAATGTGAAAGGACCGTGGTCCGGCAGCCCTGCCCACGATCAGATTTCAATTACCACAAGTATGTCACCTGTGTGCTTTTCCTTTTTCAAATGCCCTGGCGGAGAGCCAGGGCAGAAAAGCTGTGTTCATAAAGAGAGCACACCAATGTCTTTGGTTCACATGTGCAAACATTCGAAGAGGGAAACATGTAAAAACTGGAGACTGCTAGGCCTATATTAGGACATACTTTTCATTGCAGGCTAGATGACAAAGCAGAGAAAATGGTGACATGACTTAACACTTTTCTCAGATGGGTCATCTTACTCCCACCCATAATGGGAATCATTTGATAATTAATCATTTTCATGGCTTAGGCAACGTATAGGGAGCATTATTTAATTCTTGGAGGTATGTATTTAAAATCGTTAGACTGTTGAGAATCTGACTGTCTATTCCTTGACTGCCCTTGTGGACCTGTGCCCAAGACACATCATGTTGCTGTGTAGATGTGAGGAGTGTGGTTTGTAATGCTACCGATAGACAGGAAGTCAAATTTTTTTCTGCTTTTCTTCTTTGGTCATGATAAAAAACTTCTTGCACGTCCTGTATTCTCTGGTATTGACATTTCCTAGGAAAGAATAAAGCGTGTAATTCAGACAAATAGTAAAAAAAGTACCTCAAGGTGAGGAAACATTAAATTCTATGTCAAATGATTGATCAGGCTGGGAAAAAAGCACCAGCTTTTTCTTCATCATCTGCATTTTTATGAAATTGTATTGTGTCAACCAAACCATATAGAAAGTACTAGAGAACATCAAGAAATATTTTCAAAAAAATCAAGAAGGCAGCAAACTGTCTTTCTAGTTTTTTTTCTGGCTTGGTAAAACACATTTCTTTAAAGCATTTTCAGTCCTGATTGTATAAGAATAACTGGATTTGATTGGCTAAATGTCTCTAAACCCATCTGTTCATGTCATATACTGAATCAAGCATGGGAGAAAACAATCCATAAAGATTATTTTAATTTGGTGCTTAATGCAACTACTGTGAACAACACCCAATTCTTCCAAAATGTGTGCAAATCCAGTGTGCCCTCAGTGTCAGCAATGAACTCACTGGAACCTCTGGTCACCTGGCATTGTAACCTGGTTTACATCCTGCTTTCTTTTTGTAAGAGGAAATAGCAATGTGTCCTTTACCTGTTTGCCTTTGTGAGATGATGTTGTTGATGACAGCTGACACCTGTCAGATAGAGGATGTTGATCACTGATCTCATCTTCACTGGTTCAGTCTTTCTGTGGTTCATTTTGTAGAGCTTGGTAGTGACCACATAGTCATGGGTTATATCCAGGGAGCAGAAGTAAGTAGCCTATATAGTGTGAACTGTGCTATTGGCTGAATAAAGGTATTTGTTTGTTATATGAATAAATATGATATTTAAGGGCCTGTAAAGTGCAAGTAGAAACTCTTTTCATATTTTCATATCATTAACTCTGATGCACGGTCCTATCCTGTAGACACATACAATGTATTAAGTTTGATGTCATGATAACTGCCAAATGAAATCAAGCACTTTGAGTAACTGACACTTCAAAAACTTTACAGGAACGTTCCCTCTAAAATATCAGTTTCTCTCTCTTGTTCCTCTTCTTGAGCTACTTCCTGGTTGTCAGCCATTGAGAGGCATCAGGGAGCATGTCACAGGGATTAGGCTATGCCAAACACTTTATCTATGGGTCTTAACAATGGGATGATGCACGCTAACATGGCTTTTAGTGTATTACAGTAGCAATGAAGTAACAATAGACGGCTCTTCCCAGTGCATGTTGAACAGGACCTTAAAAGAGATATTTGACAAAAAGATCTTGACATTTTTTCATGAAAATATGTTATTTTTTAACCAAGCTTATGCTCTGGGTTTTTCTATAATTTCACAAGTGGCCAGTTTATCTGAAGAAGTAATTTACTTAAGTGTCCTTATGCAAAAATGACTTAATTTCTAACCACAATTACATTTTCCAAATATTTCAAATGACACGATGAAAACTTGCCTGTTTTAATTGAAAACAACAACCCCTAGCAAATTATATTTGCCAGTTCTTCCGGTAACCAAATCATGACTAACTATTTTGCCGTTTCTTTTGCCTGGCGGTCGGCCATTTTGGATTTGCCAAATTTCCCATATTGCAAAAGAAAGTGGGCAAGTTGCATCAGTACACCAGTATAGGAAATCACAAGTCCAGAAACATGCAGTTGATCTATAACCATATCTATTGCCGTGGGCCCACAGACTACACTGGAATTGCTGTTTGTCTGCCAAAATATAACTAATTTGATATGTAATCCTTCAGACCTGTTGTAAGAAGGATCAATTGAAGAGTCAGAGGAAGAAAATAATTGAAAATCTTTTTTTATTAAGAAAAACATTTGAAACAAAAAGACTGTTCTGAATATAAAACTATTTCATTTAACATCCATAACAATAATATTGCATATAAAGACAAAAAAATTGTTACAAGCCAGTGCCATAAAACAGATCAAATGGAAGAAAAGACAATGTTGCTAGGGCAACATGACAAAATTGACACTCAAACATTTGAGTGTCACTGTTGTTCAATCATCATTACAATTCCACTTAGGTTAAAACTCTGAGCCATTTACCTTCTCTATTTATGTATATTTGAAGCACATTTGTGTCACTTTGAGAACTCTGGAAAACATGTTTTCGGTATGACATAGCCATTACTTTAAAATTTCCAGTTGGAACATAATTATCTTGCCACTATTGACAGTTTTGCAATTTCATTTTTCAATACAAGTAACAACAGCTTTAATGTTTTATGTATATACACATCAAAGAAAACTGCCATTAAACCCTTGTTCTCACCTCAATCCCCAGTTAGACGTGGACAAGTAACTCAATGACAAAGAGCACCAGAACACCTCCTACATTCATCCAAAGAGACAACCGGACGAGATCAGCGAAGAGAACCACCTTACACTACTTATGCACATACTGATTTACTTTCTTTATCAAATAAACTACATTCTCCATCTGACAAGACTTGTTTTTCAAACAGCCACCTTAAGACCACCTCCTTCACCACTGGACTACAGCTGGGCCTGGTCTTGGAAGTACCACAGGGCGTCTTGGTCTATGGTGCTTTGGCCATTGGCGGCCTTGCCCACAACCTGCCTCAATGCCTCTTGAGCGCTGCCGTTGTTGGCGGAGCAGGAGTGCAGGGTGGTGTAGGACTGCTGGCAGTCTGCTATGGCGGAGGCGGAGGGTGCCTGGACCGTCATGGCCACGGGCTGCTCCTGCTTTGGGAGGCTGGTGCTCACCTGGTTCCCAAGGAGGTTCTGTATGAATTCCCCTTCGAAGTTCTCCATGAAGGGAAAGCCACCGCCAGCGTTCATGGAGGCAGTACAGGACTGCTGCACAGTGTTGCCCCAGGTGGACTGCATCATCACCTGGTCGGAAGCTGCTGTGGCCTTTCGGCCAAATGGACCCTGGTTCTCTTGTCGGATCTGACCCATAGCGGTGGCGACGGCGCCCTGGGGATCAGCATCCAGGCAGGCCAGGTCACCCACACTGAGCTGAGGGAGGCTGTTGTTGCCGGTGCTTTCACCCGTGCCAGTGTAGGCTGAGCTTGAGTGCAGCAGCTGCTGCTGCTGCTGCTGCATGCTAGCCCCGTTGCTGTGGCTAACAGTTGTGTTCGAGACAGACGTGCTCATGCGGATGCTGTCCAGGCTAAGGTTGGGGTTAGCTTGCCAGTGGTTGACTTGCATGGCGGAGGGTTGCAGCGGCTGGGAGTGATGCATCATGGGGCGCTGAGTGCCAGGCTGGTAGGGGTAGCCATGTTGTCTCACCAAACCACTATTGACATGGCTGGTGAATGCATTTTGAGGTTCTGTTAAGGAGCAAAGAGAGGAAATTGCCAATCCGTGCTTTAAAATGCACATAACTTTTGTAATCTTAGCACATTTAGCAATCTTGACACATTTAGCAATCTTAACCTCTGCTTACCCTTTTTAATAAATTGGGACATCACGCTGGTCTGTGGAATGACCTTGGGTCGATTCATTGGGTTAAAATCTTTATGGAAAAAAACAGACACTTTCAACTTTCTCATCCAGAGCATGCTTAAAATGGTCTCTTATTTACCAGCTGACATAAGCAAAGTCTACGTGCTGGAATACTTGACATGAGGAGACGTATGCGGATCTTACGCTGGAAATTGGAGAAACTCTTCATCAGGTCTTCCCTCCTCCTCTTCTTTTCCTGGCAGCCATAAGGATCTGCAGGGAAAGAACAATCATCAGTAAACTATACTATGATTACTTATTATCAACAGTTTCAGCTGACACTTAATGCCTTAATTCATGCATGTGTCGCACTTGAAACAATTGCGAATCAGAGAAACTTCCACGGTTTAAAGGTTCAGGCCTTCATGTCTGTCTACAGGATGTTCTGCTTTGCCCCATGATGCACACTCTACTCAAAGGAAAAGGGTGCAGCTGCCCAGGGTTGTGACCTCTCACCTTTGTCGTCCGGCAGATAGCGGAACTCCATGGGCTCACTGACCTCCTGGTCGGTGGGGCGTCGCAGCTGCATGCGCACAGTCACCGGCGTGGTGATCGATGTGGTGTAGTAGGGCGGCGTTCGGAACACGATGGCCACCTGACGGTGGACGTCCGCCTGCGAGAAACTACCCTTGGCCTCCCAGCTTTGACAGAAGAAGCGCACCTCGATATCGTCTACAGGAGGAGGGATGAGGCGATGTTGATGAGTTAGGGGAATGAGAGGTGTTAGACATGAAAGATCTGGGCTCTGGATTATGACCAGTGTGGAGTGAGGAGAGGGAATGCATGATGGTGAAAGAATGTCAGGAAAAATGACATCAGTCACAAACAACATGTTTGCATGCTTCCAAAACATATCACTGGGAACAACATGTAATAATAATAATAATAATAATAATAATAATAATAATCACAATAATCACTGGGATAACAAATAACTCAATAATTTCTTCTGCACACCAACCTTTCTGGACTTTGTCACAGAGCAGGAAAATCTCATCGCCGCCCTTGACGCTTCCGCTGTTCTTGTTGACACGGCAGATGCGCAGCTCCGCTGTGTTGGGGGCTCCTGGAGAGACATGGAGGACGGGGGTCAAAGGTCAGTGCATTAGGGCGAAAAGTAAAACATAGTATAGGCCAGGGAGAGATGTATACACACTTATGTGCATTTCACACTCAAATCTGGAGGAAAGGTTATCACTAGGGAGAGGGAATCATCAGATGTGGCCTTTTGAGGTGATTCTTCTCACCTGTGACTCAGCTATCCTTAAATCGCTTCATCTGTGCTGACTCATGTTGATATAACAGTGGAACATTTGCTCACGTATAGAGTGTACAGAATCCCATATATATATATATATATATATATATATATATATATATGACTTCCTATCTGTTTGTACATGTACGGAACTATAGTTTAATCTCCTAGTCCTCCACTTGTGGGTGAGCATGTCTCCAAATGACATATCAGATGATCTACATGGCTCCCATGGTCAAGACACAAGACCAACCATTTTACAACATGGCCATGATCATGAAGAGAAATCTGAAAAATCACAAGTCTGCGCGCAAAAGAGGAAGCAAAGACAACTGTGCGCCACACAGAAGTGGCCAGGACCAAACACTGCTTCCTCTTTTTTTGTCAGGGACTCTGTTAAACCTTAGAGACGCACAGGCAAAACAAAGGCACAACAGTGTTATATAGAATATATCAGATACTACAGACGCAAGTGTGTGGTTCACACAACACACACACACACAGCACTCTCCCTGCTGGACCTTACAATGAGTCTCCTCTCTCACTCTCTCATTCTAGGAACTGCGAGTTTGTGTTATCTGTTACTACAGCAGCCTTGGGGTTAAAAAAAAAGCTCAGTGTTCGTTCAGCAAACTCTTTCTGTCACAGACTTCCTGTGCAGCTAGCCCATGACGCGAGCGAAAGTGAGACAGACAAGAGGACACCTTCGTTTCCTGTAGTATGCTAAGCAGTGCTGAGTACGTTCACCCTGCTGCTTCTTCTGTTGGAAATGCTACCGTGGCTACTCCCCTTGTCGCTTACACCATCAGCAAAGTAGGCCGAGAATATTCAAGGCATAGGAACAAGGAGACTAAGTGTCATGCAACTGCTGCAGTTGTGACGTGGGTGGGCAGTGTGGTGTGGTATGGTGAACTCACTGTTGTCGTAGATGGGGTTGGAGACGATAGGGTTCAGGGCAATGCTGAACTGACCACTCTCGTCCTGTAGGAACACTTGGAAGCAAAGACGCACCACGTTCAGGTCATACTCTTCTGTCTGTAGAAGCTGCTCTCGTGGAACTGAGGAGAAAAATGAAATGATGACACAAACAGACACACACATGGTTAATGTACAACAATAACACATGCAACATGTGATAATTCCAATGCTTCTGTCCAAACCTGAGTACTGAGTGCAAATGGTGAGGTTGAATGAGAAAATGAAAAGAGAGGAAAAGAGGAAGAGGTTAAAACAAAGGATGTAGAAGCGAAAGAGAAAGAAATCATCTATATGGTCAGACATACACTCAAAGCAAACGCTGGATCCTAAGAGTCTCCCTTGGGAGTCGCTGTTCGACTCATGACTCATGGGTAGCACCCCTGAGCCCACGGGAGCAGCCGCAAGAAGTCACATTTGCAACGAAACACATTTGCAAACACATTTTCAAGAGCTGTCACCTCGACTTGTTCCCCCACACGCTCACACATAAATACACCACACGTATATATATACACTCCCCCGCACACATGCCAAAGATGTCGCGAAAAATGGTTACACCCACACACATTCTCTCTCTCTCTCTCTCTTTATCTCTCTCTCTCTCTCTGCTCGGTTTCACACTCTCTCAGGAGTCTCTTTCTGTCTCTCTCTCTCCCTCTTCTCTCACTCGCGGCTATCCCACCCACGCGGTGTGTGTCAAGGGTGCTCTGCTCACAGATGTGATGTCAGAGCAGGTGGAAAACATGGCCCTCTCATTTCAAACTGCACACAACCTGCGAAAGGAGAGCAGCCCGGGGGCCGATGACGACTCACAGACCAAGGAGGCCCACAGGTCTGACGTCTCTCCACTGCCTCTGCGAAAACCACAAGGGTGCACAGCAGCGCAGAGCAGAGGGACCCAAAAGCATGGAGGAGAAAGAGGAGGAGGAGGAGGAGGAGGAGGAGGAGGAGGACAGGGCGGAGATGAGGAGCTGACGAGAGTGAAAGAGAAAAATGTGTGTATGTGTATGTATGAGTGTGCGTGTGTGTGTGGTGGGCAAGTGTTTTGAGTGTGGTGGAACGGACAGAAGTTAGAGCAAGAGTGTATGAGAGTGGGGTCGGGGTGCACTGAACAGGTGACAGGTGATGGTTGTTCTGTGAGAATTGCAATGTTAGGGCAAGTGTGTGTGTGTGTGTGTGTGTGTGTGTGTGTGTGTGTGTGTGTGTGTGTGTGTCACATAGAAAGTAGACTGAGATGCAGATGGCCTGAGCATGCAGGTGGGTGCTGGTTTGGGTTGAGGTTAGTGCAGGTGGGTGGGTTGCTGAGGTGCAATCTGCGTGTATGCATAGTGAGAAAGAGAGACACAGAGAGAGGAAAAGCAGGTGTAAAGTCTCCATGCTGCGGGCACATCACAACTAGCGGTCCCTCCACAATCACTCATGACTCACCCCCTTTTATAACACGTCTGCCAGTTTCTAAATGTCAGCCAGCTACATAGCATGGCTAGCAAGCAACTGAGCTTGTGCAAACATCAACAGCACCTGAGCCTCAGACATGTTAACTGGACCTGGACATGCATGGCTAGCAAGCAACTGAGCTTGTGCAAACATCAACAGCACCTGAGCCTCAGACATGTTAACTGGACCTGGACATACACCACCCGCCTCTGCTCTACACGCACACAGCTTTCAACTTTTGTCGCGTTGTTGACAGAAGTTACTTTCACCTAGTGACAATGTCAGCTGAACTTCCGAGATGAATACATCGTCTGAATGTTAATTGAATGCTAATCCAATTAAGAAATTGCTCACGAGTCATGGGAGCCCTTTGCGGTGATAGTATTACGTTTGTAGTCTCAAGATGATAGATCAGTCAGAATGACATCTGAATGAGATCATCGCTATTGGTTTGCCTTCCGGTGACTTTCATACAAAAACACAGCCACTAATATCAAAACCCCTACTCTACTACACTTACAACAGCAACAGTGAGCATTAATGGATTTTTCTCTTGAGAGAAGGGATTTTTTTCTGTGACTTGACTCGCAAGTAACTATTTCACAGAGGTTGAGATACTCCTCATGTTTATGGGGAAGTAAGACTGGGCACTAGTCCACTTTCACAGGAGAAGTGAACCATATTTCACAGATCACATTCAATGAGGAAGAGCGCTAATGTTGTTCCCACATCATTATTACTGTGCTGTATACCGCCATTCTCCTCTCTCCCCTCTATATCTGACACACTGACATGGTTTGACAAAATCGCTTTGCTGTTATTACCACATTTTCAACTTGTTTGATTGGTGTTATACTATGTTCAATGGAGCAGACTGCTCAAAATAAAAGCACAAAGACTTTGGAATATATACACAGCACTAGTCGCGCCACTATGACGCCCCTGAAATGAGACACCCCTACAGTATACATACAGAGTCATTCTGATTCTGATCTCGCATTAAACAGATAACAAAATAACCTGTTTTTTTTCTCTAGGTTGAGGATGGCAGAGTAGTTCTCCTTTGTGTACTAATAAATTCCCCTGTCACATGGCATGCAAATTGCATAACTCTTGCAAGAAAAGAGAAGTGACTTGTTTTTATTTAAATTGTGCCTGTGCGACCGCGACTAGAGCAGCACCCCACAGCCGACGAAGTTGAATCATAGGGAGGAGAATAGTAACAAACAAAACAAATAAACAAACAGACACATGGCAGAGGGGAAAACACTGACACCATACATGAGGAATGGAGGATAATCAAAGATGAAATACACAAAAAAGGGATGAAAGACAAAAAAAAAAAAAGACAGAACAAGAAGGAAAGAGAAATTAAAAAAAGAATATAAGAGATGAGACAAAATAGGAGAAGGAGGAAAGCAAAAGGAGAACATGCGACGTGACGTCACCAGCCGTCTCTCTCACCACTGAAGGGGTTGATGCCGCGAGTCATGCGCTGTATGATGGCGTCCTTCACCTCCCGTCGCCGGACACACTGGATGCCCAGGTTCTGAAAGCTGTTTGGGGAGAACATCACAGCAATGAGGACACACTCCTACAGCCTCAGGGAGGACCAAGAGAAAAGGGCAGTTTAGAGACAAACTAAGAGATGGACAACTAAAAGGGATGGACATGAGGGACAGACAGATTGACAGGTGCCTATGCTCACTTCTGTGTCCACTGCACTTAGGATCACCTGGGGTGAAAAGTTTGCATGCTGTGCTAGGGGATTCCCCTGTTTATTTCCTCTAGCGGACTGCAATAAGGGGAAAAAGGCTGTTTGTGCTGATACAGTGGTCAGTCCTAAAGACGCCTCTATGTGAATGTGTGTGTGTGGGTGTGTGTTTGAGCATGCATATGAGCATGTGTGGGTGTACAGAGACAGTGTACATCAAACGCATCAAGGGACACCAGGGGTAGCAAAATCAGCAGGGTGCTTTGATCTCAGAGAGCTGGTGAACTTTTTTTGTTTTTTAAACCTCACACAAGTAAACCTCACACTGCTCAATATGGTCACAGGAGAAGGCTGGTTTAACAGAGACAAAGACTAGGTATCAAACACCAGAACTACTGTGGCTTTTCAAAGAGAAGGGGAGGGCGTGAGAGCGAGCAAACAGCCTGTTGTGGAAACTGCTCGGCCGAGACACCGACAATGGCTGGACACTTACGCAATGACCCTGCGCTCAGGCCCGAACTCCACCTCATAGTAGCCGTCCCGGCAGTCCTTGCCCACGAGGTCATGTGGATGTGGCCGGTAAGGCTCACTTTTGGTCACCAGTGACACGCGCACCTTGCCTTTTCCACAGTGATTGAGGATCTGTGGCAAATGAAAAAAAAAAAAAAAACAACTCACATCAGTCCAACTAGGGGAATCCAAGCTGTTGTCATACCTACTGGAATACAATTGTACATGTTATCACTGGTATATTGTTTCCTAAAAGCTTTTTCTCAATAGATCTTTCCACTGAAGTTGTCTTTTATTCCAGGACAGGCTTAATCCGTGAAAAGGAAACCCACCCATGGTGTTAAACATTTTGATTATATATACTGAGACATTAACAAGAGGGTACAAATTAGACAAATGACTAATAATTGCTCCAAATTATACGATAGTTCTTAGTCCCAAAAAAACTACAGTGCATGAATATGGTGGGTGCACTGTGTCTTAAAATTGTCCAATTAAATAACATTGTATAGTGTATGGAGCCGAACATGCTCAAATATGAGTTTTTCAGCGCATTGTCCCCGAGCTGGATACTAGCCCCTCACCTGGATGCTGGGGTAGGTCCTGTTGTTGTCTGAGCTCTTGTCTCCCGGGATGCTGCCTGCAGAACGCCCTTCACACTTGTACCTGAAGCGCATGCCTCTCTGTCTGGGCTGCTCAAAAATCTGGACGCTTGGTTCAACCACTGTGAAACCGGAGAGAATATCTTGAGAAACTTATGCATGTGTTGTGAACAAACCATATTACCAGATAAATTAATATGTTTATTAAGAGTCATGTTCCCTGATTTAGAACACATATGCAACAATGTCAGGATGAAAAGATATCTTGGTAGGCTGGAACTTGTGAGGTCACCTGACCAAAAAAAAAAAAAAAAGCAAACCTAAAGTACTGAAGAAAAAAAGGGGGGCAAAACTTTCCAGGCCATGACCATATTACAATCCAGGCCAGCAAAACGATAGCGACCGCACCTGCTTCCACAGAACATGGCTTTCTGAGACAAACCACAAGATACAAACAAGCAGAAGACATGCACCCTTACCTCCCCCAATTACAGCTGACACCTATCCGTGCGACAACGCCAAAGGGCTTCACAAGATCAGGTGTGATGGCCTCATATAGGCTAGATGAACTTTCCCTTTTTGGCGGAAGGGAAGGCAGCATTTTGTTTTCTCTAAGCGTGATGAGGCAAAACGTGTTATCCACCACAACCGCAGTGACTGGGGCTGCAAGTTTGCGCACTAAAACCAGCATAATTTGTTGCTGCACCTGCAGTGGGCCGGACTACACGTGCAATCATCCAATAGAAAATCAGCCTCTCGGCCCTCAGCGTGCATTATCATATTTCAATAATGACGGCCGAGTACACGAAGTTCAACAATAAAATTAGCCATAAAAGATGCATCTCAGCGCCCAAAACTCCGCTAATCTGGTTATATCTTGCACATCGATAGGCTATTCCCCGTTAACAGAGGATCCTTGATCTGACACGAAGCTGCTGTGTCAACAATCGTTTGAGGAAGTTGTGCAGAGGAAATAAAAATGAACCTCACTTCTGCGTGATTTTTAAGATTGCGGGACATAGGCTAACACACAAAGACCTGCTGAACTTTTATGAGGCTTTACCCAACACGTAGCCTAAGCCTTTTTGAGACGGGATGTTTATTTGAAAAAATGAATAAGGGAGTGTCTTCACTTACCCATGTGTGGATCTCCATGTAATGGAAGCAAATGGACTATGCAAAGAGAAAAGAAATGTATATCACTTCACTGGAAAAAAATGAAAAGCATTGAAATAGCCGACTAGTTGCCGGTTTCATTAGAAAAAATGGAAACATCTATAGATACACGTAAGATAT
Source organism: Alosa pseudoharengus (assembly GCF_046254945.1). Lineage (NCBI taxonomy): Eukaryota > Metazoa > Chordata > Actinopteri > Clupeiformes > Clupeidae > Alosa > Alosa pseudoharengus. Next base: position 23,507,385 of record NW_027468620.1, on the reverse strand, counting down.
GTCTGTGGATGGAATACAGTGCTGATATCTGTGTTTTGCCGTTCCATAGTTTGACTGTCAATCAAACGCATCACAAATAATCGCGGGTCAACATGAAATGTTGGAATGAACAGTTTTGCCAGATTATACTTTGTATCGAAAGTTTTAACTCTCCTTAATACAGTCAGGTTGCATTAAGAGTTAAAATATGATAATTGAAAGTTGTTCGAGTAAAAGTGCTTTATGCTTTATGATGAAGTCGATCGAAGAAAGCTGAAACCCATAAAATGAACAAGTAGGCCAATCTACAAGTTGGCTTGGATGTTTGACGTAATATGAATGAAAACAGTAACCTGCTGTCAAAGTATATAATCAAAGCAAACAAGCCTCGGGTATAGCGTAATGAAATCTTGTAAACTCACCATCCATTGTGAACGAAGATCCTGATCACTGCTGTTTCGTTTGGCTGCGCTTACTAAAATGACCAAACTACTGCTGCTAACATTATTAAGCTCGAAGAGAATCTACTTTAGACACTCGGGAATTCCCCACTATCTCCGCCCAAGACCTGCCCTTCATAAGCTCGTAGCGAATCAGAAAGTTGCATATAGTCTACGACAGGCTGAATATGAATTGTTCCACCTCCATTGATACTCACAAATATGCGCTCACGCTCGTTACGCACGCATCTTGTGTCTCATGTGAAGGGAACAGCTTCTGAAGGTCCAAATACATTTCTTTACATGTTTGAGAGAGTGGCTGATTCTTTAACCACCATTTAATTGCTAACTTGATACTATAATCGTTTTATAATACGTACTGTTATTAAACAAGTAAATCCAATTGCGAGTTGAAGTTGAATTCGGCTTCCACAAACCGAAGACTCGGTATCCCACTCCAAACTCGAACTCAATTAGTGACCTTATCTAAAATCCCTGTGTTCAACCAACGTCATTTCAGTTTTTAAAATTACATTAGGCAGGCTGTTAAATTACTCGATGTGTTCAGAGGTATTTACTCACAACAACAACCTCACACAACATTCTTCATTTTAATGTAGGGTAATCCCCTTCGACATCTCACGCCCATCGGCGCTGCGGGAATCTCCCTCTGTAAGAACAAGGAAGTTGCCCCCTTTTAAACAGCTAGATAGCAAAAGGCGAAATTGTAAAATAATTTGGTTGACCTAAGGGTATACTAACTGACGTTATTTACACGGAGCAGTCAACATAAGTTATACTTCAGACGGGCGGCAGCACCCCGCGCAACTCTATGTGTACATATACATATATGAGTCGTGATGAGCAAACAAGCATTTCACAACTTTCTGTGTTTATTTCGAAAGGGCTTGCCGTGAGTAGAGGGACAACAACAGGTGATGCTCAGTCATTTTAGATACTCTACTGTGGTTTTTGAGGTTAATAAAATGTCCATGGGAGTTTATATAGGCTACATAAAACAAAACAAGAGAAAGTTCGACGCCAAGAAAAAAAAAAACACGCAACAACAAACTGGGGTTTTGTGAGTTTTATGGTCTCATTTTAAAGGAGGAAATATACATTACATACAAAAATACCATTTCAAATACAATTTGTTGCCCTACAAAACAAGAAAAGAAAGAAAAGAAAAATGACATTTCCCCAAGTTCAATGAGAAGATTCAAGTTGAGAGTTGTAAATGCCATTCAGAAGAAAATCTAACTGCAATACCTGTGATATAAAAATTACATGGTACAAATATGCAAATATAAATAAAAGAATAAGAAACCCCAAAATGAATAGTAAGCCTTCCTTCTCCCTATTAAATACACAGGCATCTCTCGCTCACTCACTTTGTCTGTACACCTAACCAGTTTTGAACAGTGGCTTATGGTAGATCATTACCTGGAAAGAATAAAACGGAATTCTCATATAATCTCATTTCTACGGTCAAGCTATGGAGAAGCTGCTCTTCGAACTAGTTAGCCAAAATTTCGGGAAAACCCTACAGTCTGGTCCTAGCCTTGATGGAGGTCAAATAGCTGGGTGTAAGGCCTGGGTTTGATCTAATGTTGTTACTGTAGCTATACACTTTACTATCCACCCAGGACCTAAAATGTGTAGTCCTGCACTTGCCAACAATACTGGTTTGGGTCAAACCCTTGTGAATCACTGTTTGAACATAATTTCATAAAGACTGAACCACACTGTTGTGATGCACTCATGTCAATCTCAGACATGGGTTCAGAATTGCTGTGGTGAGTATCCAACTGTGTGTTAAGGACCACAGCCAGTGTGCAAGATCAGATCACAGAAGACTGCAGCTTATAAAATGATGACTGAAAACAGGCTGCAGTCTTTCTCCAATAGCCTATTGCCAAAGTGAGAACATTGTTGGGAAAGTTTGAAATTTGGGTGAACTAGTCCTATAGGAACCTCCATGGGAGGCGCAGAGGTGGGTGAACACCCTAAACACAGGGAATTACAAGTCAGGAACATGCGCAGTCATACAAACACAAACCTCACAGCACAAACTTGTCACAACACCCCAATCTTGCGCTCTCGGTCACACACACGCGCACACACACACACACACACACACTCACACTTTTCAAAATTCTCTGCTATGTGGTTAGAGGATACATATGTGGTCGCTTGGTGACGCGTGTTAGTTTGGGTTGAGGGCTAAGCTGATGTGTGTGGGAACGATAAAGGTCAGCTCTGTCAGAGGGCTAGAGCACTGGGACCAGCAGATGGGAATGGATCGTCATCGTTCTGACCAGAGTCCGGGTCCAAACATTCTCCTCCACCCAAAATAATAATAAAAAAAAAAAAAAAAAAAAAGAATCTCCTTCCAGAAGCTGTATCAGAACCTGCACAGTGATTACAAAACTTTTGGGGATGGGAAGGAGGGCGGAAAAGTTCTTTGTCTAACAGAGGAGAATCTCATATACAGGAACAAACAAACATGACAATTTTTTTCATATTTTTTTGTTAATAAAAACCTACAATACAGCTGTATTGAAACACTAACAGTGATTTTTTTTAAAGACAAGTTATATACATAAGCTACCTAATGTACAAGTCTGATTTCAAAAACACGCTGCCGTACATGGACTCAGCAAGCATGACACATTAAGGCGATAAAAAAATAGACAATATGGAGGGGGGAACCTAGCTTGAAAAATATAAGGAAGAAAGAAAAACAAAACAATAAACCCATGAAAAACACTAATAGAACAAAGATTTCGGTTGGTTCTTTTTCCTCTTGTCATTGTAACAATTGCATTTTTCAGGGAGCGAGAGGAAGGTTAAAAAGCAGAACCTCACACGTATAACAGTAGTCTTGCTCCTGGAGACCCACTCAGTGTGGCCTCCAAACTATTTTTTTCTTTTCCGATTTTTTTTTTTTTAATGTTTCTTTTTATGTGCATTTCTTTTTTAAAATTAAGGAGAGGAGAACAAAAATAAAGAAAATTAATTCTTTAACGCACCACCTACAAGCAGTCACGTCTAATCAGAGTTACCTGTGCTGCCCCACTGCTATCGGTTGAGGGTGAGTCTGATAGAGTTTTTGACCACGCGGAGGTTGCTGGTGGGGATGGGGGATGAGGCGTCTGGCAGCTCCTTGCTGGGTAGTCTCTGCAGACAAACACACAACACATGCTCACCCTGCACGTTTCATGCCACTGGAAAGGAACGTAAATGCGAGGAATGCCCTGTGCTGACCACAGCAGCGACGCGGGTTTCCGAGCCCTACCTGTGTTCGTGACGTGTCGATGGTGGGTATGGGCATGGGCTTTGTGCCACCATGGCCGTCCTGTGGGCGGAAACAGAGGTCACTCACAGTAGCGATACTCACAGAACCTATACTGACCTATATTTACACTCGACACACTCAATACTTAACTTGTAACTGCCATCTGAAAAGGTCAACAGGGAGATCAAACTCTTGATATGGAATGGGCCTACGTTCTCAAAACGACAGCTACAGCGACAGTGGTTGCTAGAGCCATTTCATGAGTTTGCCTATCCGAAAGCTTGATTTTGAAGGCGATAGTGGAAATTGTATGTGCAATGTTCAATTGAAGTGGAAATTGTATGTGCAATGTTCACCCTCACCCCCTGTGGTCATTGGGTAATCTTAACCTAGAACTATCATTAAAGTGGAGGAGAATGGGGAAGATGCTTGCTATGCCGTGTGACGTAGCAAACAGGTATAGCAGGTTTTACCCTTCAAAAATGTGGATGTGAGGTCAGTGACAGCTGTCAATCATTCCAATTGGCTACTGCCAAACTAACTAAAACTAGATGTACCGCAGAGCGGTACAAAATATGACCGCCGCCCAGTCCAGCACATTTTTTCCACAAAAATAATTCACGCTGAAAGGCCTATATGATTCTAACTGTCTCACTAAATTGCATTATCCACACTCAATTCTGACTGGTATCTGCTAGACAACAAGTACCAAAACATGATTAGTTCATAGATTTCACATGTAAAATTAATTTTATACAACCCCACCCCCATCTTGCCTGTTCATAATTCTGAGAAATTCTTGTGTGCATGTGTGCGTGTACATGTGTGCGTGTACATGTTTATGTTTATGTGTGTGGGTGTGTGTGTGGGTGTGTGTGTGTGCATGCTTGTGTGTGTGCCTGCGTATGTGCATGCATGCGTACATATGTCTACTGTGTGAGTATGTGTCATAAGTATGATTACTGTGAATGTATGTGTGTGCGTGTGTATCTGTTTATGCACTGCACATGGAATGGGTTAAGATGACCCCTGGAGGCAAACATACGGAAAAAATTGGCCCTACGGTTCTCAAGGTCCAGTCCAGCGGGGGGGCTACAGATCAAAACAAAAAACGATGGTTCCATGCTATCCATGTGGGGTTACATGCCCATCAAATTTGGACATGCGAAAAAAAAAAAAAAAAAAAAAAAAAAAAAATCTGACTAAACCTATATGACCGCCGCTTCGCTGCGCGGCGGTCATAATAACTTCGAACACATCTGAAGACACACATTGGTGAAGTTGTTTGGGATGGGCAAGTTAAGAGTTGTGAGGGTTTGGGTGCCTACCATGCCAGGCCCATCTCCTTTCTCCTGGCCATTGCTGGCTGGGGGAAGAGGCTCCTTAAAGGCAGAGTCATCAGAGAACACCAGCTGTACAAAAACACAAACAAGGCCACATGTTAATCTACATCTTTTCATGAACTTCTCGTTCAGCAAATCCTGGGAGAACAAGACAAAAAACACCATAAAGAGACCTTTCAATCTCATTGATACTACTGAGCTATTTAGAAACATCTAACAATACATCGAACATTGATAATATCCTAGCAGAATTATACACTGCCACCCTGGTTGTGACCGGTCAGCTCACCTCCTCTGTTTCTTTGCTCCTCTTGGTGGCCTCCTCCAGGCTGGGGGAGTGGGGTCTCTTGCTGGCCGATCCATTCAGTCCGTTGGGCAGGTCGTCAGCAGGGCTTCCGGTGGGAGAGCCCTGGGAGGGGATGACGCTGCACCCCACCACAGTGGGAATGGTGCTTCCAGCAGGGGGCGCTGCAAACCCCTGGGTTCCACAACAACAAAACCTCAGGGCCAGTTGTCAATCAACAACATACATGAACCATACTCAAAAGACAAGTGGAGTAACTATATCAACAGTGTATGGTCTTTCCGTGTGCTGCCTTTTTGTGTTTTTGTCATTATAGTCTTTTTGTGTGCTGCCATAATTGTCTCTGTGTGCCGTCTTTTGTGCATTTATAGTTTTTTTTTTGTGTACTGCCTTTTTGTGTACTGTTGTCTGTTTGCGTGCAAGGCCACATCCTAACCATGTCTGTGTTACTCCTCTTGGGGGGCTCCTCTAGTGTTGGAGAGTGGGGTCTCTTTGGGGGCGCTGGGCCGGCCCCGTTGGGCAGCTCTGTGGGGCTGTTACTGGACGCGCGTGGGATGACACTGCGGCCCACCACCGTGGGGATGGTGCTTCCAGCCGGGGTCGGGCTGGGGGGCTTGGCTGCCGGGGAGGCTGCGGGCTCTGGAGGAGACCACAAGAAAGAGAGAGAGATGACCAAAAAAACACCAATAGCGTAAGAATATTATAAGATGTGAAAATGATCTTTATGACAAACACGAAACCTCCAAGTGTGGCAAATTATTGAGCCAACACAAGGTAAAACTCTATAGGTCGCAGAGGCATGACAGAAGCAAGCCTGTGCGTGTGAATGTTAAACACCACTCACTGGAGCCGATGACCGGAATGGACATGCCCTGCTCAGCCTCCGAGGGGGGAGAGCTCTCCACAAACAGAGGGACCGGAGGTTTGGAGGGCGTGACGCTGTTTGGAGGGAACACATCAGAGAACAAACAGAGGACATGCGAGTTACTTGAGACACCTCAAGAGATCCTATTTAGAAGTCTAGAACTGTAAGCGTTTTCAGCATATAGGCATTAACCACTTTACACAAACATTTTAGATTGGTTATATTCTGCACTAGCATTTAAAAACAACATGTCTGTTAAATTCTATCCACAAACAACACGCATTAATCTCAAAGTCCATCATCCAGTGCTTCTCCCACATCTCAACACCTTACTATGGGCTGCCCTACCTCTCAGCATCCACCTCTGCCTTGAAGGGCATGCACACGGGGGTGGGCGAGCTGAAGGGGGTCCCCGTGTCCGTGTCTCTGGAGCTGTCCAGCTGGCTGCCGTCCATGGAGCAGCGTTTGGAGTCCCCTCCGGTGGAGCTGCGGTTGGGGTCACCCATACTCTGTAGAGGGGGAGAGGGCAGCGGAGATTACAAACAAACAGAGTCCCTCTACGGCTCCTGGGCTACATTCAGCATTACAGTAATATCAAGGCAAGATATGACCGTTCAAACGTTTCTTAAAACCGCCTCATTATCAAAACGACCTTATAATATGCATAAGAAGGTTTGATGGAAAAGAAACTGCCACCGACTTCAAGAATTGATGGCGACTAATAAAAATGAGCAAGTGTTAGATAGCAGATAAGAATGGTAAGGGGTGGTACCTTTCTCTTGCGCTGCAGCACGTCAGGAGGCAGGTACTGGTGGAGCTGCTTCCTCTTCACATGGGTCGCCTCAATCTTCATACCATCCTTAAGCATGTTGATGTTGTTGGCCTGGCGGTAGACTGGAGAGCAGATGGCAGACACCGATTGGATTCAGGTTCCATACATGTTTGTTTGGTTTTTGTAAATTAAGGCAATTTCAGCAACTAAGGCTATTTAATGGCCAGACACACATGTTCTGTGAAGCCAACTCACCGGTATCTGTGAAGGACTGGATGTCGTAAGTGAGGTCAATGTTTACGCTCTCAGAGCTTTCCATCTTCTTGAAACTGATGCCGATGAACCACATGGAGACATAATCATTCCTACAAAAAAAAAAAAAAAGCACAATTAATTGACACATCCCTGTGTGCCCTCTAAATGCACAACCCATAATATTACACCAGTGTGCGGTGAAGTCTTTATTTTTGACATAAATGACAACAAGCAGCGCATTTGCGACTGCCACAAGCCAAATGTGTGTGGTTGTTAGATACCGCATCATGCTGTGTAGTGTGTGAAATGGACGTGGTTGTTGATAGACCACAATGGGTAATCCCCTGCCTATAACAGAAGGAATTTAACATCTTTCCTGTCATTCTCGGTCAACTCCATAGGCAGCTTCCCCCACACCATGCAAACCAAGACCTCACACACATGAAATGACTCATTCAGTGAGGTGGTGGAAGGTAGACATAAAAAAAATCATGTACGAGCAATCAAGGGTCCAGGCAATGACCTGCTCACCAGCTCAACCACACGGTCTGAGGTCATCAAAGTGACATCACAGCAGTATGAGTAAGAACAGAAACCCCTTGTGCTATGCTACTCACTCGATGCGGCTCTCCTTGGAGCCTGGGAAGGACTGGGGGTTCACGTGGGCCAGAACAATGTACTCGTTCCGCTCCAAATTTCCCACAAGCACGCGGATTTTGGACTCCACAAGTCCAATCCTGGGTTGGGGTGGGAGAGAGGCTGATGAGAAATCTGAATCACACCAGAAAAGCAAAGGCTATGGGCAGTGAGGCTGCTGTACATTCAATACTCACCATTCAAGATGATTATCTTCTGTAGATGCACTGGCTGTAAGCACTATGTAATGCCTGTTTTTAAAAAAATAAATAAAAAAAAACAACAAAATAAAGAACACACAATAGATTCAATGTATAAGGCATTTCAACGTTATGTCAGCCAAAGAAATCATTGCACAATTGAACACAACAATGACCGGAAATGCAGACAGATGTTACATACTTGTACTTCTGGAAGAAGTTGGGAGGCTCAAAGAGCTTTGACCATTCTGCTTTACCCAATAGGATTTCATCGGTCACAGTCAAACCTATCAAAAACAGACAAATAAACAGTTAGTACCAAAGGAAAAACCTGGAGAGCTGGAACATGACCGACGCTGCCAGACGTCTCCCTGTCCTACGCACCATTTTTGAACTCCTCGCTCATGATTGTGCGTGTGGAGGTGGACACGTTGTAGGTGGAGTTCTGGTGTGGGTACGCAGGGGTGATGATGGGCATCAGATGGTACCTGTCTGAGGGGTTCACCTGCGAGGACGGGATGGGGAGACAAAAAAAAAAAAAAAGGGGCAAAACACAGTCATTCACTGAATACGCAAACGCCATTCCAATAGCTGTGATGCCATAACAAAACATTTTAGGTAAGCCTTAATGAAATCTGGTGCCAAGGCCAGCTCCCTAACAAATTAAACATTACATTACAATAAGGTTGCCATCACTAAACACAAGGAAAGTGGGTAAAGAAAAAACCTTACTCGAGGGTCCCACACAGGTAGATTCAAGTTGCTGTCTTCAGGCTGTTTTAAAAGCACCGGATTTGGCCATTCCCTGTGAGGGGTTCAAAAGTGACTCATTTTGACTACATGCATGCTTGTCAAGATTGTTTTCCTCACTATTGAGAGCAACTCAAAACATTGTGTGATTCTAGAGCACTAGTTTATTGAGGACTGTACCACTTGGAGAAGACCAGGAAGAACTTGTGGACCAGCGTGGCTGCTACAGCATTAGGATAGAGCTGGCAGGTCCTAGCCACGAGCATTGCCCAGGACACACCTCCAAGGAAACCCAGCATGTTGGAGTAGATGCCGCGACCTGAGCAGGAATGTCAACACAATATAGTTAGCATCACGTGGGTACTGCCTGGGGCTTCTCATAATCAGTGCAATGAGTCGCAAAATGCCCATCAGACTTACGCTTGGCCCATAATTTGATGGCTCTTAATGTCAACCTGAAGTTCTCCTTGTTCGGCACCAAATACAATATCTCATCAGTGACACGGCAACCTATGCACAGAACGGCAACACAGAAGCATAAATAAAATATGATTGATATAAATAAATAAATAAATAAATAAATAAATAAATAAATATCCACACCAAAGTACAGCTTATGTTACTGTTAACACTAGAGAACATAAAAGTATCTGCTTGTCTATACCATTCAGACTGCGAATGCATCTGATGTCAAGATTCCTCAGTAGGGAGTCCCCTCTCAGGTCCAGGTTGTCTGGGATGGATGGAAGTGCAAGCCTAGCAAACAGAAGATCAATCTGCACAGAGAGAGAGATGAAAGAACATATTTCAAGTGTGTGTATATATACACACACACACCGGTGTGTATATATATATGCAATAAGCCCCGAGAGGCCGTAGGTTACACTGGTTCTACAATAGCTAAGGGGCGTTGTTAGGCACGACACGGTAGCGGAGTGCCTAAAACCCCCCCTTAACTGTTGTAGAATCAGTGTAACCCACGGACTCGAGTGGCTTATTGCTTTTCTAAAACTGTTACTTTATATACACCTGGCAAAGTTTCATAAAGTAAAGGCACAGCAACTAGAAATGGAACAGATTTATTCATAGATAATGACTCTTCCGCCAAGAAATATATTTCCTCTATCTGAATGGTTGGCAAGCAACGTCAGATGCAGCTATTTTATCAAGGACCGAAACTATCAGTTTTAGAAATATGTATGTATGCATATATATATATATATGCATATATATATATATATATATATATATAATATATATATATATATATATATATATATATATATATATATATATATATACACACACACATATACATATACACACTGTACACACATACATATATACACACACCTACCTAATTTAACCCAATTTAACATTCTTAAACTTATTTTAAGTAAGGGATAACGGCCGCCGAGGTGTCCTGTTATATGGAATTAATGGACGAGGGCGAGGGGCAAAGAACTCCCCGACGCGCAGCGGAGGCCATTAATTCCGTATAACTCGACACACCATCATGCTAGATGTGTTCCTTGTAGTGCACATTTCCAAGTATAAGAAAGAGCTACACCCTTGACCTTCAATGGTCACACTATTATCTGTAAGAGAACATATAGGGATGTAACGATTACCGGTATAATGGTAAACCGCGATAAAAATGTTGATGATAACAATTACCGTTTTCTTTTCAAATATCATAATTATCACGGTTGATTACCGCGGTGTGGAAACCGTGCGTTTAATCCTTCCCAGCTTCATCCGAGCCTGCTTTTAACATACAGTAGGCCTGGTACAATGAAACAAAACTGGTACCCTACTGATTCTGTTGTCTAATTGATGGTTTTAACTACGATTCGGATTAGGCTACACCTGATTTTAAAAGGCGGAACATTTTCACCGCAAAATGTGCACTGTATCATGTAGCCCCTCTGCGTCTTTATGTTCACGTCCACATTAAATCCATTCCACTCGCGTTATCAGGAGAATACAGTAGCCTAAAGTTTTATTTTGAACGCTTACTTTGGTCTCACTCATTGGATCCAAATAACAAAAATAGCAAACTCCAAGTTATGGTAGGGTAAGTTAAGCTATAAGCACATAGCCAATTAAACATGAAGAAAAAAGTGAACGGGACACTTTTTGAAACTATTTCAGCTTGTGTAGGCCTATCAGTGCTTTCTGAACATATTGAACACACTTTTAGAAATACCGTGATGATACCGAAAAACGTGATAATTTTGGTCACTATAACCGTGAGGTTAAATTTTTTATACCGTTACATCCCTAAGAACATGTACTTCCAACAACACAGTACCTCAATGCCATCGAAGTTGAATTTGATAACCGGCACAAAGGCATCTTCTACAGCCTGAAGAGAAAAAGAGGGTCATTAAAAAAAAAATGTTTTAAAAATCAAGGAGACAATAAGTCTGAGGCACCAACATGGCAAGTTATTTTATGCCATTATCTACTGAACCCTCACCCGTAAATCTTTAATCTCCTCTAGCTGTTTGAGCTTCTCGAAGAAGGACAGGAAGAAGTCGGTCCGTTCCACGTGCCGGGGCGCCACACACAAAGCGTCAATATCAGCCCCTAGGAACACAAAATGGACAATCACATTTCACTGACCATGCTGAGGGCATTTCTTTCGCATGTCTTACTTCTTACATCTCCTCAACTGTTACAGTCCAGGGATATTAAAGGAAAATTCCGGTTTTTAGCACTTTAAGGCCCTTTTCTGGTTTGTTTTGGATGAACTAGAGTGGTGGACACCGACATTTTGACGATTGGTCCCGTCTCGCCTTTGACTGCTCAGGGTGGCTGCCAACAGGCATACTGTAGTAGGCTACTCAAACATGTCCTAAAACAACCCTTGACGTTCGTTTTCAAATAGGGTTGGGCACGAAACACGGTTCTAATATGGCACCGGTGCCGACGCAAGCGGTAGTAACTGCATCGAATAATAACGTTGATTTCGGTGCCTCATTTCGGTGCTTAAATCGTATGCTCTGATAGCAGCACATCCAGATACAGTTAGCCAACATAAACACTGGATGTATAAACCAGAGGGGTGCACCACATAGGCGAGAGAGAGGACAGTGTTTGACAGCTTGCGTGAGCCCAAGTAGCTTTAAAGCGAGATCACGAGCTCCTGTCAAAATCTAGCAGTGGGCCTAACTACACACAGGCAAAAGGCTATGAAACAACATCAACAATATAGCCTACTTTACACAATATCCTCGCTAATGCGCTAACTGGCATTTATTTGAAATGTTATCAGCAAAGTTGTAGGTGAAAACTTTATTTTACAGTGTGTTCTAAACAACATAATGGCATGATATTAATCTTTCATGTGCATGAGGCACATATAGCATCACAATGAATATGAAGATCATGTTAAAAGTTAGCTGGCAAAAACATAAATATGTAGGGTACATACCTGATGTCACTGAGCTGTGAAAGAGGCTACGGAACCATCTCTGTAAGTTATCGCTAATTAAGCTCAGCTGACTGGTGTTAGCGCATAGCCATAGTTGCTGTTAAAATGCCTACTAGCGCTGGGAATCTAAACACTTAGCCGAACATGTAGCCGAACATGTTCAAAACTATTGTTATGGGGGAAGACATGACATTTCTTGAAGCATTTGGGAACACACTGAATTAACTGGAAAGTAGTCCCTGTTAGAATAGCTTGCTTGCAAATGCCGTTGTCCATGACTGGCAGTTTTATGGCAAGCGGTTTTAACATAACTTATGGCAAACTGCCTACACTGGGTAAACTTGAAAGCAGAGCTTACTTATGTGTGCATCCATGGCAAGCTGTTTTAACATTTAAATGTATTATGCGTAGGAGCACTGAGATATTGATAGTAAGTTGAATATAACAGTTCAATTTCATGTTCAAATTTGTCTTATCAATAAAAAAAAGCAATTCATGCTTTACCATTTTATTGTAAAAACAAAGTACCGGTTCAGGCACCGTTTTAAAAGTATTGATTTAGCACCGGTATCGGATAAAACCCAAACGATACCCAACCCTATTTTCAAAACTATACAACTCACCGAGTGGTTAGTGGTGTTCGTTGATGTTCCAAAACAAGTAGCGTAGTGAAATACTGTTTCTGTCGTGTTTTTTGGCATTTTGTAAAATCCCATTGATTTCTGTTGGAAGACTCATTGCACGTTGATATTACTGCGCCACTGTCTATGCTTCAGGTTCTTTTGAACGGAAGTTTATACATGGTTGTGAGGTGTCTGAATAAATAGTTCCACAATAGGCCTAGCAAATAAGACGGCTGGAAATCATACATTGCGCCGATATATTTGCTTTTAATAGTCAACGAACTCCACTAACCACTCGGTGAGTTGCACAGTTTTGAAAGCGAACGTTAAGGGTTGTTTTAGGACATGTTTGAGTAGCCTACAGTATGCCTGTTGGCAGCCACCCTGAACAGAACGAGTCAGAAAAGTCGAGACCGGACCAATCGTCAAAATTTCGGTGTCAACCACTCTAGTTCATCCAAAACAAACCAGAAAAAGGACCTTAAAGTGCTAAAAACCGGAATTTTCCTTTAACACCACAATTTCTCTGCCTTTACATGGTACATGGTATCTGTTTATTGCAGATCTGGAAAGCCCTGACTGTCCTAAAAAAGAAAATCAGCCAAGGAGTTTGATTACCCCAAAACTACTCCCCCCGTTTTCATGAAACTTAAGAGGAAAGGTGGAGCATGGGCCAAGGAAAAGACAATTAAGTTTTGGACCTGATGTGAATCACAATTTTGATTGTGACTCATGACTGATGACGGTGTAAATGAGTAAATGGGGAAGTAGGCAGCTTTCGCAACAATGTAATCACTTGTAAACAAACTAAATTACCCACTGCTATCACTGTTGGTAACCAAAGAAAGTAGTACAAAAAAACTGAACATGTCGGTTTCATTTAAAACTGAGCCTCATGTTTCCTTTGCGTGGTATAAATGCATGACTATTGCCTACGTACATGAGTAGCAACCAGAGGATAAGCAGGATAATGTTTTGACTTCATTAGCTGATTACAGCTCTTCTCAGGTCAACATTTCGATGTTATACATTCTTTATTCTAACATTTTGAAATACTGGATTTTTAATTTCCACGAGCTGTAAACCGTAATCAAGATTAGAATAACAATAAAACAAACAAACAAAAGTCTCACTTATCTCACTTTATGTGTAATGAATCTACGTTATATGAAAGTTTCACTTTTTGAAATAAATTACAGAATGTTCCCCCCCCCCCCATGATACTCAATTTTTTTGCACCTGTACATGTTGTGGGGGCTGTGCTGCAAGTGCCTATAATGTCCATACCAATTTTTAGTTCAAGTGCCCACAGGGACCAGGGTTTGAATTAGAGTCACAGTCATTTCCCTAATCCACCCCATCTCCCTTTCCCACTCGCTTCCTGCCACTCTTTACTGTCCTATCTGAGTAAAGGCAAAACACCCCAAAAGTATACTTTAAAAAATTATACATTTTTACATCTATCTCAACAACCATAATGTCAGATAGTACACATTATTCAACACGGGCCTTTGCTATAGCATACTTCATCCACCCCAGAGGTGGGTGGGAGTAAGTCACACATGTGCAAGTCACAAGTAAGTCTCATGTCCTAACCCTCAAGTCTTAATCAAGTCCCAAGTCACTGTGATGAAAATCAAGCAAGTCACAAATCAAGACGTACATTATTGATGACAGCAGCTTCCTAAAAATAATAGATGCAGATCAACTACAAAGTTGTTTTTATTTTATCAGATTTATGTAGTTTCCTTTGCAGTAGCCAACTTCAGAAATGACACTGGATTCCCTTCAAGGCTATAAACACTTTGTGACTCTCTAACATGACGCAGACCGAGGTGTGGAAAAGAGTAGTGACGTAACCAATGACTTCAAGATTTGAACTTCATTACTGCAAAACACGATTACACCCATCTGTCCGACAAACTAGCATCATTGCAAAGCATTGTAGAGGTCCGATTGGCTACATGCTTCATGTCAAGCAAAATGAAGCGTGACGTGCAACATTGGGCGTGACTAGTAGCCTAACACATGGGAACGAACTATGCATGATTTTTTGAACTGTGGATTTTTCCATCACTAATTTTAGCCCCCACAACTTTTGACAACTGAAAATAAAATGTGATACAAATGAACAGAAAGCCTCTTCAATGTGCTTAATTGCCATGTAGGCTAGCTTGTTAATCAAGTGAATGTATGAAAATAAAGTTGTGCGTCACGTTAGTGAAGGAGAGTAACCTTGCTATTCCCCGAAGAGGAGTCAGATGTAGGATACAGTTAAGTTATGTTGGCCATTCATCTACAAACGCTTTTCTTATGGATGCCAGAAACTGCATAGCCTATTATACTATGACAGTTTGTAAGGGTAAAGCCTGCTATCGCAAGTTTTGGGCCAGGTCCATAGGCTATATAGGTTACAACAAAGTGTTTCAGGAGAGAACGTTGAATTTAGTCAGACCTGTGTGATAGTAGAATACTGGCCAGAGTATCTTTATCTCTAACTAGCTCATATCGAGAAGAATGCATGAGGGAAATAACAGTGGACTAACTATGGATAACTTGTAGATCATACAGGTAAGAGTTCAGTGTCACTACATTTAGCAGTGTTTTCTTGTTTGGCTGCATAGCATGCTAGTTTGTTTGTTAAACAGTGACATTAAGCTATGTTCGCTAATGTCCAGCTTCTAGATGTTATGTGGCTAACAGTAGTTATAATGTGATAATGTAAAAGTTTGCTAGGACAGATGCTCAAGGACTTCATGTTTATCGCTGGATTTTAGGACAGCCTATATGGCAACCGATTGCATTCAGGCGCTAAATGACTGGAAGCTTTGTGGATTTAAAGATTGCCGTACTGTGCCGTCTCTGTTATTGCTGCTTTTGATCAGTCAGTTTAAATCTCCTGTGGTGGGTTGGGCATATGTAATGTCATCAAAACGCCCGCCCAGATTACCCCATTCCGCCTTAACTCATTTACACTGGTGCCGGAATGAATTGTTTCGCCTTTATGTCTACCCTGCCTAGTGGTACAATTGGCAGGCCACGTCAACCCGCCGTTCCACCTCGGTGTGTGTAAAAAAGAGAGGCGTTCCACAATAAAGGTACATACATTTGCGGGAAATCTTGGCAGTGTAAAAGGGGCTACAGTAAATGTGAATTTCCAATGCATTTGGACAATAACAGCATCAAACAGTCTGTTGGGATTAAACTGTGAGGGAGAAAAAGGAATGGCTTCAACTTGCACAACCAAACAAATCACAACACAACAAAACAAAAACAAACACCGCATGGATCTCCGCTTACCTTTGGTGTGAACACCCAGCCTATATGAGCCAAAGGTGAAGATTTTGCCTCCAACATTAGCGACTGCTGAGGGTGGGAGGTTCTGAGAGAAGTGAATTTATTTTATTTTCAGTTAGTTAAACAAACATACTAGGCAAGGATTACAATCAATTTAAACTATCAATTATAAACATGAAGGTAATGCTTCCAGTTTGTACTTCACAGGCTGATGGTTACTATAAAACACACAAATAGCAATTGTCGTTAGAGTCATTTCAAAATGACACAGAATATATCACCTTACCTTGATATCACTTATCTCAGAAATCCACTCCTTCACAATTGAATTTAGTTTTCCAAGAACTGCCAATCTATGGGGAGAGAGTTGGTGGGGAGGTGGACGTTTTTTTATGCAAGTGAATATATAATATAGGACAATTTCATGTTATTTATTGACTATTATGGTGGACAGATGGTCAGTCTGGTGTTTACATGGTGTGTGTGTGTGTGTGTGTGTGTGTGGGGGGGGGGTGATAACCTAAATCAGCCAAAAAACAGCTAAATATAGACAGAAAAAATGACCAAACTGTCGCCCCAGCTAAAGTTATTTCCTGTGCACCTATTCATGCATTACTCACCTGTGGTTCAACTCATCTTCATCCTCAAACACTCCAAAAGGCTTCATTGCCTCAATGAGTTTTTGAGTGTACATATGATCAATCTCCCTGGGAAAAGCCAGGCTGATGGAGGAGGTGATGCCATAGTGTTTCTGAGGCTGCTGCTGCCCACTAAGCGTACTGACACTGGCCCTGTGGAGAGGGAACACATGCAACATTGTTGAGTACATCAGCATAGACAGACTAAACTACAGGAAAACATCCTCTTCATACATTTAATTTGGGACACTCACTGATTTCTATCAAAGCTATCGCAGTGCACTTTCGCTGGGGAAGTCATGATGGACATTTTCCAGGTGACAAATACTTAATTCACACCATTAGACAGACATGATAATGAAATGGCATGACACATTTCGACCACCTACGCTGACAAGACCGATTGCGCCACATCTTAACAAGACGGATCAAAACAAACAGCTATGCGTACATCACGGCGTTAATGAATATAAGTGGTTAGCTGCTAGCTTTGGGGCGGACAGTTGCTGCTAGCATGGCGTTTATCAGGTGTCAAAGACCCAAGTTAGCTCGCTGGTAAGGTTGCACGTTTACGAGGTGAAAAATATTCATAATTTAAGACAGTCCTGGAAATGTGCAGAAGATGCAAAACATCGTTGTCTTGCAAGCGAAAACGAGACACACAGTCGGCTGCAACAACTTTGCTAATAAACCAACCAGCTAACATCGATTATCAATATACCGTTTTGCCGATGTTAACGTTATTGGATAACGTTTACGTTAGCTTGCTAAAACAAAATAGCTAACACTAGCGTTAGTATAAGCTTAGCGTGATTTTAATTACGATTAACTTAACACCTGTCATTTGTGAAAGAGTTGATGATGAAGTGGAGTACATTATTGATATGACAACAGCAAAACACAGTCGTAGATACCCAAATACACAACCATTTAGCTTGCTACCTACCTGGGGTGGCTAGCCCAACGGTAGAAGGCTAGCCACCAGGCCAACTGCAGATAAACCTGCCCCTAGCTAGTTAGCTACCATGCATGCTAACCAACTGTTAGCTGCCGAAAAACAACAGAGACCAGCTCTTTGACAGCGTGAGTGATAATACCATTTATAGGCCATGTTATTGGTTACACTAATTAGTGTTCATCTACTGCAAGATCAATACATGACCATCCCTTCATTCCCAGGCCTTTGTTAGCAAAATAGCTAATATCAGTATGCTAGGTCGGGAAGCGAGCTCAATTACAACAGTCTGACTAAATAGCTAATGCTAACTTAGCTACCCCAATTGACGTTACTGCTCTCCTCGCCGATTAGCTTAGCTATACAATCCTTTAAGAAAATAGCAGAAATGAAAGGCCAGTGCGACAACTGGCTCTATTTATATAAGTTTGAGACTTACGCTGACATTTCTTTCATGACCCTCCACTGAAATTTCTTTGGATAATCAGAACAAACTTGTAGAAAACATGTAAACTCAGCCAGCAGCAGCCCCGTCTCTATTTATAACAATAGTTAAACTCCAATATGGCGCCCCCGGTTACAATGTATCCCGAGAAGCCTTGCGTTGTGATGAAAGAGAAGAGAGAGTTTTTTTTAAATGATTTTTATCCCCCCCACCCCAAAGCCAGAATCGCAAAACGCAGTCATTGGCTGACGCTCACACTGCAATAGCCCAAACGGTAGGCTGAAAACCTAAGATAGCCTATCTTCAGTGAATGTAAGATTGTAAACAACTTTTTTTTAAATATAGGCCTACACTGAAACTAATAATAAACAGCCAAGACCTAAGCCTCAATTAGTCACATTAAAATATTCTAGGTTATGAACAGGCTACCCTGAGCTCTGTAAACTAGGCCTACATCATTTTCTTTACTCTTGTAAATCAATGCTTCAGTAGACCTAGGAAATATTTGTGTGAAATCATTTTTATTTATAGTCTATGCTATTTGAAAAGTAAATAGGGCCTACATATGGCGATATAATCACTCCTACATCCATACGTTTAACCTAACACCATTGTTTTGAAAGTTTAGACATTTGTTTGGCTAGAAATGCCAACAAACAAATAGTACGGACAAATAAATTAGGCTAGCTTAGGCCTACCTTTTTATTGCTTGTGCTTGTGTTTGTGCTATTTCCTCAACATTGATATTCTGAATTCTGGCTGCTAGATAAGTACTACAGGCTGACTTGATGTTCAGAACATTTCCTTTAGCGCCATCTTCCGGTGAAATAAAGAAATCACTCTGTTGCATGCTGCGTTCAAAGCAGGCCTACCAACTGTCATTTGTTCACGTAAATGTCTGAGCAGAATCATTAGGTTTCGATAGCTAGGCTACTGTTGCTGGAGACATTTTATGAGGTCCTTGTGAGTAGAGGATCAGGTGAATTTAATGGGCTGTTCACTGATTTTCCTGTAGCCTATACTTAATTATAATGTGCATATTGGAGTTGCGTTTACGCACGCACACGCAACACGCACACACGCGCGCGCGCACACACACACACACACACACACACACACAAGTCAACGTTTATAACACATAAAACGAGGAAACGCAAAATACTTCTTTTTAATATACACTTTATTAAAAAATGTATGATACAGTATTTACATGTGCATTAATGTGAAAACCAAAAACAATCTCTTATGCTACATTATTATTGTTCAGCGGAGAATATCTGATGAAAAGATAAAGGTGTGGGAAATAAAAAGTGTCCTCTGACTTCCATGGAAGCCATAAAGGAATCTATGAAAAAAAGATAATGTGCTGTTATACATAGGCATACAGACTGTATTTATTTATTTATTTGCATTAGTCATCACATTAGTCTATTATTCCTACAAATGTTAAAGCAAAAGTAGTCTAGACGTAGCCAGCAATGAACATCGGGACACAGGCAATGAAAAATTAACTCAAAACACTGAACAGTGGTTTACTGAGATTAACCCAAAACACATGAGCAATGTTTAGGAATTCAAAATTGGTAGGCTTTTTATAGGCTACCATAAAATATCTGCAGCCATCACAAAGATTAAAAATTAAACGAGGATGAGGGGATAAAGGCTCTGAGTGTTTGAGAATCCTGGATGATATAAAATGTTTTTTTTAAGTGGTTGTGGCTTTCATTGAAGTTAAAGGAAAGGTGTAAGTTTGAATCTCACTGTAAGTAAGACGTCTTTTAAATTGAGTTATTGGAGTTAAATTTGGAAAACGGAAATCTTGTTTGCTCAAAATTATAAGTTCAACTGAGTGAATTCAAGTGAGTTAGGGTGTAGGCTAGAGGGGTAGTCATAGCCACCTGTGGTAACGCGATTAAGCTAACTGATCATGGCAAATACACCTTTAAATGAATGTTTTCGAGCATAGGTGAAGCGTAGCCTAAAGAAATAGCATATTTGGCATCAGGCGTGAAAGCACACAATAGGCTACCTCAACCACTTAGATCACGAAGAGCCTTGTTTATCTGGGAAAAAGCGGAATACGTTGACGCTGTCCATGGTTCTGAAGGAAACAAACCAATGAAATTGTAATTGTAGCACAACCCCCTTGCCTTTCATCAAAAGAATTGGCATTAATTAGATTTTAATTTAATCTTAATGAATGTTGATTTCTGTCTCATCAGCCTCATCAGCAACACAGTTTTCCTTAGAGTGTGTGAATAGCCTACTCAAGTTTGTCCATAGCCTATCCCCTTCGTATAGTCTACTTTTGACTGTTACAATAGCCCTTACATCCTATTCGATCGACATATTTTACTGGCCTATGGGTAGATATCACGAAAGCATGATTGTGGGTTACAATATGTGAGTGCTCATGCTGGAACTGCAATAAATACCCTTATGGTGTAAAGCGCTCTGCGGTAAAAAAAAAAGAAAAGAAAAGAAAGAAAGAAATCCAGCATCCCTCTCACATTTACTGGACTAATAATTTAAAAAGGCGTCGGGGTAAGTAGTCTGTTCGCAGTCCATTAAATCATTAAAAACAGTCTGGTATGATATCCTTAAAGTCATTAGAACGCCGTTCCCTTAGCGGAGACATACGCTTGCCTTGAGCATAGTTTAATCAAATTAGGAGCGAATTATGTCCTGGGGTTCCCTCTATTGATATTCATTGGAATTGGCTACATGATTTATCACTAATCTCTTGGAGGTATATTCCATTCATTCCATTGAAGGTAGCCTAATAAACCTTACCAAGGCGAATAAACAGTAGGAATGAATTCCCACACATTGGAGTTGAAGGGGGGAAATGTGAAAACCCAGCCATTTAATGCCCAACTGGAGTTCATAATGCAATCAGAGAAATATTTGTTTTTATGTTAAATAAGCATATATTTATTATAAGATAAAGTATAAAATGGGCCACCCACTTTCGACGTAATGCGCGGTGTCAGCTAAGCACAATGTAGGCTACCATCAAGAAGACACCATGAGACAAACACTTTCAAATTTGTGAAATATTTTTGTATTCATTTAAGATGAATACGCACATATGAAGTAAAACAAAACTAACATCAAAACACCAATTTCAAATTATAATTTAGCCTGGTTAATCCACAGTTACAAACAAGGGCTACAATACATGTGGAGGAATTTGAAAAACATATTATGCGTCTTATCTTATCTCTGTAAAGGAAAAAGTGAATCTTGTATTATCTGATTTATCATCTCTTGTTACCGTGTTTTCCACTTCCTTCGAGTCAACAACCAATTCCATTAAGGGGGATAGGCCTATAGCGAAATCTAGTCCATCCGATTTCCACAAGTCAATACATTTTCGACAAATGAATCTAGGACTGCTAAAGATATTTTATAATTATAATTGGATTCATGACACTTTGTGTCTTTTGAAATCGAGGCTGGGCTTCATTGAAGTATTTTTTTGGTTTCTCGGGCCGGACCTGCTTAGCGGTATGCTTGAGAGCTGCACAAGCGCAATAACTTGACGCTAGAGGGAGCCTTTGTACTGGTTTGAGTTCGTGGACGGCTGTCTTGAATATTTAATCCGACCATGAATGTGGCAATG
The DNA here is from genome assembly GCF_046254945.1 of Alosa pseudoharengus. NCBI lineage: Eukaryota > Metazoa > Chordata > Actinopteri > Clupeiformes > Clupeidae > Alosa > Alosa pseudoharengus. The sequence goes on along the minus strand of NW_027468620.1, from coordinate 23,485,521 downwards.
AGCTTTAAGAGAAACTTCGCTGAAAACCCAGGCTAATCAGCCCAAACCTGCAGTACCTTGTCACTTAGCCTTCCATTAGATACAGTATAGATAACTAGGCTACATCAACCTTGATCTACCAGAGAATTTAATTTATACAAGACATATTGTGTATACAGTGATAGGCCTATGATTAAGCTGTGATTAAGATACCTGTTTAAACAAACAACAGCAAATACACCGAACCATATGTTTAGCCTATGTTGTAGGCCTAGGCTAGACTTTGTATTGTATTTGTATGCGTCCTCTTCTATTTTCTGTCTCATCATGGGTCTTTATTGACCTTAACATTTATTTCTGTGACACGAAAATAAAAGTTTCAAAATGGGGAGGAAGGAAGTATTCTAGGCCATTGTAGTCAATGTGCGGTAGTGATATTAAAATGTAGTATAAGTGAAAAGCAAATACGTGTGGATACCCTCGCTACCACTTTCTCACGGTCCTTGATATCAATGATACAGAGCACGCTGAAGCTTGTGTTGATTATAAGTTCCTGTTGTTGTCTGTAAAACAGCTTGTAGTGTTCAGGCGTAAAGTAAAGGAAGACCTTCGCTCAACAGATAAATGGTAGATGTCCCATGTGTACCATCCCGGCCCCCTCATTCATCATCATAACAACCGTTTAGTGTAAAATTAACAACGACTTAACTACTACAGCAATAAACATGGTCATGCATTACCACAGATTGATGGAGATTGCCCGATGGTATATCCGCAACATTTATGCGTGGGGATGGGCCTTTGTGGTTGTGAAAACTGTCAATTTGAATTAAGGACGTTGCAACATAATTAATTAAAATAAAACAGAACCTCACCGTATCTTCCAAAGACTAACCATGCAATCTCAGTCACACATTCTCTCTCACACACACAGACGCACTTACACGCGCGCACTTGTTTTATGCGATAGTATTTTCTTACTGTAACATATGTGAACTCACGTGCACGACCATATGAACGCAATCACATGACAGGGGCACATTCACACCTTTATATATAACACCAGTGCCCAGGTTTATAATTTCAGACACAACCACATAATCCCTTTGATTATATCTAATACCTGCCAAAACCCAGATGGCATGCCCAACCATCGCTCAGTGTGATAATGCCACAATGTGAAATCTAGCCATTAATATTAATTGTCAGTCTGCGAATCTGTCTGAACTGCTAAAGCTTGAAATCCCCCCAGAAAGACAAGATTTTCTTGCTCGGACTAAAAGATAATTCCGATTTCCCCCCTTTCTTCTCCAAGAAACTCGCACCCTTGTTCTGACATGTAGCCTAGCCGTCTGTTTTTTTCTGTAACCAATTCAGCTGTACCTTCATTGTACCTAACCACAACTTGACTCGATAGTGTAACGGATAGTATAAAGTGTAACTGAAAGGGCCTCTATAATGTCATATAATCTAATATGGACATGAATGTCGGAAAATTGTAAGAAGCCTGTAAGACATTTACAGGGCCGCGATGTCATATGCCCAATGTTTTGATTGATTCTCCAACAGGATTGCGTTGAGAGGCGATGTGTTGACAAGTAGCCTACTTACGCCATGTCAAGGATAATGTAAGAATGACATGGACAGACTGGTTTCATTCCATTTGGACAGGTCAGTAAAGGGTCTGGCAAAGCTAACCCTACGCTGTCCATCTGTCTGTCTGCACTTCTCTTTTAACAGACTGACTACTTGTCTGCCTATAACAGTCAACAAAGTAAAGAGGTCTGCAAAAGAGTGTTCACTGGCTTCAATGTGCACTTTCAAATATGTTTGGTACATTGCATGGACTATATTTTTATTTATCTTTGTCCACTCCCTCCCTCTCTCTGTGACCTCGAAATTGAACACTAAAAGTCATATGACGCTAAGAATGACAATCTGGCTTTACCAACACACGCTGCTGTGTCTCGCTCTAAAAATTAGTTTGAAACAGTGTTTTGCGCAAAAGCACACAAATCGCCTGTGGAGATGTAGGTATATGCTATTAAGTCAGTACATTTAATGTGATTCTTTTTAGGCAGTATCGGGCCACGGATACAGACTGTCTCACAGAGTAGTCGGACAACTAATGACATTATGAACGCGACATAACTTGGTCTCGGGTATAACTGCTTCCATAGCCTAGTGATGCGCATCATCTGTCAGTGGGCGTTACACCTAGGCCTGCAAATCAGGTTAATGCCGTGAATAATAGCAAACAAGTTCTCAACTGGTCGCAAAAAGAAAAAGAGGTTAATGAATGGCGACAGAGGTGGTGGTGGTTACAGGGATGTGCTCTGAATTACCACGGCGAACACTGGTAATGAAACTTTGCCGCGGTACATCATTTAACAGCAGCAACATTTCTATAGTCTTATTGCAATGATTTTATGATAGAAAAACAGTCCCTGCAAAAGAGATATCCTGATGAATTGCTAGGAAGAAAGAAAAATGAAAAGAGTGAAGCATGAAGAGGGAGCGCTGGGCGTTGATTTATCGCATAAGCCTCTGGTCATTTCCATATATTGAAATGCGCCCAAGCGGCCAGTCAGTCAATTTCCTCTGAGCTACTGCTCGTGGAAAGGCGCGCACGTGACCAAGAGAAATTTCTCCGTCTATTCCTTTGAGGATTTGTCGATTTTTGCTTTTATATTAATTAGTTTTTTATTTAGAGGGAAGTGGTAATATTATCTGCAACAATTCCAAAATGTTTTGTTTGTAAATAAATTGTAAATTTAGTTCGCGCTTTTTCAGGTGTGGTGCTGCTGCTGTGGTTATCCCAGCTCAATTGAGAAAATATTGACCCTTGTTTGTGAAAAGGGGTAATATAAAATGTGAATGTTTGCGTTTCTTTGTGTCCAGTTTATTGCATATCAGTGTTTTCATTTTAAAACATTTTATCCCTCTCCCTCAGACACACGCACGCACGCACGCGCGCACGTCCGCGCGCGAAGGACAGAGCAAGCGGGTGATGCATGTCAGATCGTGCACTGTAGGCGAGATGGATACTCCAATATATTTAACAACGGCTGGCTGATTTATGATAGAATCAGTCGCGCTGTCATTTACATATTGAAATTCTGCTTCTTGCCCACGCTGGTTGTTTTGTCGCTGCCTTATACCTTTGGTTCCTGAAGGAGGTGTTGCGCTCGATTTGCTTGATCAATGCCCGCTGCACGGTAACATGGGGAATGTGTGTAGTGAGAGAAGAGGAGAGAGAGAGAGAGAAAGTGAAAATTAAAACAAGTATTTGCACTAGCAGATGGAGTAGGGTGTAGAGAAAGGTCAAGGTTGCTGATCTTATAGGCTACTGAATGGAGAGCGCTGTATTTCAGGGCCCACTGAAATTCACCTCAAACACGAAGCACTAACCCCCAACATACTGATAACCAGTTCTACTTCTCAGAGTAGCAGACAGCGATGCCTTCTTCTCGATTCGACTGAATAGAAGAATTATAAGGGAGAGTAAAGATATAGCCTACCCAGTTCTCAATTACAGGCTATCCACTGTCTGCAGGTCTCTGCTGATTTTAAAGGCAGACGAGAGGATACTCCACTGTCTCCATTTCTTGACACTGCTCTATTTAGAACAGTTCTGTTAGAACTTTGCATAATTTAATTAACTTTATTGGAATACAAAATTAATTAAGAATACCCATACTCTCATCGATTTCCCGCTTTTACGCATTTAGTGTAATGTGTTCAGAAAGTACATGCTTCTCTACAAGCCAAGCGCATGCAATGGAGATGCAAATATATCATCAAAGTACAATATATTCATTCGGTAAGAAAATATAGATTCGTATCTCTCTTTATTCTGCAACATATACAACTAACACTGTGTTTAGAGCCTGCTAAGAGTATGCTACATATCCTTAAGGCTTATGTTTATTTTAGAATTGCCTAATTGTACCTGGCCAGTGCTTTGAGAACACGTATTAACATAAGCTAAATAGCAACATACTTAAGAAATCGGACAGATTTTCTGTCGTCCCCTTAACTTAAACGTGTCTAACTTCTATTTGGAAAACTGGAGGACTGTTATCATGAGCTTTCTTTTCACGTCTCAAGCCATTGCTACTCATTGTAGCTTATAATGGGCCCGATCAGTGATCAAATGCGCTCGCGACTTCAAGGACGCAACAAGATGTAACATTTCACATCGGTCTGTCTTTGACGTAGCCGGTTCAACATAAGCTAACGGCGAGTCTTTGATTCTCTCCGTGCCTCAACCTATACTACCTATACTGCTTATACTGCCACACTTGGAGGAAGAGTGAAACAGAAAACCTTGTGTCAACATAACACCTGACGATCAAGACCACAGTGAGTGAGTGAACGGATCATTATATCCTAGTTCTATTTTAAAACGAAGCATCTGTCTAAAGTAGCGCAAAAGTCTGATTGCCTCTATCGCGTTACACAATGTTTTACCATCATGCAAAGAAAGTGACAAATAAATTATGCAAAAATGGACTACAACACTATTCTTACCAAATCCAAAACAATATTCAAATACCCTATCGTGGGACACGATGACTTAAAAATAGGCTATTGTTACCATCCTAATATATCTCTAAGCAAAATGCGGCCAAGTTGTTCCTTTAAGGACCGGTAGGTTACGATAAGAGTTTCATTATGCCCTGAGAAAAGGGGTCAGGCACAGCGTCACCGCATCTCGGACGAATAACGCCTACCATCGATGTAGCCCCTGAACCTTGACATACCGTCACCGGCAAGAGAGAAAATGCGAGATAGAGAGAGAGAGGCAGAGAGCGGTAGAAATTCTACAATGCATTTACACCAAGAGCGAACTTTGTCCATAAAAGGAGGCGCGAAATATGTACCCTGTAAAATGTATGCACTCACTCTGATCACAAACACATTTTGTAGAGGCTCGATTTCCACTCCCGAAGCTTGCTCTTTCTTAAAATCTCCTATCGATTTCCTTTCTTTCCCCTGCAGACTGTCTCCCGTCCGCTCCTAACAGCTCGCGCACTGCACGGCAGTTCGCTCCTGAGATTCGTTCCGTTCAGTCGCTAGTCGTACTTCTACGACTTCGCAGGGGTGTTCCTCTCCTCATCCCTCCCAGAGCATAGAACCGCGTTGTCATCACATTTGTTCTAAGCATGATGTCTCTAGGTGTCATTATTTGGATTGCTCACGCAGTGTTTTGACCATCTTATATATTTATAATCTCTAAATCCATTTGGCGATGTATTGACGCCCCCTCCCCCATCTGCCATGACAAACCTGAACACATCTGAAACTTGTTACATCGACCCCTTTTTTGTGGGCTGTTCCCATGGTCTATTCGTCAGTGTGTTTTGTCTTTAACACCACTCCACGTCTATAGTATTCAAGTCCCACCTACATTCCACGCAAACTTCAGTTAAACGTACGCAAGTGTTATCCACGTTTACTTTACTTATCCCTATTTCAAACTTTCTCCATAGGTTTCTGATTTACTGGGCTGAGCCATAGGTTATACCATAGGTTACGCTCTCCACACAAGTGAGCGGTCCCCCCCCCCCCTCCCGCATAAAACACCGGTGTCCCCACGCGGAACCTGTCTGTCCTGTTCATGCAACCCGATCGTTTCTCGCCCTTAGTTTCATTTTAGAGCTGCTTCACCCTCACCATAGCCTTTGGCTCGGTCGCAAAAACACAACTGACTGTTAGAACCAGGGAGTGTGCTTTCTCCGCTTAACACTGTGTTCCTGCTCCGGAGCCCTGATCAATGTCCACTGCGACAGCTTATATTAAACGCTTCTCTTCCCCTCCCCTTGAGTATCGTATGTCCAGCCCCCTTGAATCTCCTGTCCATTGGCTTTTCGTGGTCTGTTTTCCTACGTCCACCCGCCGCGCCCCCCTAACCCCCCCACCCCCCGCTCCTCGCGCCACACACACACACACACACACACACACACACACACACACACACACACTCCACATTGCTTTCATTAGACATCTCTCTCTTCCCCCTCTCTCTCTTGCCTCTTGTCCGGCCCCCTGATCTTTCTGTCCATTGGCTTCTTCGGGTCTATTTTTCATGTCCAGCCCCTAATGAGTGTCCATTGGTTTTGTTATTTCCACTCCCTCCTCCCACTCCCCGGCTTTGCCCTGCCCATGTTTTGTATGTCTGTGTCCATCCATCTCCTGACGTTCAAGTTCGCAGGGACGTCACGTCCGCACTTGAACTTGCAGCTCAGGGGGGCTTTTGCCATTTTTTCATCTCTCTCTCTCTCTTTTCAAAAAAGCCATGACGGCTATCCCACAATCCATCTTCCCTGCGCCATCTTTGTATTATTTCTAATTTATTTTGGATGTCAAAGGCATTGATGAAGATATTTTCTCTGGAGTCTCCCTTCTAACCCGGCTCTCCCGATGTGAACCGAGCTGAAAGCCACCACCAACCACCATGTCTCGCCGCAAGCAAGGCAAACCCCAGCACTTAAGCAAACGGGATTTTTCGCGTAAGTAGAACAATATTTGCAATGTCTACTGTTTTCACTCACTTTCTCTTGACCAGTACATAGTATTGGGCAAAGGAGAAAAAAGCATTTACGGAGAGCGCAAATCATGAGGTACACTGGACACTGGACAGCGGAATCGTGGTCAAGTGGACTTCACTGAAGAGCGTGGCGAGAATTTCTTTTTCGTCTATGAAATACCTTTACGTGCTTTACTACTCTAACAGTCTCAGAGAAAAGTTTTGCCTTCATCCGTCATGCAATGTGCAGGGTACAGCAGAAGTTTTAGGTTAGAATTTCGTTACATGCTTATGCCGTGGCTCTTGTGCCCCCGTTGCTTTGGCCATTTAAGAGCATACGTTAAGGTGCGCGGCGAAGGGTAGGTATGCATGCTTAAGATCGGTTTTTAAAAATATCTCACGGAATATAGCGTAACGCGTTCTGGGTGCGATCCTGGACAGGATTTCCCCTCTCTCATAGACTACTATTTTTGGAAGATTTTCAAAAAAGTGGAAGTGGATTTTGATTGGGAAAAATCTCGCGTCTGACTGTTTACAAGCGCCGCGTGTGTGTTGCACTGCCAGCAGTGTAAGAAATCGGTAGAAAATCGCGTACTTGCACACAACGTAGCCTATCTGAGACATACACCAAAAGGATAAGTATGTTTACGTTTGAACTTTTAAGTTTACCTATTTTGAGACAGAGGGCATATTCTTCGTGGCGACGAGAGTTCTTGGGGGAAGCTTCTTATAAAGAGCAACAGGGACACTATATTTTTGCCTCTGTATTCTTTCTTCCTGATTTACCAAATGCATTCACGGATTTATTTTACATTTTGTTCAGTTAATTCGTAAAGGGACACTTGAACGGTAAGATAAGATGAAATTCGGTCGAAATTTTGAAAGGCTCGAGTAGAAAGAGCAAGCACTTTCACACATAAACGAACCATTTCATTATGTCAAGATTGTTCATTTTATGAGACAATGATAAGAGTTATGCAATGAGCGCAATGTTTTAGTCGTAACCTTTACATTTTCCTTCGTTCGTCGAGGTACTGTTTTACTGAAACGAAAAACTAACGATGGTTGGAACTGTGAAGTAGCTACATAGCTGTTGGATAACCTATAAAACGCAGGTTTGTCGCTGTTTACTTTCTGTGCGCCAGACCACCTATCTTTCTTATAGCGGGGCATCTAAAGCGATAAACGGGGTTGACACAATTGATACAATGTTGTTGTAACATTGTAGCGTATCATATGGCATTATTAGGTTTCCGCACCATGTCTGCTGGATCTCACTGAAAAGACCGTCTCTTCAGGTTCCATTAAGTCTGTGGTCCGTGTCGAAGGTCCGCCGCTAGGGGGCAGACAACGATCATAAACTGGATGTGAACTTGAACCTGATCAATTTCACCGCCACCCCAATCTACATATTTGACGATGTGTTTAGAATAGAAGGAAACGTATACTATGGGGTTAAGGCTGCCCCACTCCCATTTACGCACCGTCGCAATTCTTAGTTTTTTGGTGAATATTTAGGAACACTATGATAAATACGAACAGCTTACCAATAAAATGTGTAAAGACATTGAAAACTCAACCAAATGAGGAGTGCTGAGCTATAGGAGCCAACCTCACTGAAACGCACCAAGGCATTGCAGTCTCGTGGACGGAAAATGAAACCAACACTTTTATGAATTTTTTTTTTAAATTAACGACATAATAGGCATCTCAGTAGGCCTACAGAGATAGGCTACATGATGGAGTCTGTTAAATTATGGTTAGTATTTCTGTTATAATGTCGTCTATTTACAGTGACCATAGAATAGTAATCACACAGTGTATTGTAGTGTTTATTTCACTGCTAATACTTACATGGTATGTGTGTTTGAATGTTTTAATGGTTTTGAATTATTGGTTACAAATTAATGTTTTTTTTTGTTGGGTTACTAAGATTGACAAGTAGTATCTTATGAATTAATTCGACATGTGAAATATTTTTAAATGTTTCAGTCTTGATCCTAATACGTCCAGTGATCAATAGCATAAGTTTGAGAAATTATTGACTCCTCTGAATTGTTGTTGATGAGGCTATTTATCACATTAGAATAATTGTGTAGAGTATTGAGTGGAAAATTTGATAGGTGAGGGGGCATTTATTGAATTACAAACGATTGAAGTTAATACTGTTTTCACTAATTTCCCCATTTTAGTAAAAAGTGTTTCTGAGGCCTAGCCTAGAAGAATGATTAATAGACCGAGTGAATTAAGGAAACATAATGTGATGGCCATAGTAGATTGACTTCTAAAAGTACTATTGAAATATGTAGCCTAAGCTGCCATTTACAAAAGTTAAACTAGGCCTACACCTACTTTATCTAAACGATGTTTCTTGTGGTGAAGTGAAATTAAAAAGCAGATTTAGAACCCATTTGAAAGAATACCACGTCAAGCATTAGCCTAATAAGATAAATACCACGTTCCCATGAAAAGTCATGTCTAGTTTTTTTTTCAATTCCTTAGTACTGAAAGGGTATACAAGTTACGTAATGCACAGTAAATGATGGCTGATCATAAGAAATAACATAAAACAGTCCAATGCCAAAGAAGCGACCAAACAAAATGTATGTGGTCACACTGCTTTGGATTTTGTATCTACTGTTATGGCAGACCGGCAAGCTTAGATGTTAAAAAAGACTGCGATATAACCTCCACCGTTGTATTTGTGACCTAACATCAAATTAAGGGTAGTAGCCTACCAGTAGTCGGAATTTATCACGTTATCTCTATGTCCTAGTTGGAGCGCTGATGTCGTGTAGGATTGCGCTTTCAGATATTTTCCTGAGCACGTCTGGGAGCTACTCCACATACGCCCCTCGATATCTGGTCTGGGTTGGGCTGAAGTAAATTTAACCTCAGTTCACAAGATCCCAACATTTTTTATCAAAAATCTGTACCAATCATCACCAACTAAAATTAAAATCTATTTTTTGATTCTCAGTGGTTTTAGGTTCATTAAAATATGAAATTGGCAGCATAGTAAAGAAGGTCATGATGCTTAACCATTAGGAAACTGACAGAGTACTTTCACCTATAACAGCAACGATTTTCAATGCGATGGATACTGCGCAAAGTGCTTAAGTAGCGTCTCCCCATCCGTCTTAGTGAGCTCCAGCCTTTCATGAATGGGCTTCCCTGGTTGTCTGAGAGTGACAATAGACAATCTCACAACGAGTCTAAAAAAAGCTTAATCCTGGATTCTGAGCGAAGCATTTACTACGGCGACTCTACATCCCGATTTGCGACTGTGAAAGTGGTTATCAAAGAAATTATTTAAAAAAAAGTCATGCGCATGGATGAAGTCCGGCGGTGTACTATTTTGGTAGCTGAACGCGCTGGCTTTGCGCTCTGCACATGTGTTGGACACATTTAAACGTCTCCATCATAAGAGAGTGAGACCAACCTACAGATGAAATCTGAAGTTACTCTGTTTGAAATGCACATTTTAAAGATGCATCTCAAGTCTACATATTGCTCTTGTCAAACAGGGCAGAAAAATCTATTCATTAAGTATCTTCCTATGTTGTTTGCCATGCAATAAGTGGTGTTATGTGTAAACACAATATTCTCAGCTATGAGTATGTGTGTAGAGCACAATGTTTCTGTTCAGTCTCTGTTGTAATACATGTTGTTTACCTGATATCATTTTTGTCTCATGACTTTAATAAATGGGCTGTATATTTTGTAAAAATTGAAGCAAAGGAGGAAAACCCTAAGAAATCACAGTGCGTCTTGATTCACTAGACCCCTCTCCTATCTACAATGCCTCCCTAAGTGGCAGCCAGGAATTGCTGTGACAATGATATGCACGTAGCATGCCATATGATGATTCTTCCTCCCCACATCTCTCAACATTATGCCTCATCTAGTCATCTTGCTGATATCCGCTCAAACATTCAGTGTCTAATTTTCTGTCTCTCTCTCTCTCTCTCCCTCTCTCTCTCTCCTCTTTCCCTGGTCTCTCGCTCTCCTTCCTCTCCTCCTCACTCCCTGCATCTTGCGTGCCATCCCTGCCTGCCTGCAGCCGAGCCGCTGTCCGCCGCCGTGCTCCCGGATGAGCGGCAGGAACACCGTGGGCTGGTACAGCTCGCTCCGGAAGGAGACCAGGACCTGCTCACCTGTGGCCAGTGCCAGATGAACTTCCCTCTCGGGGATATCCTCATTTTTATCGAGCACAAGAGGAAGCAATGCAATGGCACCTTGTGCATGGACAAGGCAGTGGATAAGGCTCCGTCGCCGCCACATGGTGAACTGAGAAGGGCCTCCAACCCTGTGGAGGTGGGCATCCAGGTCACGCCCGAGGATGACGACTGCTTATCCACGTCCTCCCGAGGAATTTGCCCCAAACAGGAAAACATTACAGGTAAACCACTCTTTTTAGAAAACAAGGGGGGAAAAAAAGATGACCAAAATGTAGAGGTGATGGGGGGTCAGGTTTATTGCACATGGATATAAACAATTGTGAAGTCTGGAGAGGGATGCTTGTCATTCACATCCGTACACTCACACTGCAAGTGTGTGTGTGTGTGTGTGTGTGTGTGTGTGTGTGTGTGTGTGTGTGTGTGTGTGTGTGTGTGTGTGTGTGTGTGTGTGTGTGCATACTGAGTAGATGCATAAGACACGCATCGCACACATGTTCCCCCCTCACTGTGGGGTTTGGTGGCCCTTAGAGAAATTGGGTGGATCCCAACTGCAGCTCTGGAGACGGATATCAATAACCTTAATATGGAGAATGACTGGGATTGTGCATAAGCCTATGTGTAGCCAAGATATGTGTGTGTGTGTGTGTGTGTGTTTGTGTGTGTGTGTGTGTGTGTGTGTGTGTGTGTGTGTGTGTGTGTGTGCGCACACAGAGTAAATAGGGATATGAAGCAAATAGTGTGGTGGGTTATTGAAGCTTGCCACACTGTGAAAGCCGACCTCAGAGCCAGTGTCAAGTTGAGGCTGCAGCTTTTGTTTTTCCAAAGCAGAGATGAAAAACATTCTTTGTTTTGATTTATTATCATTTGCTCATCAGCGCTCCGAATCGCCATGGGTTTTCACTTTGCTCTTCGACTGAGTGGGATTGTGGTAATTAAAGTCAGGCTTATGCCGTAGATCACAGCCCCGCACTGTCGACTGTCGGCTCCACTGTGGGCTTCGCACTCCTCTTGGTCGCAAAAAGCCCACCCTGCCCCTCTCCTTCTCTGCTCTCTGCTGCCGCTCAGACGGCATCTCCTTTAGTTCAGAGGAGTTTTGAAATGGTTAAACTTGGCTTAGCAGATGCCCTGGGGTCCACTGAGCCCCTACGGGGTGGCATTCTTTTTTTTTTTTTTTTCACTTCTACCACACACACACACACACACACACACACACACACACACACACACACACATGCGGTAATCAAATATAGCCCAATGGCAAAGTGACATGGCCGACCTTGGCTTGAAGTTGCCATTTTGTGACTGGACAAAGTGGAGCACCGAGGGTGTGCCCTGAAGGGCACACAAATGGGCTTATCCCCACAAAGAGGGACACTGAGAGGGGAGGGGGGCAGGTTGGGTGTACGTGGATGTGGGGGGGGGGGGGGTGCTTTGGAGGGTGCCATCGTACCCCCCTCACACACTCTCTCTCACACACACACACACACACACACACACACAAACAACACTCACACACAAACAACACTCACACACACGCACGCACACACACACACACACAAACACACAAACAACACTCACACACACGCACGCACACACACACCCACACACACACTCCCCTCCCCACCTCAATCTCCCTCAGTGTGTGTCCACAAGCTCATGGGAAATGCCTCTCTGTGCTGCTTGGACTCTCTCATGTGGTTTCCACAGATGTATCTTGATTTCGTTGTGGTTTTTACATGGCCACATCTTATCCGAATAAATGTATGCCTGCAGATTTTCACTTTCTTACCAAAATATAGAAAAAAAAAAACGTGAAAAAGGAAGTAGAGGGACACTCAGTTATTTTTGGTTTGTTGAGGAAGAGTAATTTATTTTAAGGAATCTTAGCACCACTAATTATTTGTTATAGTTTTTCTGCGTGTATTTTAATTAGGGTGAACTTCTAGTGGTTGACTTCCAGCACTAAATAAGGCATGGGAAAACATGAAATACTGCCACGGAGACAAAGAGCCAAACAGGACAGTTTATCACTTTGCTTGTAAACAACTTTTTAAAAAATTCTTGGAATCCGCAGGGTTAAATTGTGTCCTAAGGTAATCATAAGGTCGTCTGCTCCTTTTTGCCAGGCTGTTTACAGAACTCAATGTCCACCCCACACCCCCTCCCACCCCCAAGAGCTCATTGTATAACGCTGTGTGTGTGTGTGTGTGTGTATGTGTGTTCCTGCCTACTGTACACAGCCGGCCTTCTGCTGCTGCTGCTGATTTAAAGAGGTGTTTGTTGCGAGCAGAAAAATGCCAGCGTGTCTCCTCCGGCCTGTTTTGTCTGCAGCCCTCCCCTCGCATTAAGACCTTTTTCCCCCTCCCTCCTCCTCTCTCAGTTTCTGTCTCTCTCTCTCTCTCTCTCTCTCTCTCTCTCTCCCTCTCTCTCTCTCTCTCTTTCTCTCCTTTTTCTGGTTTGGTTCAGAGGGATCGGTTTTCCAGGAAGTGCCTGGGTTGGGTCAGCCCCATCAACAATCATTTGTACTTGACCTTCTTTCAGGAGTAATTATGGGCTGGTGGGGTTCAAGGATGAAGTAGTTCCCAAAGACATCCTAGCTGCGTGATGGGCAAAGTGGGCTTAGGAGGGGGTGGACGAAAGGAGAGAAGAGCAGAAAGAAAGAAAGAGACAGATAGAAAGAAAGAGACAGATAGAAAGAAAGAAAGAAAGAAAGAAAAAAACCCTTCTCCAGGGTGGATTTCCAGAGGCAGGGCATGTGGTGGGCTAAAGGACAGTCAAGCCAATGTCTCCCAGAGATTCATTGTGGTTTTAATGGATATGAGTGCTAACCAGGGTCATGCATGTCTGGTTAACCCCTTTGTTTTAAAAGATGTTGATGCAGTTTCAGCACAAATTATCCAATCCATTTAAGCGTGCCAGCTATCGCGCTCGCTAGCGTCGTGTTCCTGTCAGCAGCTAAACTGGGTTATTAGGCTCATTTACATCATAATATAAAAAGGGTTCAGACGATGGTGTTGGGTCACTGGTATTATGTGTTTGGTTGTTATAAAAAAAAAACACTTTTGAGGGAAAGACTTCAACGGCTCCTTAGCATGTTATTTAATCTTGGCAATGCTAGTGGGTCAAACGGGGAACAGTGACATCAATTAGTCATACTAGAGGTAGCTTTAGACATAACATCTTCAAGGACAGTTATGGCTGTTGTATGTGGCTCAGTTTATGAAGCAGTTTAGGATTTGAACAATGTCTTTCTTCTGAGCAGACAGATTTCAGTGGAGCTGTGGCCTTAATATAGATGATGTTAGTCACTTTGTAGTGTGCAGTGTCATAACTGAGCACCCGTCAACAAGCCTCCTGAATTATATGGTGACCTAAATTGATATTTACATTTATATCCTATGCTGGTGGTAGTAATTGCAGGCATGTTAAGTTAGTGATCGATTCCTGTGGCGTAACCTAGGCTGGGAGAGTGCTGTGGTAACATGTGGTTGGGGGAGATTTGAGGAGAGAGAGGGGACAGTGAGGACCTCACGGAGGATCCCGACGCTGGCTGCCTCAAATGGCCAAATACGGAGCTTTGTCTGCGTGATGTAACATCCCTATTTACATATAGCACCGGTCTGTTTGAGAAGACGAAAAGCAGTACCTGTCATGGTGGAATGGACTGTGTGTGTGTGTGTGTGTGTGTGTGTATGTGTGTGTGTGTGTGTGTGTGTGTGTGTGTGTGTGTGTGTGTGCGCTCAATGCATGCTGCCCCAAATAGGCCATGCATCCTGGCGAGGGGGCCCAGCCCGTCAGCACAGGGGTAATCGACTCTGCAGCTCTCCCCCCCCCCCCTCTCCCCTCCCCCTCTCCTACCCTCCTGCCCTCTACCCTTCCCTCCCCTTCACTCTCTCTTTCTGCCCCCTTCTCTGTGCTTTCCTCACCCCCTCTTCTTTTTTGCACCCTTCCCCTGTACGCTGCTGTCAGCCGTGCCATTTTAATATGGGTAGCCATGAGCCCTGTTTCTCCAACGGCAACACTTATTCTATTAATCCCTAAATGAGATTATGCGCCCAATCCCGAGATTCACTGACAGAGGGAGGGAAAATAAAGGCAGGTTGTTAATCTTAAACTGTGATGGGCCTTTTATCACATGCACATGAGTGTGTGCCAAGAGCATCAAGCGCAGTGTGAATGCTCAACGCATTACATTGATGGTAATGGCATTGCCTTTGTTCTGTTCCTTCTGTCTGGCTTTGCTTGATGAAATGTAAAAAATATGCAAAGTAACATCCGGCGATCTCCAGTGAGTGTGTCTGTTTTTTTCTGCCTTTTTTTTCGAGCGCGGCGTCCAAAAATATGTCAACGTGACAGATTGAATTTGCGTTGGCTTCGAACATGAAACCGTTTGGAACGCCGGTGAACTTTTTAACAAGCAGGTTTTTTTTTTAATTCTGGGACTGTCTACTGCCACACTGATGTCCCCGTTTGATATTATGACCGGTCTGCAGTGGGTCAGCTGATTAATTCAGACTCACAGTGCTGATATGCACAATGGGACTCAATACATATAATTGTTTTTTTTTTTCAAATACTTTTTCCTCCCTCTTTCAAACATGCATGTCTTCTGTATCTCTATTCTCTCTCTCTCTCTCTCTCTCTCTCTCTTTTTCAGTTGTTGCACAGCTACGGCTCTAGCAGTCAATGTAAATCAAGGCCACCCAATTAATATTGAATCAATTACACTGTGCTATTGCCTAGCATATGAGCTGCATGCAATTTTCTGTGCCAAAATTTGACCCAGATGATTGCCTTAACAAAGACCCAAGCAATTTGAGCCATTTTTTAAAATATCATCTAGTTCATTTTTTTCCCTTTACTCAAATCACCCACTATTTCAAGCATAACTGTCTGTCATGACTGTGATTATCTTCAAAGCGTAATTCTTTGTAGCTGACAAGGGAGAGAGTTTCTCCTAGAGGCCCAGGATGTGATTTCCCCTTCTCTCTCTCTCTCTCTCTCTCTCTCCCCCCTATCTGCGTGCTGTGGGGGCCGGTGGGGTATAGTGAAGTAATGGGTACTGTGAATATAGAGTATAGTACAGTCAGTGTATTGCAGTTCTCACACATAGATACTCTAGTACACACACAGAGAAGAATGAGGAGAGAGGTCAGCAACTAACTAAACGGCCTCGGCAGACAGACACAGGAACTAGCCTCCATCAGCAGCTGTTGCCAGATTCCCCCCACCAGTCAACAGTGTGTGTGTGTGTGTGTGTGTGTGTGTGTGTGTGTGTGTGTGTGTGTGTGTGTGTGTGTGTGTGTGTGTATGTGTGTGTGTATGTGTGTGTGTGTGTGTGTGTGTGTGTGTGTGTGTGTGTGTGTACATGTATGTACTTATGTGTGTGTGTTTTTACTCTTCTGTTGTATATGTGAGAGTGTATCCAAAATCTGTGTGTGTGTGAGCTAGAGAGAGTGTTTTCATCGGTTGAATAAATTCAGGATTGCTGTTCTTGTCGCAGATGTAGTGACTAGCTGCGGTGGCACTTGGAGACATGGCTAAGCACAGTGGTCCTGGCACGACACGTCCAACCAAACCCTTTTTTTAGATTTCCACTCTCCATGCGCGTGTGCTGCAAGAGGCTTTTTCTTGTTCCATGATCGGGGACCATGAATTATCAGAACCCCTCCCCCCCCCCAGAAAGCAATGTGTCTCACTAATGTCACAGAAGCCTTGGCAGTTCTGTGCTCAGATGCGAGTGCTTTATGAATATGCATGTAAATAACGCCTCATCTTTAATTTTTCCAAAGGCTGCGAATCCGTTTCATTCCCCATGTTTTTTTCTTTATCCTTGTGATATTTTTTTTCTTGAAGATGGGCTTAGATTCTCTTGCAGTGTAAGGTAATGAGCTGGCTTGGTTTTACGTGTGCGTATGCCTGTGTGTGTGTGTTGGGTAGCTGAAGTGCATGCTTTCTCTTGACGTGCTACATTTTGATGTTAATTTCAGACAAACACCCCCTACACTGTCCCTTTAGCCAGAAAAAAAGCTGAAACAATGACCTATTTTTGCCAAATGTTTTTATTTATATTACGAATTTCCCACTGCTGGATTCTGCCTTTTATATAATTGATCCTAGAAAAAAAAAATGCATTCATATTATAATGGGACTTTTTATCCTATGAGATGTGTTTGTGTATCTCTCTCTCTCTCTCTCTCTCTCTGTGTGTGTGTGTGTGTGTGTGTGTGTGTGTGTGTGTGTGTGTGTGTGTGTGTATCAGGGAGGTGGGGGGGGTGTAGGGAGATTTTTTTTTCTCCTCTCTTTTCATAACCCTGTGTGCGTGCTGCAAGCTGAGGCGGCTGCACATTCCCTCTACCTGTTTTTATTTTCCCTTCTTCTTCCTGCGGCTGTGCGCCTCGTGGCGAGATCCAGCTCACGGGAAACAAAGGTATTTAGCAGACAGCCGTTCCCTGACTGGCACACTGCCACCTACGCCAACCAGCCCGCGCCCACCCCCACCCCCCCTCTACCCGCCATAAGCCCCCCTCCGTCAACCACTGCTGCTTGGAGTCCCTCCCCTCCCACCTCCAGACAATGGCGTCTTTTTTGGTGACAGGAGAGAGAGAGAAAGACAGAGAGAGAGAGATCCATACTGAAGCGTTTGCTCATTCAGAAGCTGTTGACCCACTGCCCCCCCCCTCCCCTCAACACACACACACACACACACACACACACACACACACACACACATATATATATATATATATGTATATATATATATATATATTACACAGACATACAGTACATATACACACTCCCACCCTGGGAGAAGGCACTGAGTAATTGTGCTCAGATGTACACAATTGAGAGTATGTGTGTATATCAAGGTGTGTATGTGTTTAGTCTGCGTTTCTTTTTTTTGAAGATGAAAATGATCAACACACAATGTGTGTGCATAACAAAAAAACAACAAAAAAATCTGATCCCCCGTAAAAATATATATCCAATGAGAATATATCTGATTATGGATGCAAATATGTATTTATCTATAAGGCATATATGCGTATATTTGTTAAATGAACAGATACACTGGAAAATATCCCCTCTCTTAATCTAGTTAAATTATATCACTGAAGTGTGTGTGTTTGTGTGTGTGTGTGTGTTTGTGTGTGCGATGATGATGATGATTGATAATAGTGACAGGTGAGGTTCCCTGTAACAAAACATTCCTCCTTGCTCTCTCTCTCTCTATTTCTTTCTTTCTTTCTGTCTTTCTTTCTCTCTGTCTTTCTTGTTCTCCTGGGCCTGTGTCTCTGTACATATAGGCCTACCAGGCCCTGTCACATTGTGGCTCTCGAGTTATATCGGAGGTTTGAGGGGAGGAAAAAAGTGTCCATAAAAAATGTTTATGTACTACAAAGCGTATTTATAAATCCCAGTGGATTACAGGCTGGCGTTTTATAAACAAGCAAAAAACGGTGCTGAATTACTAAGTGTGTGTGTTTGTGTGTGTGTGTATGCGTGTGCATGTGTATGTGTAGCACGTGTGAGAGGCTGTGTGAGTACATAGACTCAGAGGATGTGAAATAGCTCCTGCCCTAAACGTGAATGAAGGATAGCACCCGCATAAGTAGTGTATGAACGTGCTACTTGTAGTGGGTGTACGTCAGCATGTGTTGGGCAAATGTGTTGATGCGTACACATGTATCTCTGTGTGTGTGTGTTTGTGTGTTTATATGTGTGTGTATTTGTGCGCACAAGAGGGCCGTTTGGGCTCGGGGGTGAACATGAAAGGGTTTGGGAGTTGGCAGCATGGCTGGAGGACATCCCCAGTGGGCCGTGCCAGCGGATGGTTGGCAGGGAGAAGGGACGGGGCTGGGAATGGGGGAGGGGAGGGGGGGGGGGGGTTGTGCTGTGGCTGGGCTGGGCTAGTGTGGCCCTGGCTCCCGGCTCCACGCTGGGCATTCCTGTTACTCATGAACTCCCATCATAGCTGCAGCCTGCCCCTGATCTGTGTAGTGGTGATAGCTGCTGGGCACACTCAGTCATACTCTTACAAGACCCCCTCACACACACACACACACACACACACACACACACACACACACACACACACACACACACTATTACACTCAAGCTCAGATACATGTTAAAACATGTTATGTTATTTGATTTGGCATACCCATATACTCTCATGTACACTCATAGCCATGTTCCACCCATTTTCTCTCTGGCTGTCTCACACACACACACACACACACACACACACACACACACACACACACACACACACACACACACCACACACACACTGGTTTCTCTGGTTTTTGCAGATGAGTGTATGCTTACCTGCTTGTCTGCAAAGGTGAGGTCTAGGTGTGTCTGCCAGTCAGTGTGTCAGCTGACTGAACGGTAGGCAGGCCATCCGTCCAGCATCAGACAGTAGCCCCTAACCTCTCCGAGAAGTTGTCTGAGCTTTTTTGCGGTGACCTTGAGGAGTGCTGCCACTCGCGCGACTTGGGGCTTGCCAGCCGAGGCGCTCAATACAATCAATTCATTTGGGCTCTAATGGTTACAAATGGCAAAAGTTGAGTCTCTGCAGACGCACAGAGACCCCCTCAGCGGCCTGTTTTTTGCCTTTTGTTTCCTTTCCATCTCGCCCTCTCTCTCTTTCTTTTCTTCTGTCTCCATCTCTTCCTAGTTCTCTTTCTCTTTTTTTGCTCACTCCATCCATCTTTTCTTTTCCTTCTGTCTTTCTTCCTCGGTCTCCAATTCATTCTTTTTTTGTCTATTTGGTTCTGCTTGTTCCATCTCTCTCTCTCTCTCTCTCTCTCTCTCTCTCTCTCTCCCTCTCTCTCCTTCCGTCTGTACGACGCGCAGCATTCCCTGTGTGACTTCATTAGGCTGCTCTCTCTAACACACACGAGGTTCACTCTGGCTCTGGCGGCCCTCTGGGCGCCTGCTTACTGTGTCCTAATCAAAAAGTCTTCACCAAGCCGCGGCTGATTAGGAGAGCATACCGAGAGCGTCGCCGCATAAATGCTGGATAAATAATCCAGGGCCGCCGTGTCGGCACGGACCAAAGACCAGCCCACAAAAGTGCCCAGCGAGTTCTCTGTGTGTTTGTATGTGTGTGTTTTTTTCACATGCCTAAAGTGAGGCGTGTGTGTGTGTGTGTGGATTGGGTGTTTGCCTAGTTTTGAGTGTTTGTGTGTGTGAATGTGAATGTGCGTGACAGTATTGGGTGTGTGCCTATTTTTTTTTTTGGCCGTGTGTGTGTGTGTGTGTGTGTGTGTGTGTGTGTGTGTGTGTGAGTGTGTGTATGCACGCGCTGGGCCCCACAGTAGTTGAAGAGCTGAGAGGCTGCTGCCAGAATCTCTGAATTTGATGCGAGGTCCAGAAATTGGGCTGACATGCACAGGAGAACTAAACGATTGCAGATATCATGGGAGGGCATTATTTCACAAGTTTGCATATTAATCTCCAAAGTGGCATTTTTATGTTACCATGAGACACACAATTAAAATGTGAATTAAGCGCATTAGAGAGATTATTTTTTTTGATGCCTAATGACCGTTATTGGCACTGCCGATCCGCATTAGGACGATGATTGCTGTTATGTATATGACATGCAAATTCACACACACCAAAACAAATATTTGAGGAACAGCATCTGCACTCGCCTTCAAAGCGGTGTGATACACAATGTGTACTGTGCACAACATTGTTGGTGCTCGTGTGTGTGTGTGTGTGTGTGTGTGTGTGTGTGTGTGTGTGTATGTGTGTGTGTGTGTGTGTGTGTGTATGTGTGTATACACTCCTCAGGGACAACTCAAAGCCACATGCACCTTGACAATACAACCACCCACCTCACACTCACACAAAATACACACCGTGACTGTCACACGCTCTCTGCCGCGACTTTGGCTTTAACAAGTGTTGGCAGAACAAGAGAAAAAAAGACAGACAGACAGAGGGAATGAAAGAAAGAGAGAGAGGGAGGGAGGGAGAAAAGAATGAAAAGAAAGACACTTGTTTGTACAGTGGGATAATTCGCCCCCGTGTCAGGAGGCTTGGTGCTGGCCCGGGGTTGGGGGGGGGGTCTGTGGCCCCCTCACCCCGCACAGGATGGCCTGTCACGCTGCCGAGATCCTGCCTGCCAATAAGTTAATTGCTTTATTTTTGGATGCCTGTAGAACGAAAGACAACCCCTGGCTCCCAGCTGCAGGCTGTGCAGATGCGGCATCTATCATGACGAGAAGAGGGAGAAAAAGAGAGGGAGAGAGAGAAAGAAAGAGAGAGAGAGAGAGGCCGTGTCTCTGGGTGTCTTGGGGATAGTCATAGGGTGAAAAGATAAGCTCATGCACAAAACATCTTGGGTCTTTTGCCTTAAAATGGCTGTAGCTGCTCTACAGTCTAAACGAAAGACAACTGCCCCACCCTTGACATGCCCAGATTTTACGTTATTTTTTTAAAATGTCTGTCTGTCATTGTTGTTGCTGTCATTTGATTGTGATGAGAGAAAGGGGGAGGGGGCTGTCTGTTTAGACTGCTTCCGGAATGGCACACATGGAAAACGGGGTCTGTGAAGAAGATCTGTAATACAGCCCTTTTCATTTGGTTAGAGGCAGATCGTTTGGATGTGTATTGTTTGGAGCTGTTTTTATCTCGGGGAAGCAGAAGGTTTTGTCTGCGACTTAAGTCCTCTCATCCTTGAAGCCACGTAGCGAGTCTCTTACATCTCTGCTTTTATTCTGCTCTACTGCTAGTACTGTAAGGGTATTGAATTTTGTTTCTAGTGTCCTTGTCATTATTAGTTCCAATATATCCTCTAGTGCTGCTCCTATGAGCACAATCACCCATTCTACTACTAATACTACTACCATTACTATTACCACGTCTATTACTACCATTACTACTACTACTACTACTACTACTGATACTACTACTATTATTGCTACTACTACACAACTACTACTTCAACTACTACTACTACTACTATTGCTACTACTACACAGCTACTACTTCTACTACTACTACTACTACTACTACTACCATGTCTACTACTACTACAAATACAACTACTACTATTACTACTACTACCACTACCACTACTACTATTACCATGTCTACTACTACTACTACCACAGTACTCTTATTACTTAGTTAATATTAAATGATGCTAATGCATTATCTGCCCCCACCATAATAAAATCTATGTATTTATTTCTTCTGTATAAAGGTAGCGATTGAACGAAAACAGCCATGCAAATGTAAACGGGTTAAAAAAAGAAAGATATTTCTCTAGTGTGTATCTGGAGAGAAGTTGATGAAATCCAGGTGTAAACGGTTGCCATGGTGAGGAGGCTGGGGGAGCAGCCATTATGCCTGTGATAATTGTGTGTGTGTGTGTGTGTGTGTGTGTGTGTGTGTGTATGGGCCCTGTGGAGTCGGCGGAGAGAGTCAGAGACAGAGCCCGGGAACAGGGCCGCATGCTGAGGGACCGGGTGGCTGCTGCTTCCTTGTTAACAAAACTTGAGGCGAATGGTGCAACACGCAGACACACACTGGCATGCTTGCGTGTGTGTGTGTGTGTGTGTGTGTGTGTGTGTGTATGCAGGGTATACACACATGCACACGCATATGCACACACAAAATTGCTTGCATACACAAGGTCACACGCAAAATCGTTCACACTCCGACATAAGAGTACATGCACCACACATGTGTGTGTGTGTGCTTGGACAGAGAGAGAGAGAGAGAGACACACACACACACACACACACACACACACACACACACACACACACACACACACACATGCACAAAAGCCCCTACTTCCTCACTGAATCTTACTGATAATTTGCTCGGGCTCATTTGAATTTTAAGCACTTCTTTAATCTTCAAAGCCTAAATTGCTTTATGAATATGCATGGCGTGGGCAGACTTTAGTTCATTACCTAGTTGTAAATTCTAATGACCATTAGGTCCTCTCAGTAATTGCCAATTGTTTTGCATTTTTGATTGGCCTATTACCATGTGCATTCCGAACCCATCACCACGGCCTGTCAGACCTTCTGTAAGGAAGGGTGTGTGTGTGTGTTTGTGTGTGCGTGTGCGTGTGCGTGTGCGTGTGCGTGTGCGTGTGCGTGTGTGTGTGTGTGTGTGTTTGTGTGTGTGTGTGCGTGTGTGTGTAAGAGTCTACACTTGGGAGCGGGTGCACTTTGTAAAAAAAAAGATAGCTTAAAAAATGAAAAAAGAGAAAAGGTGGAAATTGCTGGTATCTCTCACATTAGTCTATCTTGTAGATTTTTGGGGGAGGGGTAAAAGATGGCTGCTGTTAATGAAAGCAGCGTTTTGCGTGTGAAGATTGAAAGTTCACCAGGAGATTTGACATATTTAATTTACATGATGACTCTGCACCCCTTCATTAATGCGCTTTGCACACCGCGCCGCACTTAATCACTTTTGATCAGGCTCCTCTGTCAGTGCTCCAGCCGCACCCAAACGGAGCTGACTGCGCCGAGCTGTGCCGTGCCGTGCCGTGCCGTGCTGGACTGGGCTGGGCTGGGCTGGGCTAGTGGTGGCGGTGGTGGTGGGGGCCCCCTCCATCCCTCCATCCATCCACCCACACTCTCACACCCCACGCCTGGTTCTCTCCTTCCCCACCTTATTTATGGCCTCTTTTGAATGGGTGTAGGCCTTCAGCACATAAAACAGAGAAGACAGGCTCTGTCACTTCTTTATGCCACCTGCCCCCCCTCTCTCGACGCTCCCCTTTGAGGAAGCAGATGTTGGACACCCCATCCCACACATATATACACACACACACACAAACACACACACACAGCAACCCCCTCCCATGCACTCTCTCCCCACCCTCTTGCTCTGATGGCGACGTAGATGCTGCACCCTATGAGCAATTTGTCTTGCTAAGTGTGTTTCTCTGTAAACATGGTGGAAATTGAAAAAAAAAACAGGTTAGGGAAATTAATTAAATCTTTCGGCGAGCAGCGCATCATTGTCGTGTGTCCTTCTGTGTGTGGACATGTGGTTGTGAGTGTGGCCAGATTTGAAAAATGCTCGCCTACTGGTGCAACCATATGGACACACGTGCACACACACACACACACACACACACACACACACACAGGCAATCACAATCATTCACGTGTGTGTGTGTGTGTGTGTTTGTGTGTGTGTGTGTGTGTGTTGCAAAGTCCCAGAAGAAAATAGCTCACATCTGTAATTGCACCAGAAGGGAAGAGAAAGGGGTTTGAAGACAACCAAACAGAAAGAGAGAAGTCAATCAAATAAATACATGCAGAGGCAGTAATGAGCCCAGACAATTAAAAACCAAACAATAAAAAACAAAAGACAGCAGAAAAAAAAAAAAACTATAAAACAACAAACACGCATAAAAAACACAAGGGGTAATTTTTTTCCCTGTCGGTTCCTTCTTTGGTTGTTTACACCCCCCCTCCCAACACACACACACACACACACACACACCACCCCCTTCATCTCCTCCTTTGCCTTTTCCTCATCAGTTTGTGCAAAAGCGCTTCAAGGGAAAGCTGAAACCTACATTGTGATGAAAAGGAATTCTTAATCAGTGAAAAATAAGTTGTGTTGCGCACTGCGTGGTCCTCTAATGGACACATTGACTGCAGGGAAAGGGGTGTGTATCTTGTGTGTGCACGTGTGTGTCTGTGTGTGGAGGGTGGTGGAGGCGTACTCCCTACCCGGTGGGACCCAGCAGGCACTGTTTCGCCGGGACTCGTTTTTAGCCCTACCCTGGCTGCGAGCACGCTTCAAAGTTGTTAATATTCAGCTGGGAAACCGTATCCAGAACACAAATAAATTATTAAGAGCATGAACTTTTTAGGCAGTAAGATGAACTGAAGGGGCACATCTGTGAGATCCAGGGTCTTTTTTATTTGTGTGTGTGTGTATGTGTGTGTGTGTGTGTTTGTGAGTGTGTGTATGTGTGTGTGTGTGTGTGTTTGTGAGTGTGTGTATATGCCTGTTTTTGTGTGGTATAGGGTGCTCTGGTGTGGTGTGTGTTTCTGTGTGTGTGTGTGTGTGTGTGTGTGTGTGTGTGTGTGTGTGTGTGTGTGTGTGTGTGTGCTGGAGAGGATCTGCCCTTTCTGACTCCACCGGCTTTGGTCTCCGGCCAAGGGCATGCATAATTGATTCCACACGCGCTATCATTTTCTTGATGTAATTGCCTTAGTAAGATATGATGAAATCTAATGGATAATTTATTGTTCCAAAATGGGTAAAGAAACAGTGAAATAGTACTTTTTCCTCTCTGGTTTCCCTTTCTACATGCACATGTGTGTGTGTAAGAAGGGGGGTGGGCTCTGATGAAGTGTTTAGTTGCGTGGAGAGAGAACAAGCAGCAGCAGTCAAGTCTTGCATGTCTATCTCTCTCTCTCTCTCTCTCTCTCTCTCTCTCTCTCTCTCTCTGCCCCCCTCACTGTCCCTCGTTCCCTGGCTGGTCGTGCCAAAGCCCTGCTGCTGTCGCCTGGCCTAAGCACTGGGCTCGTTGCGCTATGAGCTGATTAGCCTTCACTGCTCTGTGATTAGTTGACCAGAAAAATGCCAATTTCTCTCTCTCATTCTCCCGCTCACAAATACATGCATCTGTTTTACTCCTTATTTATCACTCTCTTTATTTATCACTCTCTTTATTTATCACTCTCTTTATTTATCACTCTCTTTATTTATCACTCTCTTAATTATTGTCTCTGCTCTTCTTTTCTCTTTTCTTTTCTCCTTCTCTTTTTCTCCGCTCCGTATACCAGCTCTTTCTCCTGCTCTTTCCCTTTTTCTTTCTTCCAGCTTTTCGTCTCCTGAGAGATGGCCACTGAACTCTCTCATCCTTCGTCTCTGTACACTGTTGGGGTCCAGGGCAGATAGCCCGTTCCGATAGACCTGTTTGGCCAAGGCCGGGGGGAAAGCCTCTGTTTTGACCTGTCCCTGGCTGTTTGATTTTGTGAATTGGATGTCCTGTTCAGTGTCCAGGACTGGATGCAGTGCGCTGCGCTATGTCTCTGTCACTCTGTCTGGACTGTGTGTGTGTGTGTGTGTGTGTGTGTGTGTGTGTGTGTGTGTGTGTGTGTGACAGCTTGAGATCCTGGCGCAGTGGCCGGACTGTTTGTTTCGCAGCGGGGGTTGTGAACCGTGTCTGTCTGTGTGGCTCTGAACAGGAACTGATCCCCAAAGGACACAAGGGCCTCTCCTCAGCTCCTCGCACAGAATACACAACATCATTCATTCTCTCTCTCTCTCTCTCTCTCTCTCTCTTCTCTCTCTTCTCTCTCCCTCCCTCCCTCCCTCCCTCCCTCACAGTCATGTTTATCACTCAGTTTTCTCAGACAGAGCTCAAACAAAACACAGCTTCCACTCCAGGCCATCATGATCCATCCAGATTTATGAATTCTGATTGTTACCTTTTGTGGGATCCTTTACAGTTCTGCTGTGCTTCAAAGAGTTACACACAGGATGTCTGTGCTGGGTTGCCTTGGTGCAGTAACACTCCCCGATACCTGTTTTTTTGTTCTTTTTTTTTTTTCAATGGGGCCCCACGCCAGCCAGTACATGCTTGTTGACAGTGGGCAGTTGCAAAGCCTGCTGTCTGTCAGCACTTCCTTAGTGAGCTTAGGGGTCTTTTAAGGGAAAAGCTTCCCCTTTTTTGTTTTTCCCTCCACCTCCCTCTCGTATGAAAACTTTCCAATTTATTTACCAGCCAGGTGAAATTGTTGGAGCATAATGTATTTAATACCTGGCTTGAAGAGAAACCTTAAAAAAAAGAAATGGTGTGGTACTTGAGGATGCCAGAGTTAAGCAAAGAAACAGTCACTAAAAAGATGACAAAAAAAATGCTCTAAAAATGTGGTTGTAAGTAGAGGCTGAAGTGTACTTTAAAGGAGACTCTGCTCTTTGTTTTCATGTCTCTCTCTCTCTCCCCCTCCCCTTCTCCCTCATTCTCTCTCTTTTTCTCTCTGTCTGTCTGTCTCTTGTCTACTTTACTTTTTCCCCTGGCTTGGGGTTTGGCCTCTCAACGTCATGTTACTCCCTGGGAAGATCCAGCAACAGGCGAATGTGTCTCAACACGTCTTGGACCAACACTAAACTCTCTTTCTGATCTCTCTCTCTCTCTCTCTCTCTCTCTCTCTCCCCGTCTCTCTCTCTCCCACTCCCTTCGCCTGCTTTCTGTAACCACACATCGCTGAACGTTGATTCCTCTGTCAGTATAGCATAACGTCTCTCTCGCTCTCTGTGTGATTGGACCATCGGATTCGGAGGGGCTTGTGCTTGACCAAGTGGACTGGTCAAGCACATCTGTGCCTGTGAAGAGGACAGAGGAATGGTGTGTGTGTGTGTGTGTGTGTGTGTGTGTGTGTGTGTGTGTGTGTGTGTGGTTGCTGGGGGGTGCGGAGCGGCGCTGAGGGCCGGAGGCACAAAGGGAAAATTGTGCACTGGGCCCACTGGTCTGGGCAGCCTCAGTGTGGCCAGGCAAGCTCAGGCCGACAGGATGATAGATGGCTTTGTCAAGGGTCCCGGGGCGTGCCCTGAACTTGAAGCACTTTGTTTATCTTGAATAGAAAGGGAAAGGCGCAGGAATAATCTATGTCTAGCTTCTCTTTTTTTCACTCCGATCGATCTCTTTCTCTCTCTCCCTCTCTCTCTCTCTCTCTCTCTTTATTTCTGTCTGTGTTTCTTTCTTCTTCATGGGGGCCTAGGCAGGAGAGAAAGAGAGAGGAGAAAGAGTGGGCAGAGGGAGGGATGAGGGGGAGGGAAGGAAGGTGGAGGGGGGTAAGAGATGGTGGCAGGGGGGAGGGTGAGGACCTACGGTGGTTGTCCATTAACAGATGAACTTG
This sequence comes from Alosa pseudoharengus, assembly GCF_046254945.1. Classification (NCBI taxonomy): domain Eukaryota; kingdom Metazoa; phylum Chordata; class Actinopteri; order Clupeiformes; family Clupeidae; genus Alosa; species Alosa pseudoharengus. Next base: position 23,457,958 of record NW_027468620.1, on the reverse strand, counting down.
GCCGAGGTCCAGACGTTTGATGAGCCAGTGTCATAGCCTGTGCTCTCTCCAGCCTTTTCAATCTCTCGCCCTCTTTTCTCTCTCTCCGTTTCTCTCTCTCCCTCTCACTCTCTCTTCCCCCCTCACTCTCACTCCATCTTTTGCTCTCTCTGTGTCTCTGGTCTTTTTTTTGTATGTCTCTCAGTCCCTTTCCTCCCTTCTTCACCTCTATTTTCTGTCCGTCTCCCTCCTCCCCACTACCTTTCTTTCTTTCTTTCTTTCTTTCTTTCTTTCTTTCTTTCTTTCTTTCTCTTTCTTTTTCACTCCAGCACACTCTACCTGCTGACTATACATCAAAATGGTTCCAGGTTCCTTTTTGGCTAAAGGGGAAAAACGACGCTACCCCCCCCCCCGGCCCCCCCCCCCCCCCCCCCCCCCGCCCCCCCCCCCCCCCCAACTAAGAACCAGTTTAGACCGGTTGGCTGGCCCTGTAGCCAGGGCTCTGTCATCTTGCCTTAGCTCGGAGGACTTCTGGAGAAAAAAAGAAAAAAAAGAAGGAAAAAAAAAAAACAAAGACGTGGAAAAGAGAATGAAATAATATAATTCTGATAGTGCGCCCAACCCGGGGGTCTCCGACAGAGAATTAAAAAGAATGAATGAGAGGAGAGGTAAATTAACAAGAAACGAAGCTTATCACAAACTCCAAAGAAGAAGAGAGAGGAAGAGGGGGTGGGGGGGGGGGGGGGGGGGGGGTGGGTGGTGGTGAGGGTGGCAGCAGAAAAAAAAGAAACATTTCCACAAGGCCAAGTGCTCTATTACACAGAACGCTTCTTGCCTCTTATTCTTTGACAACAGAGCCTCTTGCAATGACCATTAAAAGAAAGCTCAGCCTCTCTCTCTGCATTTCTTTTTTCCGTACGGGAGTGTACAGCTTCAGAGTGGGGGTTAGCGGTGTGGGGGCACAGGGGCTCGACAGAAGCCTCTTGTGTTGGCCGTTGCCGTAGCCCCCCTGCTAAGATCAGGCCCTTTCTCTGCCGCTCTCCGCTGTCACCGTCTTCATTACTGCCACACGAAGGGCCTGCCATGGGTGGCCTTCACCTGCCAGTCAGATCCCATCAGCCCCAGCCAGGTCCAGACCACTGCCCCATGATATATGCCCAGCCACTACACACACACACACACACACACACACACACACACACACACACACACACACACACACACACACACACGGACAGGGATACACACAATGACACACACACACAGGGACACACACACACACACACACAGGGACACACACACACACACACACGCACGGACAGGGACTCACACTCACACACACACACACACACACACACACACACATACACATATGGACAGGGACACACACACTCACACACACACACACACACACACACACACACACTCACACACACACACACACACACGTACAGGGATACACACAATGACACACACACACACACACACAGGGACACACACACACACACACACAGGGACACACACACACACACACACGCACGGACAGGGACTCACACACACACACACACACACACACACACACACACACACACACACATACACATACGGACAGGGACACACACACTCACACACACACACACACACACACACACACACACATACGTACAGGGACACACACACTCACACACACACACACACACACAGAGCAAGACACACACGCTACCTGGAGGAGGACAACATTGATTTCTCCTTCCTCTCCTGAAGGATGGCCGTTGAACCCGTGGCTGTCTCTGACCCAGGAAGCTCTATTCATCAGCCCTGGCTCCATCCTCCATCTCCCAGCTCTATAAATGGCCTGCTGGAGAGCCTTTGTGTGCCTTCACAGGGACTTTGGTTAGTTCAGGTTTTCAGTGAGCGCTATGGAAAAAAAAGATGTCTGAGTTTGACTGGATGTACTTGATGACATTGGTCGTCCTCGCTCTCCGGCCAGGCCCGGTCGATTAGTTTGGTCTGGCCACCTCTGATTGCTATGCTGTGCTGAGATAACTCATTGGGGGGGCCTGTCATGGTCAGCGGCATACGTCTCTGCGGGTTGACGTCAGCCGTACGTTGCAATGCGATGCCATTCGTTTTGCTGATGGGGACGCGTAGGGCCAGAGATCGATCTCTCTTTCCTCGCCCCATACACCAGCGCTACTGGAAGAGCCTGTTGTAAAAGAAAGAAAAAAAGAAAGAGAGAAAAAAACAGCCGACTCTTATCGGTGTCACGCCCCTGATCCCCGCCTTGAGCTAGCTGCTGTATCAAAGGTGACTGGCTGTCTGAGAGGGGACAGAGGGAAAATCGACCAGATTGCCTCGTTATGTGTATGTGTGTGCGTGTGCGTATGTGTGTGTGTGTGTGTGGACAAGCCTTGTCGTTCTTAAATTCATTTATGACTGCTGTTTTTACTAGACTGACTGGGAGAGTGCCGGTGGTATGTTAACCCATTTAAAGGCTTATGTTGCCACTTCTCACAGACGGAACAGAATGGTCCGGCTCTCGCACTCTTTGTTCCAGAATGTCAGTCAGCCTTGGAATGTCACAGGGGGTGTTTTGTGGCCCGAGCGGAGTCCGTCCCCCACCCCTGACTTTGACTTTGACCTGAGGTCACAACCTGGGCCACGTCTCTCAGCCAACTTATTAGTATTCTCCTTAAGTCATTTAGACACGTCTTGCTTTCTCTGTGGAATCGTGGGATCACTTTCTTTCATATTGCTTTCATGTTAATTCATGGCAGTAGATATATATATATTTATATATATACACATACTTTATTGATCCCTAGGGGAAATTCAAGAAAAAAAGTGACAACAGTGTTGTCAATATGAAATAATTCTTTATGAAAGGTACTAGTATGATTAATTTGTTGTTACTTTTTTATTTATTCAGGCGTAAGCCCGTTTCAGTCCCACGTGCTGGTTTGTGTGTATGGAATGGGTGTGTTCATTACATTGCTATACATTTGTAAGTAATTCAGTAGTAAATAGCTAAATATAGCCCCAGCTCCCAGTGGTTAGTGGTGCTGTTAAAAGGGTAGCACATTAGCATATTTATGTGCAGATTGTATGTGAAGCCTTCCCCAAAGGGGTGTGTGTGTGTGTGTGTGTGTGTTACTATACAGTGCATGATTTTATGCATCTCCCAGGACAAAAGGCTTTGTGGTGTAGTGTGTGGTCTCCTGACACGCATGCACAAATAAACATGTACATCGTACATCCGCAGGCACACACACACACACACACACACACACACACACACACACACACACACACACCAGTACAGACGGAACAGGCTGGCCCAGATGAAGGCTGCGGGGAGTCATTGGGGGCGAGAGCTGACTGGGTGACATATTGGTCATGTTGGTATGTGTGCCATGTGAGCCTTCTGCCAGCACATGGTCAAGTACATGCACTCCTGCACAGGGAAGGGCTCCGACACGTAACGCGAGCCGTGGCCCAGAACATGCCCCCCCCCCCCCCCCCCCCTCCCCACACCAACCAGAGGCAGTCGTACGTACGCAGGCCACATTCAACTGATCCGTGGTGTACATAGAGGACAGAATATCTGGGCTGGGGGCAGAAGGGTCATCTGTAACGGCATGTCTGTTTCTACCCCCCCCCCACCCCATCCCCCCTCACTCACCCACCCTATACTCTGAAACTGTGTCTGCCTGTTGGTTCCTTCGAGAGAGGGTAGGTAGATAGGGTTCTATATCCAGTGTGCGTGCATGTGTGTGTGTGGTGAAGGGTTATCAGACTTCCTGTTTTTTGGACCCTTCTTTTTTTTTGCAACCCAACCCAAAGGCTATTTCAGGCAACATGAGCTTCGTGTAAAGTCAAGGTTGCAAAAGATGCAAGGACTGGGTCGGTGTAAAATTTCCGTTTTTTTTTTTTGGGCCACTATTATCTGCAGATTCAGGGGCTTTCTTTTTTGTTTCGTCCACCCCTGTGACCACCTTCTCCCCCCCCCCCACCCCTCTCCTCCACTCCAACCCTCGCCAGCCCACTGCCACCCACACACAGAATGAAGACGTCTCTATTTCTCTTTAAACCTCCCGTTACCCCCCCCCCCACACACACCTATCCCCTCAGGTTGTGTCCCACCCACTCTTTCAATAGAGTGAGAGAGCAAGAGAGAGAGAGAGAAAGAGATGGAGGATATGAGCAGAGCAGAGAGCAAGGATAAATGAGAGATAAGGGGAGAAGGGACTAGTGATCTGGACACAATCTCCTATTTCCAGTGCATTGTCCGGCGCTGTGGTGTGTGGTGTGGTGTGGTGTGGTGTGGTGTGTGTGTGTGTGTGGTGGTGGTTAATGCCGGGGCGGGTGGGATGCTCCCGTGCGTCCCTCGCCTGCTGCCTAATGGGGTCATGGAGTCGGCGCGTGATGTATGGATTATGTTTACTCTGGCATATTTTGTTTTGGGGGCTGGGTCCCAGAGATTGGGCCGTGTGATAAATGAACATGCCCTCTAGATTCACTCCAGCACCTGTGGTCGTTCTCTCTCTCTCTCTCTCTCTCTCTCTCTCTCTCTCTCTCTCTCTCTCTCTCTCTCTCTCTGTCTCTCTTTGCCTCCTTCCCTTTCCTTTTCTTCTTTCTCTCTCTCTCTCTCTCTCTCTGTCTTTCTGTTCCTCTCCCTGTCACTATCTTCTTTCATTCTCTCCTTCTCTCTATATATCTACCTCCCATTTTTCCACTCTCTCACGCCATTTCTCTTTCTTGCTTTCTCTTGCCACCTTTCTCTCCATCCACCTCCTCCCTTTTTTATCCCACTATTCTTTTCCCCAGCCGTGCAGGGGAGGCACAACTCTCCCGCCATAATGCCTGGTATTTAGGGGACTGTAATTGGCTGGGATAAAAAAAGAGAAGCCTCCCTTTGTTTCTTGGCCATTTTTTTCCCTCCATTTCACCTTAGGTGGTGTAATTTACCATCGATATACCCCCCACAGTCAGGCACAGTTTCCTCCAGAAAAACAGAAAACACTGCAGTTAGTTACCTTGAGATTTTTGGCCATATCGCCACAAACCCGTGTATAAATAACGTTGAATAAATTAAATACAGATGCAGTTGTGATTTTTAAAAGAGGCAAACCAATAGTTGGGATGAATCATATTGTTTTAGCTTAGCCCTACTGTCGCTCTCTCTCTCTCTCTCTCTCTCTCTCTCTCTCTCTCTCTCTCTCTCTCTTTCTCTCTAGTGTCTATTGGATGTCCCTCTTCTTTCTTTCTCTCTTTCTTTCATTCCCTCTCATGCTCTTTTGAGAGGGTGCTTGCTGAAACGGGTCTGTGGAATGACTGAAGTATTTGCAGCACGCCTGGTTGCAGCTGCATTCTGGGGGCTCGAGGATCTCTAATGTTTGCTTTGGGCTGCATAGTGTCTTGTTAAAGTGTCTTTTATTAACAGTTTGTCTGGACAAGAGCTTTCTGGCTGTAAAGCTCCCTCTCGCTCTCTCTCTTGCTCTCTCTCTCTGTGTGCGTGTGTGTGTGTGTGTGTGTGTGTGTGTGTGTGTGTGTGTGTGTGTGTCCATCGCCATTACTCCTCTGCAGCAGGACTATCAAAAATCCACAGCACTGCCCTTAATGGGATCGATCCAATCTGGAACTGATGGCTCCATCTTGCCCACAAAAAAATATGATCCGGCACATTAAATTATGCAGATACTTCTGTGCGCGCACTCATTAATAGAGTCCATGTTTTCATGGAGAGGTCCAGAGCAATTTAACCGGCT